>NC_134473.1:63875619-64025619 GCF_964194025.1 Convolutriloba macropyga | reverse complement strand
ATTTTTTTTTTACTTTTTGAATACACTGTTAGATTTTTTACCCTTACTCCACTCTTAATAGTTTTGACGGGTAATAACAATAATAAAAATAATAATTTTGGTTCCTGCGTAATCGCAACGGAACAGCATTCGGCTACAGCGGCCTGTTCTCAGCTGCCCTTTTTCTTATTATTCCACACATTTCAGACTGTTCTTTTTGAGCAGCTTGCTTTTTTGGTGACTATGGCCACTTTTTTTGCGTATGAAACTTTCACGTAGTACCATCATTGCAGCCCACATTGGTCAGGCTATGGTCAACCTGAAGCTATGGTTAAGTAAGAGCTCATCCTCGCATAGACAGCTTCACGGAGGCAGGGGATTAAACTCTCAATCATGAATCCCTCTGAATCACACACCTTACCTCTCGGCTGTCACGCCACTCTGAAACCAATCTGCCCCCCCCCTCCCCCAGCTTATTGAGCATAAAACACTTACGCTCTTCCAAGCTGACCCGCTATTTTTTACAAAAAACGTGCAACATGTAAAAAAAATAATGGGCATACAAAACATTGCTGAGGCGAAACATAATTGATCCCATTAAATTTGGGGAAAGATGACACTTTATGGGTTATTTTCTAATTAAATCCCCCGCCCCAGCTTAGAAGTCAGTTTGTGTGTTGTTTTTTAACACTTTGCTTGGGGGCGTAATAATTTTATGCCTCCTAAATTGGGCGGACGAAACAGAATAGATCCGAACGTTTAAGCCTATGTTTACATGGAATTTGTTTACGTTTAATTTGCTATTTTGCCTCCACAACTTAGTGGCGCCTTTTGCGATCCCCGAGCGTAATTGCCAATTTGTTTGTGACGGATTTTTTTCAAATTCTTCAAGTAATAATTAAAAATAGCCTACAAATTTTAAAGAATAAACCAAAAAAAAGTTTTTTACAAAAAATTGAACAACTGGACTTAGACTTCTGCGTCTGACAAGTGTAACTATTTTTGAATCTGGATCTTTTCCGTTTGTGCCCCCCCCCCCCCCAGCTTAGTGGGCGCATATTATTTGCACCCCCCAAGACGCACGTTTAATATTTTACATAATGATTTACTATGTAATGGCACGTGTTCTGTAACTGGGGGGCGCATAACGTACTGGGGGGGCACAAACGGAAAAGATCCTTGAATCTTTTCCGTTTGTGCACCCCCAGCTTTGGGCGCATAATATTTGCAACCCCCAGAACCACGTGCTATATTTTTACATAAAAATTTGCCATGTAATGACACGTGCTCTGTAATTCGGGGTGCATAACATACTTGGGGGGCACAAATGGAAAAGATTCCAACCTTTTAATGAAATTAGCAAAAACGCTGTCTTTTTGAAAGTAGTAATCGAATATTCAACACTTCCAATTTAGAAAAAAAGCGGAAGTTGTTCACTTCTGTGGATTCCTTTCCGTTTGTGCCCCCTCCATTAATAATTTATGCAACCGATTGCCAATTGAGCACTTAGGCATAATAATTCATTTTCTTAAACAATTGCACGCGTGAGTCGGGGTTGCAAAAATTGTACACCCACTAAGATGGGGGAGCAAGTGGAAAAATTCACTTTAGTGTTTATAAAGAAAGATTTCCTTGTGCAGGTTGAAAATTTCAAGAAAAGGTGTCCTGTTTTTTCACCCCTATTCTTTTAACCCCCTCTATTTTAACCCCGATTTTTTAACCCCTACATCATTTAACCCCTCAATTATTTAACCCCTATATTGTTTCACCCCGATTTTAAGCTTCCTATAATTGAAGATAATTAAGCCTCAATTATTTCTATTTTAATTAATGGAGATTAAAATCGGGGTGAAATGACTGAGGTGTGAACATGCTTTTCACACCTCAATCATTTCACCCCGATTTTAATCTGTAAATTCATGGATCATAATTGTCAGGGACATAGAGCAAACGACACAATAGTTTAATGCAAAACTATAACAATTAGCGAATTAGTTATCTCAACTAATCCTTAATGGGGCAATTAAAAGCAATTGAAAACTGGATGTAACTCAAGAACATTTCTTGTTTTATTGCATTTTGAATTCAGCATGATAACTGCCGACTTTGAGTTTACTATTTCTTCAAAAAACAAAGAAAAATTAGTTGTAGAGGGGCATGAGTTTTATGTTAAAAGATTAAATAAGTTTACCACTGCCTGGAATTGCTCAAAATATCAAAGTTACAAGCGCCGCGTTTCCGCTTTAACAAAAGATGACCAACTCATTCGCGTGAACGGTGAGCACAATCATAGTGAGAAAAATTGGAGAACTTGGACTAAAAAAAGCTGGTGTCAGAAAATCATGAAGTGGCCCTGGCGCTTAAAATGATCCCTGCTCTAGCTTTTGAAAGAAGTGAGCAAATAGAAAAATCTTTTGAATTGATTGTCGAGGAAATAACGAATGTGGCGGATCAGCAGAATTTGGATAGCTTCGTTATTGAGAAAATAGACGAGCTTTGTTTATATTTCCAAACAAATTATATCAAGTGTCCACTATTAAACCGTCCTGCTACATTCCCCCCACAAATATGGAATCAAAGAGACGCAGCCATTGAGGGAATTGCCAGAACAACCAATGCTGTTGAGGGCTGGCATTATGGGATACAAGCCTTATTCAGCGGATCCCATCCCGGAATTTGGAAACTTTTGACTAATTTACAAAAAGACGCTGCGGTGCAAAAATTAAACTTTTTGAATGCCTCATCCGGTCACAAATTCCCAAAGAAGAAGAAGTATGAGAATTTGAAAGCGAAAGTGCGAAACTTGATGCAAATTTACAGGGATGAAACTGATATCCATTTTTTCAGGGCTATTGCCAGTTTGACTTAGTTGTGTATTTATCGTGTATTTTATTATTTTTGTTTTTGTGTTAATTTAAATTCGAAATCCATCTTAATATTTTTGAGTTGGCGCCCTCCTTGCGTCCTCACGGAGTTACGTCGAAGCCTCATATCGTGACTCATTGGGGAATTTGATCCCGGGCGTTAACCCTATGATGGGACCCCTAATTGGGAACACAGTTTTGCAACATTTAGATATGAAGCTTGCACAGCGTAGCTGCTAGCAAAAATATCAATCTGGATTTCATTGGAAATTCTGTTAAATACACGGTTGAATTTTGTTTTGAATTGCTAATTTATGCCTGCTCAGAAAGTTCGTTTTAAAATTTAGCTTTCATCCTTTCATTTGAAAAGTACCCGTTTTTCCGTCTTCTAGACTAGGACAGTTTTTGAACTTTTTTGATTCAAATCAAAGTGCAACATAAAAGAGGTCAGACTTGTCAAGTGTTCTTTTTCGATCAAAGGCATTGTTCTAAAAAGCAGTTTCGTCATTATTCTTTGATTTGAAACAAACGCAAGCTGTTCAATGCCGCACTCTTGAAGGTCAGTAGTTTTGTGTTATTTAAGTCCTTTGAACTTTAGCTTTGCTAATTGTTCTTTTGGATGCCGAAATAGATAAAAGATTTCGGCGTTAAACCGATTTCGGGGTGAATAAATTGCGGGGTTAAATGACTGAGGGGTGATTATATACGGGGTTAAATTATAGGGGGTTAAATAAATCGGGGTGAAAAGAAGTAGAACCCAAGAAAATAATCTGAATCATTTCTGCTTCGGCTAATTGGTAATCTATGCACCATAGTTACAGAGCACGCGCCCTTACATCGTAAATAATGTGCACCCTTTAAACTGAGGGTTCAAAAAGGAAAAAATTGGATCTTTTCCGTTCGTGCCACCCAGTACGTTATGCGCCCCCAATTACAGAGCACGTGTCATTACTTAGTAAATTATTATGTAAAAAATAGCACGTGCGTCGGGGGGTTGCAAATAATACGCACCCTCTAAGCCGGGGGGGGGGGGGTGGGCACAAACGGAAAGTTTCGTTTTTGCAATAGAAAAATGCTTTGATCTGCAATAATTTTTCAGCGTGATGTACAAATACTAAACAACTTCAAAAAATTTTACAAACTCACTCAAACTCACACAAACGCACACAAGCACAACCAAACACACCCAAACATATACACAGCACACACACACACTAACACACAAAGACGCACAATCACGAACACACCGCACACACACACACACACACACACACACACACACACACACAAACTCAAACACGCACAAAAACACACCACACACACAAACACACACACACACAAACACACAAAGACGTACAATCACACGCAAAACCACACAAAACACACACACACGCACACCATCACACAAAAAACGCATAATTACACACACACACACACACACACACACATACACACACAAACACACACCACACACACACACACACACACACACACACACACCACACACACAACACACACACGCACACACACACACACACACACACACACACACACACACCACACACACAACACACACACACACACACACCACACACACAACACACACACACACACACACACACACACACACACACACACACACACACACACACACACAAAACACACACACCCACGCACGCACATACACATACACACACACTTGCAACCTTAAACATTAATTTTTTAAGCCCACCTTAGTAAACGGGTTAGACCCACAATTGCAGGCTGTACTCCAGGCCTCATGCAAAACCATTTGAAGATCACATAATTTAAACTGCATGAAAACGGCTGCTCATTTTTCAGCTCGTGTGTTTTTTCTAGTTCTACCATAAGAGCTATTTTAAATCAGTTTTGTTTATTGTTTTGATTACACAAATGTATACTAGCTGCGAGCATTGAAAGTTACTAATTTTGGTTTTTGATTCAAAGGCCATTAATTGAAAAATTAGTTTTCAGTCAGAAAATTTTCATCGCTTTTATCTACGACTTTGCCGCGCTTCGATGAATTAATCTATGTGCAAAAGAAATTGTATACATAAATAGATGAACATATACAAAGCAAGCAGATTAAACATCTCGACTAATTTATTATCAAACTTTTATCAGCATAGATTTTGCTTTTTATAGCTGAACAGAATAGGCCATTGCCCCCAGGTTGCAATAGTTCCAGTGATAGTTGGATACCATTACGAGAACCTTTCGGACCTCAACCCCTGTTGAAGACTATTGGAGTTGTTTCCACAGAACCGGACACGCGAACTCAGCTCATTGACAGGTCGTTGTCTAAAAACTACGCAAATTACCCAGTCGAACAATAACTTGAACTTATTTAAGATAATTTGAAAAGGTTCTTGGTACAATTCACAAGGATCTTTGCGTTCTTGGTTCAAGAAAAAGTTCTTGGTACAAGGATCTTTGCATGTGTTTAAAGAATTTAGGCGTTTATCCAAGGTCCATGTCAAGTTTTGACACAAACACCTGAGCCCAATAAGATCGTTCTAATACAACTCAATTTTGTCGAGAAAATCCGGACCCTTTTGAATGACAAGATTTATCTTCAAACTTATGCGAAGATCTTGTTAGTTTGTAAATATCACGACTATTTTTTACAATGAACCGTATCAAGTAACCAAATATATAGAGTTTTGTTTAACTGGGTCACACATAAATAATAAAAGTCTTCAAATTTGTGCTAGTTTTCTTTTTGTTCCCACATTTTTAGCCAACTTGGACATTTTAAGAAGTTTTGACCCGTCCCCTACCTGTGTTAACCTAACTTTTTATCCAACGTTCAGTTTTTCTTATATAATTTTTTCAGACTGTTATAAACAGATTGTAAAATAAACAGGCAGAAAATCGTTACAGATCTGTCTATCAAGGGTTATTTGTTAAAAAAAATTGAAAGTAAAAAAAATTATAAAGATATTTTACATCGAACCTGAAATTTAAGACAAAATTTAAGTATTAGTAATAGCAAGCTTTTTGACCGCCAGTAAAGTTGACTGAACACTAGTGAAGAATGACTCATTCTGCATTTCCTACTTTTTTAGTCTACACAGAGATTTGAAAAAAAAAATTAGATACTTTTTTCGTCATATTTTAGATTTTGATCAGCTGGATTGCCGGAACAAAAATTCTTTCCTATGTGCGTCTTCTTAAAAAAATCAACGGGAACAAATTGGTAGGGGTATATCCGAGTACTTAGTATGCTATTATTGAGTTCAGCTTTCATATAATTTAGATTGTTTTTGGGTACAGTCTTTTTTAAAATAAATATTGATAAATTTTGATGATTTTGAGGTCAATTGTTAGTCAAATTTGAAGCAGCATGTCAGATAGGACAGCGAGTAATCGCTCTCTGAGCAACACAGGTAACAAAAGACAACAATCGCTGGGCCTCGACGGCTATTTTTGAGATATGAGAGGACACAAACTTTTGAGAGTTGCCGTGCTTTGACTGCTGATTCAATTTTTATCACCATTTTCAATCATTAGCTTCTTCAATACTGTCATTAACAAAGCAACAACAATTTCTGTTTCTTCTATGCATCAACTGTGTGAAATGTTTTTAAAAAATCTGATAATTTTCAAAAAAATTGTTTTAAAAAACTCGACTTTTTTGTTCTAGTTCCTCTATTCATAGTTTTCTTTGGCCCCTTGCCTGATTACCTCTACTGATGACAATTGGTATTCAAAAGAGGCACTTTTTAGTTAATTCAGCTTCATTTATGCTCATGGAGACTACCTGCTTAGAAACGACACGTTTTTCAAAACTAACAATCTAGTTTTTAAATTTTGTTTTTGAGTTTTTTCTCTCCATTTTGCTGTTTTCCTTCCTGCTGCTTAGAGCTTTGTTGTTTTAAAACAAAGCAATTTGAGACAATTTGGACTGAAACTGTTCCGTCTTTCCCAGCTTTTGACTTCAAGTTTTTTAGTGAACGCATTTTGATTATATTAAAAAGACGTCAAATCACCGTTGATGAAAGTTTTGTCTTTCTACGCAAAAACAATTATTTAGGAGGTTTTAAATGCTCTCTAATAAAATTCACTCTCTGTGTTTTGACTTGGTTTGTGCGCAGCTTGTGGTGCTATCCAATTTGATTTATTTGATCAAGAATTTGAATTTCCTAGATTTTGTGCATAATACAAATTCGGATATAGTATTTGCTTATTGTAGTTATAATATATACCTTCTTTGAGTGCTGAAACCAAAACTACAACATAAAACTATTACTATTGCCTACGGTGCGTCGGAGAGATTTTTTATTCGACGTCACAGGTATATATGGATATATAAGCTACCGAAGCATTCTTCTAATTCAATGTCACATAAGAAAATATCTCAAGTTGTTGGGAATAAAGCTGAGCTTTCTTGTTTAAGTCATTTATTTCGTAAGCTAATTTGTCATAAATTAGCCTCTTAAATTTATTATGCTTCTTGTTTTTAGAGTTTTTATTGTATTTAAAGCTAAAAAAAATTAAAATATTTTTGTATCAAGTGAAACGCCACCTGTTTTGGAAAACCAAATCACATATGCTAATTCTAGCCAAACTGCCCAGCTTTTGATTGTATTTTTTGTAAAAACTGTTTTATTATGAGGTGTGGGTGCGTCATTAGGGTTCTTAGCTCAATCTGTTTATTGAATTGACTATCGATTACTTTATAGCCGCAGGTTTCAAAATGTAAATTTAACATTTCCCTCTCAATTTTGTAAGCCCTTCTGCTTTATGGTTAACAGAACACGTTGTTAATTGTGGCATCAAAGTTCTATCTATATAAAAAAGTTATTTTAATATTTTTAAATTTGAGTTCCAATCAACTTTATTTTGTTACAATTGAGTTCCAACCAACTCTTGAACCATAATCTGAACTCGATAGTTTGAACCATTTTTTGCATTTTTGTCGCAATATAAGCTTAGTTCTCAACTTAATTTTTTGCTCACTTAGTCACTTCAGGATGTTAATCTTGCAAGATTATGCATAATCTTGCATGATTTTCTTGCAAATTCTTGCAAGATTTACAAAACTTGGAAGATTTTCTTGCAAGATTAACATCCTCTTGCAATTAACATCTTGCAAGATTAGCAACAGATTTTGCAGTTTTTTTTTGCTCCTTAATCGATACTAAACAAAAAAACCGCGAAAGTCCATTCCTATTCTAGTTTGATAACAAAAAACAACGATCCTGTCCTAGTCCTAAGTGTTAAGACAAGAAATTCACGAAAGCAGATGAAATTTTAATTCAAAGAAACAACACAAAAAATAAATGCATCACATCTAGCACAAGAAAACAACAGGCAACAGGCAACTCCCTTCGGTGATCTTCATTTAGCACATAGAGTTAATGATCAATGAATGCAGCTTTTGAGTCATCCCCGGGAAATGAAACTTGAATCCACTTTGTCAAATTATTTGGCAGTAGTTCGAAGGAGAAATTCAAATCATGGCCAATTTTAGTCAAAATTGGCTAATTGCTTATCATTGAATTTCTTTTGCTATTTTCTTAACACCAGCACTTGTGTTTCAGGAGTAGTTCATGCTGCCGTGAGTTGTTTACACCTAAGATCATGAGTGTGGACGTGTTCGACAGAATAGACGTGGCCAACAAGGGCTACATCACGCGGGCGGAACTTAGCGATTACGTCATGAGGGTCAGTATTATGGGTAATAGAATGATCATCACTGAAATATTACTGATCAGCACTGGACCATGTGGGTCAGTGTGCAGGGCCAGAGTAACATTATTACTGAAATGTTACTGATCAGTTTTAAATATCTTTTTTGGTAAATCAGTTTTGGTTAATTGAGATGGTCCCCTTTGAAAGAAACTTAAAACACCTGTTGAAACACCTGTTGACAAAGAAGTATTTGGTACAAATGTGACCAGTCTCAGCGATTGCGCTGAAATCTTGCAATGATGGCATGAAAAAGTGCGCAATGTTTTCGGTTTTCTGTAGGCGAGACGTTCCAATTAAACTGAAATTAAATTGTTGTACGGATACCGAAAAACTTAATCATGGTTATCGATATTCTGATCAAACAACTCCCACCGTACGTGGGCCTGATCAGAGACCATTTCGAGCTTAGCTTGGGATTGTCTGATTAGAGATAATTTTGAACGCATGTGACTCTGGTCAAAAGTGAATTCGAGCGCACTTGAGTTTTGACAGAGGTATGTTCAAGCGCACTTCGAGCGCAGAAAAAGTTCGGAGCCCGTTTGAGACCTGACCAGAGGTCATTTGTGTCTGCGCAGAGATGATTTTTGTCTGGTATCTAATCCTGGAAAGAGAACATCAATCCCCCAGCGGAGGATCTTGACTTGAACTGAGAAGTTCTTGATGCACAAGCAAAAACTTTGCAAGTTTTTATTTCATCAAAACATCAAAACCGAGCACCTACCTGCTGTGAAGGGTTACAGATCTCATGTAAAGCTGATACCAGGATCACAGCCAATGTTCTGCAAAGCCAAAAAAATACATCTACCTCTTTAAGACAAGGTCACAGAGAAGCTGGAACATATGGTCAGACGGAGAATCCTTAAACTGGTACAGCCAGGAGGTGTCACTAATGCATCTCCAGTCGTGTGGCAGAGAAAGAAGAGTGGAGAACTGAGACTTTGTATGGACTTGAAAGTGCATATCAATGGCAAGGTCATGGACGAGGACTACCCAATACCAGACATGAAGACGATCTTCCACAACCTACATAGGGCCTCTTACTTTGGCAAAATTGACGTCTCAGATGCGTACTCTCAAACTGAACTTGACGAAGAGACAAACGATATATGCAAAATCAACACATCTCAGGGACTGTTCAAGATAGGCCGACTACCTCAGGGATTGAAAAACTCTTCCTCAATCTTCCAGAATTGCATCGAATCAACACTCAAAGGAATCGAGGGCGTTGTGATCTTTCAAGACGATGTCTTGGTGTATGGAACTACCAAGGAGCAGTTCGACAAGAGAATGCTTTCAGTCAAAAGTCGACTACGTGAAAAAAATTTACTATTAATGAGAAAAAATCTAACTCAAAACCAGTCGATAGCGTCACCTTCTTGGGATACTCCATTTCGAAGGAGGTAATAGCACCAGATCACAAACATGTTGAAAAAATAGAAAATGCAAAAGCACCAACTAACAACCAACAACTCGAATAGTTTGTTGGGCTAGCAAATTTTTACGAAAGAATGATTCCTGATTTTGCAACAAAACTGCTATCCTTCAATAACATGAGAAATAGCAATTTCTCATGGAGCAAAAAGCAACAAAAAGCCTTTGAAGACAAAAACAGAATTATGTGCTAACCCACTTGTACAGCCATACAGTTTACAAAAAGAAGCAACAGTTACTCTTGACGTCTCTGAAAAAACCATTCGCGGTGTTCTTTTGCAAGAAGGACATCCAGTGATATATGTATCAAGAAAGTTGACTCCAGCGGAGTATGACTACTCAAACATAGAGCGGGAAGCACTGGCAATTGTGTTTGTGGTCACATGATTGAAATAATACTTTCTTGTGACAACGATTTACCCTACAGAAAGACCATAAACCACTCAAATTTCTCTTTGCACAAGACGAGGAGATCCCGAAGACAGCATTAGCTAGAATCACAAGATGGGCAAAAGCTCCTCTGGGCTTCGACTATGAGTTGAATGACACACCAGGAGAGCAGATACCCCGCAGATGCATTGAACAGAATGGATTTTGACGAAGACGAATCCGACAGCGATCGAGTAGGCTCCGCAATCAAAAACGTTTACTTTGCTCAGAGTGATTTGGTGACCCAATTGGAAACCAAAACAGAACTTGGAACAAAGAGACTATTCCAAGACATAATGAAACGAATCAAAAGCGGCAATTGGAAACAGTGTTCAGAAGTGGAAAAAGGATTCGAACAACACAAAGATGCACTGACCAAACACAATGGAATTGTCTTTCGAGGCGTTGTTCCTTTCATTTGACCCAAACTGCGACACCTGTTTTTGGCAAAAGCGCATGAGACACATCCGTGGAAGAAAGCAACTGAGGCATCAGTTAGAATGACAGCGTGGCGGCCTGGCATTATCCAAGACGTTCAGCATTTTATTAGTTAATGTAAGAATTGTCAAATGAACAGGCCTAGCCTGAGAAAAAAGTCTCTACGTGGCCAGAAGCCGATGCGGGTCCTAGCGGATAGATGCTTTCCCCGCGGGAAATAGGAGATCAGAAATAGTTAAGGTATAGCTTAGTCCAATATTTACAAGATTCGGTTAACCAAAAACTTTATTATCTGATAATGGTCCTGATTTTGTTAGCGGTTACCTTAAACAATATTGTGAATCAATGGGAATAAGGAAAAAGGAATCACCCGTCTATCATACAAGAGCTAATGGGCTAGCTGAAAGAGCAGTTCAGACAGTGAAGCGGGCACTTCAAGCATGGAGTCTCAACACATCGCAACACTCAAAGACGAGGAGCAAACTCCATTTGAACTCTTGTTGGGACGCAGAGTGAGACTACCAGCAATAGCACATTTCGACTTGTGTGAACCCACTCTATTCATGGCCAATGAGAAGACAAAAGCAGTTCCTGCTACCTTCATCATCAGGAAGGGCTTGAACACATCGTTCATACAGCCCGATAACTCAGCATGGACTATTCTAGTGAGCGACAACCAAAATGCGAGACTCGACCAGGATAATGTGAAAACTGAACTATCAATGGAGGAGACCATATCTCAATCAGAACCACAACTTCAGAACACAGATGTGGGACCTTCACGCGCAGATGAAGTTTGTGCAGGCACATCTGCAGAGCATCAACAATCTGAACCACCAGAGCCTTCATGAACCTCATCAAGAAACAGAAAACAGCCGGACAGATTTGGAAAACCTATACCCACAAACTGGCTTAAAAAGGAGGGAGGACGTGATGGTTTCAAAAAAAAAACGTCAAGAAATTTAGAAGTTTTTTTTTAAAGTTTCAAACAAAAAAAGAAGAACTTACATGACGAAATTTTTTGCTATGTCGATAAGCAATGGTCACAAAACTAAACTCAATTTTTTTTCGGCGGTATCCTTATCTTATTGACCTATCAATCATATGTCAAAAGTAAATTCTCCCACCAATAGAAACCTGATTCTAACACATCCAATGACCTCGAACTAATGAACCCGATGGTACCTAGGCCATATATGATTCTCATGAAATTTTGATAAAAATAGAAAATCTTATCTTATCCGGGATTCGGAACTAAGATCTATTCACATGTCAATCATTTAAAATATTTTTTTAGCTAATCTATATCTTCTCTGTATTTTTTTGCATAGATAAATACTATAAATACGAGCTATTTTTTGTATAGTTTCATATCCAAATTTGATTTAAAATTCAACTCTTTTGACCCGTGTTATCGACCACGACTTCTTGATTTCACCCTATGTGGTTTTAAGATCTGTTCATCCGTGTTAAGATGTCAGACCCTGGATACCTCTGTTCAGACTGTTTTCAATCTTTGGTCTCCGATGACCAGACTTTCTTGCGACCCAAGGAATGGTACGACATTAGTGTGACCGTAGGCGGTTTTGTAGATTCTGTTATGGCTCTGTTAAGGTGATTTCCGTTTTTGGGATAATTGATCCGTTTTAGTACAACTTGTCTGCAGCCGACACTCAAACGATAGTGGACTCTCTAATCCCTCTTCACACCAATAACATCTCCAAAAAAGACTTCATGCAAATATTCCACGAGACTGTCGTCAGTGACACCAGCCCCACCGGCTCTACTCAACTGTCCAGACATACCTCACAGCGAAGTGCAGCCTCTGGCTCCTCCTTACCCCTCTCATCTACCTCGACATCTGGGGGACCCCCCACGACACAAGGGGTTATGAGAACGAACAGTGGTGCTAATTCACACCACTATACTTCTATGGGTAGCTTGGACAGCAGTGGCGACCATCGGAATGGAACTGTAGCCCAGCTGCAAAGGAATGGTTCACTCCAGGAACAACACGTCTACGGAATTGGTAATGTTATCTAGTCTGAATCTACCGTCCAACCGCACGTGCCGTATTTTTACATGATTTACTCTGCAATGACACGAGCTCTGTCATCGGGGAGTGGGGATGCATAGCGTAATGGGGGGGGGGGGGTTGGGGCGGTTGTTATGGAAAAGATCCTAATTGTATTTCCCTCGTAAGGTGGTCGAAGTGGCCTTATATAATTGTGATATTTTACACCAATATATTATAAATGATTTGTTTGCGCCAAGCCCGCGAAAATCATCAGTTTATGTCACTGAAAATTGTTCAAGTTTACGCGAATTCTTTCGTAATTAGGCCTTTTCTCGAGTGTAACGTTTCCCACAAAAAATCGTGTTATTAGTAATGATTTTGTGTGACTGATGCGATATTTTTTGAGAGTTTATAGTGGTGATATTTGTAATCAATAGTATCGTATCTTACTAGAATAGACAAACTATTATTAGCAAAAGAAAAAAGATTCGGTTATTTGCAATTGCTTATGAAACGACAAATTTCAAAATTCGGGTCAGGGTGAGGGAGAGACAGTTAAATAGACCCATAACAAAGGGAAAAAAGTTTTACTGCTGCCCCTTACGCTTGTTAATTTTTTAGCTTTCAATGCTTTCTTATTAATGGCGTTATATACAAGTTGTTTTTGAAAATGAATACCTAAACTGTAGCGCTCAATACAGCAAAATTTTTCAATTAATTACTCAATGACTGTAACCCGTTTTAACACTTTTGAGATGCATACCCAAAATTGAATAATTTCAAAAAAGTAGTGGATCATAAAATGGAGCAGAAGCAGCTACAGTATATGAAGACAAGACATTTTCCCAACAAAAAATAGGTTTGCACAAGACGAAACAATTAGTTGTATATTGATTCGTAGAATGATGTTTTAAAAATTTTTGTCTATACTTCCTCCCTTAAGCAAGTTATAGTTTCTTTAGTTGGCGTGAAAAACTTTGTCAATCCTACCAAGAACCGAGAAAAACCACAGAGTTAATTTTATAAACTTTTCAATGCCCTTGATTATTTGGAAAAAGAAGCATTATAGTAAAAATGTTTCCTCATAATTTATCGAATTTCAACGCTAAAAAAAATTTTGAAAAAATGTTTTTTATAGCCAAATCCATCAACATGAAGAGAAAAGCAAAAACACTTAATTAGATAATCGTAATAGGGAGAAGGTAGTGCATTTAACTCAGCGCTTACGGCAATAGAATTGGCAAGTGGCACACCATTTCCCGTTGGCGAAAATGGTGGATTCGAGTTTAATAGAACTTCTTTAGTATAATAAGTAGTTCTGTAATTCAGCATATTTATTATTCGCAGGAATAATTATTTTATTTTTCATTCCAGGGAGCTGTGACATTTTTTTCTGTTAAAACAAGCTTTAAATGCTCAAAGACGAATAAGAGCGATCTTTATCAGTAATCACAGATATACATCAGAGAAATGCAGATGACTTAACACAAGACAATCTTGAAGTATTTTCTTAGGAAAACAGTCTCGTAAGGCATATAATGTTCGTACTCTTTGTGTGATTTTGCTCGATAGCATTTATCAAGGTTATTGATAGGTTGCTTTATTGTCAAGAAAAACACCCAGATATTAAACAAGCGGTTTTTCTGAAAACTTTAGTTCATTTACTTGAAGATCAACTTACTTCTTTTCTCCATGACCACATTTGAATTATCGAGTTATTCCGTTTTCTATATTTTAACTTGTAAGCTGTTTTCATTGCATTTTAATAAAATTGTGGTTGCGGAATCGATGAAATATAACTATTTATCAAAGTCTTTTTCAAACGATAGAATAATTGTGTACTCTGGAAGGCAGTAGCCTGGACTTCTCATCAGAACCATGTTTTATTAGTTTACAGAGCAAATTGTTATAAATTGAGTCAAATGCTTTGAGAGGTCTAAGGAGGTTATAGCTATGCTTTCGTTTTCATTAGTTTACTTCAAACTTCTTGTATCAATAGTACCAGTGCGTCAGTTGCTGAATTTGTTTTCTGAAACCAAACTGATTTTGGTGATCTTGTTTTATTTAGATGATCCTTCATTTGGTCTGCTAAGAGGCTTTCAAAAATTTTTGATACAGCACTTTTGATTAAAACTGGCCGGTAAATAATTTCGACTTCTGTAGGTCCTTTTTTAGATAGGGGTGTAACCTTACTCATTTAAGCTGTAATTGGAGTTGTTTTCGTATATAATAAGATTGAAAAGAAAGCATTGGTTCTGATAAAAAAATAGTGAGCAGCATCCTTTAGCGGCCACGTAGGAATAGATGAGGGACCGAAGGGTTTGTTTGGTGGAAGTTCAGAAGACTTTTTTTTGATCCAAACCATGATAGATGCCTGAAAGAAAAGGATTCTTGTTAGGGTTGTGGTACATCGTGTACAATTGGTTCTGTTTTTGAAACTTTAAGAACCAATGAATTCTCTAGAATTAAAAAGTTTGGAATTCAGGAGATTTATTTTTTCCTCGGCTCGGGCCACTAATTTTATCACCAAAACAATTCCAGAGGCATTTTTTCAAGTTCCGGTTCTTCTACGGTTCCTTAGTTCTCTTGTCAATTTTTTTTCTTTCAGATGAGGCAGGATCTACAAGTTGACTGTGGAAAAGATTAAAATATAAGGAATAATAAGTTTTTTTGAACTTTTTTGTCCTCCATAAAAGCGGCAATACTTTTTGATGTCAAATGCTAATTATTAGAGATCCTTATTTGAGCAGTTTTTGAATAACCATTGTTCTGAACCAAAAATTTAGTTTTTCATTTCGAACAAAAGTTTTTTCTGCTGGAGCTTGCTTATGTATTGCTTTTGAAATAAAATAATTTCAGAGGTGAGGCCATTCATTAGAGTTTAGAGACTGATAGAAATCAAACCAGTATAAAATAAAAAAGCATCAAAATCGTATCGTTTGTCAAATTGTTTTTTTGGTAGGTTCGAATTTACGTATATGTGTACAATTTTGATGCCAGGAGTATCAAAAAGATCTGGGGCGATTGGTGTTTCAAAAAGAAAAACGTTTTGGTTTACGAAATGACTCTCTAAAGCAATGTTGTCAACCAATGAGCTTGAGTTAATTTGACAACGTGTAGGACCATGTTGACTCATTGGAATAATGTTGTACGGTTTGCGTGTGGTGTCTAAATTTTGTTTTTTTTAGATATATGACATTCTAATAAGCCATTAACTTTAAACTATAATTTAATGTTGCTATGATGTCCAAATTAAATACTATTTGTTCAAGAAATGGGTGGTTCAATTGCATGGGTGGACAGTTTGACAAGTAAAAAAATGAGCGCCTTGATTGTTTTCAAAAGAAAATTCAATCCGAGTCAAAACAATCTGTAAGTTTATTAAGGTTTATTAAGTTCTTTCCGTTGTTTTGGTTTGAAAATTTTTGGTATTAGGCATGACACAAACTCTTTATTTTTTTCCAATACTCAATACGAACTTTTGTTAAAGTTCAAGTTTTCCCATTGATTTTGGGAGCAAAGGTCAGCTATCAGATGCTGAAAACCATGTTTTTGTGGGTCGTAATTGCATATGGTAACAATATCAAGTTTTAGCACTGGAAATGTTCGTTCAAAACCGCAATTACCGCAATTAATATGGAGAAATTTAAAACTGTTTGAGAGAATTTTGCATAAAGAAAATAGTTCCAAGTAAGCGTTGGTTGGCCCAGTGTTCAACTTTACATCACCTGCATGTAGCAATATTAAATAGAAAACTTTACAAAATACATAAAACTTCATTTTTGTAAAACCCTTTTTTTCTCAACACAGACTCTCGTGGGAAGGATAAAAAGCAGCTCTGACAAAGAAAAACGGAAAGTAATTAGAGGCAATGAGCTGAGTTGTAAAAACAATATAACGAGTGTTTGCTGAGAAATCCTATGAAGCAAAAATAAAAGATACAGAAGTTTTTCAAAGTTGTTGTAATAAAATGTTAGCACGTTAACAACATTATCTGAAGTTTGCAGTAAGTAAGCCAAGCCTGATTCGAAGAAATGCTATGCGAAATTTGTAATTCAAAAGCATATTTTGATGATACAAGAGTTAATTGTTTGTTCGACCAGCTTTAAGACAGAAAACATGCTTTTGTCGGATCTGGAATACTTGTTGTTCAGTATTATGTTAAAGTCGTTTTTTAGTGTTTTTAGGCTTTTCCATTGGTGGAATCTCACATAGAGCAATATTATCCGGATTAAATTTCTTAATTCACAGTTGCACTAAGTTATTCTGCTCAGCGTCTAGTTCTTGAGCAGGTTTTTCCACTTTCAGAATTTTATGTGCTGTCTTGTATTATGAGTGTTTTGATTTTTTGTGCTGATATTTTTCTGGGAAGTTGGGTTTTTTGTCATTGAACGCGTATAAGCATGAATAGCAACGTCTCGCTGTGTTTTGGTGTCATTCTCCAACTTTGCCACAATGTTGCTAACAATAACTATATTGTAATATTGAGAAACGTGCTTTATTTTCTCAAAACCTTTTACCCGTTCTGAGGACAAATCATCACTTTGCTGACTAGTGGTTGTTGATGTTGCTGAGTTGCAGCCACTGATCGATCCATCTAGACGCCTTTGTTATTTTCAGACCATAACTTCAAAAAATTGATGATTTTTGGTTTTGGTTTGCTTCTGAATATATTTTTAGGTAAATTTCAAGTTAATTTTGCTTTTTAAATTTGAAGAAAGCGTTTTTACTAAAAATTTTGATGACTGTGATTTCGGACTGTACGTAAATATTTTTGTTAGGAAGTGATGTGATCATTACAAATTCATTATTTTACTTGAAAATTTGCGTTGGATGGAGTAATTTAAAGCGACTGTTTGATTCGAAAGTTATGCGTTGTCTGAAAGTTATTCATCTGAGAGGACAAATAACGAGATCACCCGAGTCTTCTATTTCATTCCTCCCCGACAACGATATTATAAATAGTTTCGACGCGCTCATGGAACAGAACAGCTCACTTTGTTGTATTGAACGTCGATTCCTTGGTTCGTTTCTGGACAAACATTTGGACAAACATTTTTAGAACCGCGGAAGCAAAACATGGAAGACGAACTGACGCCTTTTGTCGGCTCAAAGTCACGTAACAAAATAGTTTTTCGAAAAGAAATGCTGTTTCTTTTCAAATACTGAAACTTAATTATTTTCCTGGCTCCTTCTCAAGTGTGGCAGTTTTTGTACTTATCACAGAACAAAGTCTTTTTGCTATACGCAGACCAATTTTTGTCAGCTTGCTGTAATGGTCTGGACGCAGCCTACTAATTTTTCTAAATTTTCGGAGAAACTTGAAAAAGGTTAGGTTGTAAATAAAATTGAAAAATCTACAATACAATATTTTTCATTGTATTATATGCGAATTGTGCCACAAAACTTGTTGAAAAGAATTGGTCATTTTGGAAAAACATGTTCTCATTTTCAGGAAAACAATTTTTCAGCACAACAATTGACTTAAATTGGAAACTTTACAATCAAACTTTGGACATATATTTTTGTAGCTGCTCATGTTTTAGATGAAAACCCTTTGGTGCTGTTTTTTTATGTGTTTTGTTTTAAAAAAAACTTACTGCAAGTTGAAAACAAAATTGGAACCAATTTTTAATGTTTCTTCCGATGTTAATTTTTGCTACTTGCATATTTTTATGTGAGGCATTTGTTTAGTGAGTTTTTCTGAGCTCGACAGCGTATAATGTCTAAATGTGGTTCATTTCAGAAGAGGAAGAAGCGTCTTCAGAACTAAGTCAATACATGAAGTCTGTTGGGATGAGTAGAGAACAGTCGGAGACAGTCGCCGAAGAGGACAATCTCCGTCAGCTCTGGACAGCTCTCAGGGCACACGACGACAACACCCTCGAGACAATGTTCAAGTCGTTTCTGGGCAATGTCTTCTTGGAAATGAACAGCCAGCAGGATGTGATTGCGGCCCAGAGCCAGAGGATAAGAGAGATCAACCGGACGGAGGAGGATAGACTGATGGATCTGCAAAAGAGTGCAGAGAGTGACCTGAAGAATGTGATCGAACAGTATGAGAAGGAAATCCAGGGAAGCATCCGCACTTATCAGGTTAATTATCATTATTTATTTTTGGTTCCTGCGTAATCGCAGCTGAACAGCATAGGCCGCAGCGGCCTGTTCTCAGCTGCCATTTTTCTTATTATTCCCCACATTTCAAACTGTTCTTTTTATGAGCAGCATTGCTCTGTTTTGGTGACTATGGCCACTTTTTGCGTCTTTGACTTTCACGTGGAACCATCATTGCAGCCAACATTGGCCAGGCTATGGTCAGCTATGGTTAAGTAAGAGGTAATCCTTACACAGGCAGCTTCACGCAGGCAGGGGATTAAACTATGCAACCGTTATCGCCGATCAGTGATATCGTATTATCATTAGTACACACTGAAAACATTTAAGGCAAATTCACCGGAAAGAATTACCTTACTTTACCTGAAATGCCAACGTAATTTTGCCTCATAAGAGATCACTATCTTAAATTTTACTTTAAATCTCTGTTAAGGTAATTTTTCCTTAACTTTTGTAGTGGTTGGAAGAATGTTGTCCAAATATGTTTCCAACTTTGTCCTTTTTAGGAGAAAATTGACTACATCTGTGGAGAAAGAGACCAGCTAGTGGAAGAATTGCATAAGCAGAACAGCCTTCTTCAGACACAGAGGTCAAGGGAGGTCAACCTGCTCAACTCAAAGGTCACAGAGTACGAACTGGAAATGGAACAACTTAAGAACGAGCTCAAGGTACCAACCACCCAACATGCTACCCCTTAGTGACTTGACTTTCTTTTTTTCAAAGCCGCGCCGCGATAGCTTGGGCTATTATTGGCCTTCTATTGGTTTTTACGACGCGAAGAGGTTTTCTTAATGTTTTTTTTTACCGGAAGTACTATTCGTTCAGACGGTGTTTTGACCTAAAAGCGAAGGATAGTACAATTGCCGTATGAAATAATTTTTTTGAGAGAGAGAAGTTTTTTGATAATGCGTTTCGATCAGTTAATGTCTTTTGGACTTTGAAACGTGTTTTTTTTACACAATGCGGCATATAGATAACCATTCTTAGCCGTTTTTTGTCCAATTGGCCCAGTTTTTTGCTTATTGTTAAGTTTTGTAGAACTAATTTTCAATAGAAGCTGTATTGAATATATGTGTGTGTAATGAAGCTGCAATATATGAACCTCCGAAATTGATATCAGTGTTTATGAGGGTCTATTAATACGTTTTAAATTCTAAATGAGCACATATATCCCTGTTTTAAATTCATTTTTGGCTTTTTTAAAATTAATTTTTTTATTTTTGGATCTTGAAGCGGATTATTTTTCAGAAAATCAGTGGAGATCACAATTTATTTTGATATATCATGCATTGGATGCTTCTTATAACGTGAAGTATTTTTGTTTTACAGAATTGCATACATAGATTTTGGCAGTTTTTTAGCCAACTTTTCTCAGTTTTTTTGTTTGTTTTTTTATTTAATTGTTAGAAAGTTTTTTTTTACGCTCGGTCAGGATTCCTACTTCTTTTACAAATAATTGACTGACTTTGTTGCGTTCAGTATTTGAAAAATAGTTGCAAATTATATAACTGTTTCAAATATTTGAACTGTGTCGATACATTTTAATATATATATGAGGATAGCTATATATATTTAGGATAAATAAGGAAACGTAATGGTTTTTCTTCTTAACTTTTTCAAAAGTCAAGAACTACTTTTTTGTGGTTTTTCATGTGTTTGTGTTTCTCTACTTATTTTCCGCATTCTAGCATGTATCAGTCTATCGTTTTCTTTCTTGAGAATTAAAATTCTAATCAGCTCTGCTTTTATCATTTTTTAAAAAATACTTATCGAAGCTTTTGTCTTAGATCCCTTATTTTGTTTGCAATTGATTGCGTGCACATCGTGTGGCACTGAGAATTTGCGTAAAGTATCAACTAAAATTTTGACTCATAATTACTTTCTACGAATAATATTGGGGTCTTAGTTTCGTTTTTGAATTTTTTTTAAATTCTTTCATTTTTCAACTACTTTGCTTAGTTTAAATCTTTTTGCGACTTTTGGCCCTATATATGGTTTTTTTTCGAATCTATTGAATCAAAGCTTCATGCCTGTTGGCATTGTTTACTACACAGGATTCAAGTTTCTTTTGTTACAAAGTATTCTTCTTCTTAGCAATTTGACAAAAAATGAGCAACTTTAACAACTTTTTTCATTTCTCATTTTTCTCTTTTTCCTCGAAAATGGAGATGCCTGAGAGCTTATTAAGGTTTACTTGATATTTTGTAGTTGGACAATGAGTTTTCTTTGCAAGAACAACGGTTTTTGTCTGTACGTGTACTTGTACTACCTTAAAAATAAGTTGAATTTTGTCAGTTTCTCTAGTTAATTTTTTAAGCCAATCTTTCATTGTTCTATGACTAAAAACTCTTGTTTTTATTGATACGTTCTGATATGAGATGTAAACTAATTGAAAAACAGATTCTTTTGTGGGATACGCCTTTGAGGCGTTCCAGGAATTGTTCGAGCTGGGTTTTTTGTTTCCCCGTCAAGATTTTTGTTACGACTTTAAGACGTCACAACCAAATTAAATTTGCTCTTTGAGCATTTTTTTATGCAATTTCAACTAAATTGCGTGCGTGACCTTGTTTTTCGGCCTTAGCGAATCGAATTTTGTTTATTCGTTCGATGTACTTACTTCACTCTCAAAATTGACATCCTAATACTAAAATTGAATTGCCTTTAATTTAAGAGTGTTTGCCATTCTGGTAGAAAGTTATATGAGAGCAGCTATTGGGGGAAGAACTAGGATTGTCAGATTTTTAATCAAAACGTAGCCTCTGAGCCTTAAAGAGGAATTTTTTGGTCTGTTTCTTTCACAGTCTAATTGAGACTGCAGATCTACGAAGCTATTGGGGCTATTTTCTGGCAATTTGCTAGCTATTGATAGCCACACAGCGATAGTTGGGGCAATTTTTGGCCTTCTCTTTGTTTTTTCTTTTGTCAAAATTGTTTTACGACCATTGAGGTCATAAACATAGCAAATCTGCTTTTTGATCATTTGTTCATGCAATTTCAACTAAATTGAGTGCGTAACGTTGTTTTTCACTCTTAGCGGAATGAATTTTTTGTGTATTCCTGTGATGAAGGTTTTGGTCACACTTGACTTACTTCACTCTCAAAAGTTAAATCCTGATTCTAAAATTGACCTGCATTCATTTTAATTCAAAGAATATAAAACAATTGAGTGTTTGCCACTCTAGTAGAAAGTTATATGAGAGCAGCTATTGGAAGAAGCAGTAAGATTATCAGATTCCTAATCAAAATGTATCATCTGAGCTTTAGAAAAAAAAATTTCTGTTTTTTATACCGTTTTATTGAGACTGCAGATTTACGAAGCTATGGGCTCTATTTGCTGTTAATTTACCGGCTATTGATAGCCACACAGCGATAGTTGGGGCTATATTTGCCCTTCTCTTTGTTTTTTTGTCAAGATTTTTTTTACAACTATATGAGGTCATAACCATAACAAATCTGCTTTTTGATCATTTGTTCATGTAATTTCAACTAAAATGAGTGCGTAACGTTGTTTTTCATTCTTAGCGGAATGAAGTTTTTGTGTATTCGCGCGATAAAGGTTTTGGTCACACGTGACTTACATCACTCTCAAAAATTACATCCTGATACTAAAATTGACCTGCATTCATTTTATTTCAAAGAATATAAAACAATTGAGTGTTTGCCACTCTAGTAGAAAGTTATATGAGAGCAGCTATTGGAAGAAGCAGTAGGATTGTCAGACTTCTAATCAAAATGTAGCCTCTGAGCCTTAAAGAAGATTTTTTCGATCTGTTTCTTTTACAGTCTAATTGAGACTGCAGACATAGGGAAGCTATTGGGGCTGTTTTCTGGCAATCTGCTAGCTATTGATAGCCACACAGCAAAAGCTGGGGCTATTTTTGGCCGCCTTCTCTTTGTTTTTTATTTTTTCAAGATTTTTTTAGGACCATATGAGGTCATGGCCAATTCATTTCTGCTTTTTGTTCATTCGTTTATGCAATTTTACCTGAATTGCGTGCTTCACGCCATTTCTCAATCTTAGTTAAGCGTTTTTTTGGTTCCTTCGCGTGGTGAAGTTTCTGGTCACACGCGACTTACCTCACTCTCAGAATAACTTCTTCACTCTAAAATTGACTATTCTTTAATTCGGAGACCGTAGGTCAAATGAGTGTGTTTCACTTTAACCGTAGGTGATATGAGAGCGGCTTATAGAAGAAGCAATAAGTTTGACAGATTTGTAATCAAATTGCAAAATCTCAGCATGTAAACAAAACAAATTTTTCGGTCTGTTTTTTTGTAATTTTTTTTCCGACTGCAGATCTACTTTGACTTCTGTCTGCAATTTACATCCGTTTTTGAAAGTTGACTTCTATTTTTGAACATTGGATATTAACTGTAGCTTGGTCTTTAATGTTTAATTATCAGGAACTACAGGTAGTAAACAAAGTGAAGAGGACATTTTGAGATATTTTGATCCCATGTAAGTCCCTCCTACCTATCTAAACGACAGACCAGCCACCTACGTATCTCCTTCTCACCCACCCATTATACCTACCCCCAATATTCGTACCCCCCCCCCCCCCCACATACATAGCCCCCATCTACCTACACCCCCACATCTAACCACAGTCCTAACTCAAAAAGTGTTTTTTATTTTCTTTTTGTTTAGTATTCTGCCGGCTATGCGTTGTTATGCAAAATTTTAGCTTGATTGTTTTTTGCTTTTGTTCTAAAACATTGTTAGGCTTCTTGTGAGACATTATTAACGCTCTAGATCTTCAATTTTGAGTGGCCTGAATTGCTCTCATTCTGAAATATAAATTGATGCTAATATAAAACTGATTGCAAGCGCAACAGAATCAAAGTCAATGTAAGAGGTTGACATGTCTGGCCAGACCAGTTCCATGTCTAGTCAGACGCTTGATCAGACAAAGAGGACTTTTGGTCTGTTTCTTTCACAGTCTAATTGAGACTGCAGCTCTACGAAGCTCTTGGGGCTATTTTCTGGCAATTTACTTGCTATTGATAGCCACACAGCGATAGTTGGGGCTTTTTTGGCCTTCTCTTTGTTTTTTATTTTGTCAAAATTTTTTACGACCATTGAGGTCATAAATATAGCAAATCTGTTTTTTGATCATTTGTTCATGCAATTTTAACTAAATTGCTTGCGTAACGTTGTTTTTCACTCTTAGCGGAATGAATTTGTGTATTCCTGCGATGAAGGTACTGGTGACACTTGACTTACATCACTCTCAAAAGTTAAATGCTGATGCTAAAATTGACCTGCATTCATTTTAATTCAAAGAATATAAAACAATTGAGTGTTTTCCACTCTAGTATAAGGTTATATGAGAGCAGCTATTGGAAGAAGCAGTAAGATTGACAGATTTCTAATCAAAATGTAGCCTATGAGCCTTAAAGAAGATTTTTTTGTTCTGTTAATTTTAGTCTAATCGAGACTGCAGATCTGCGAAGCTATTGAGGATATTTTCTGGCAATCTGCTAGCTATTGATACTCACACAGCGATAGTTGGTGCTATTTTGGCCTTCTCTTTGTTTTTTTTCATTTTGTCAAGAACTTTTTGTAAGACCATATGAGGTCATAATCAAATAAAACTTACGTTTTGTTCATTCGTTCATGAAATTTCAACTGAGTTGCGTGCGTGACTTCATTTTTCACCCTCAATGGATTGAGGTTTTTTGTTTATTTTCAAGATGAAGATTTTGGTCACTTGTGAATTACCTCACTCTCAACAGAAGAGATAATGTTAAAGGAGTGTGTGCCGCTCTAATGGAAGGTTATATGAGAGCAGCTAACAGAAGCAGCAAAAAGCTTGACAAATTCCTAATCAAAATGTATCACCTAAGCTTTAGAAAAAAATTTCTTTTCTGTTTTTACAGTCTTTTTAAGACCTCAGATTTACGAAGCTTTTTGGTCCATTTTCTGGCATTTTGCCGGCTATTGATAACCACACAACCCTAGCTGGGGCTACTTTCGGCCTTCTCTTTTTTTCAAGAATTTTTACGACCATATGAGGTCATAACTAATTCAAAATTGCTTTCTGTTCAATCGTTCATGCAATTTCAACTGAATCGCGTGCGTGACGTTGTTTGTCACCCTAAGCGGAATAAATTTTTTGTTTATTCGCGTGATGAAATTTTTGGTCACAAGTGACTTACATCACTTTCAATAATGACTACCTCATGCTAAAATCGACTTTTCTTTACTTTAATTCAAAGAAATAAGAACAAGTGAGTCTTTGCCACTTTAGTAGAAGGTTATATGAGAGAAGCTATTGGAAGAAGCAGTAGGATTGTCAGACTTCTAATCAAAATGTAGCCTCTGAGCCTTAAAGAAGATTTTTTCGATCTGTTTCTTTTACAGTCTAATTGAGACTGCAGACATGGGAAGCTATTGGGGCTGTTTTCTGGCAATCTGCTAGCTATTGATAGCCACACAGCAAAAGCTGGGGCTATTTTTGGCCGCCTTCTCTTTTTTTTATTTTTTCAAGATTTTTTTAGGACCATATGAGGTCATGGCCAATTCATTTCTGCTTTTTGTTCATTCGTTCATGCAATTTCACCTGAATTGCGTGCTTCACGCCATTTCTCAATCTTAGTTAAGCGTTTTTTTGGTTCCTTCGCGTGGTGAAGTTTCTGGTCACACGCGACTTACCTCACTCTCAGAATAACTTCTTCACTCTAAAATTGACTATTCTTTAATTCGGAGACCGTAGGTCAAATGAGTGTGTATCACTTTAACCGTAGGTGATATGAGAGCGGCTTATAAAGGAAGCAATAAGTTTGACAGATTTGTAATCAAATTGCAACATCTCAGCATGTAAACAAAACAAATTTTTCGGTCTGTTTTTTTGTAATTTTTTTCCGACTGCAGATCTACAAAACTATAGGGCTATTTTCTGGCAATCTGCCAGCTATGTTAAAGAAATTATAATTTGAAATAATTTTTGTGGTTAAATAGATAAATTCTTCTTGCAGAACCGTTATCATTTTTAATTGCTCTTGGTCAAGATTTGAAGCAATTATTGAAAACGTGTGTGTCTTTGTACGACTTGAAGAGGAATGATGGCATTACGAAGCTTTTTTTTTTGCTAAAGCAACTTTGTTTATGACTTCAACTTTGACTTCTGTCTGCAATTTACATCCGTTTTTGAAAATTGACTTCTATTTTTGAACATTGGATATTAACTGTAGCTTGGTCTTTAATGTTTAATTATCAGGAACTACAGGTATAGTATACAAAGTGAAGAGGACATTTTGAGAAGTTTTGATCCCATGTAAGTCCCTCCTACCTATCTAAACGACAGACGAACCACCTACGTATCTCCCTCTCACCCACCCATTATACCTACCCCCAATATTCGTACCCCCCCCCCCCCACATACATAGCCCCCATCTACCTACACCCCCACATCTAACCACAGTCCTAACTCAAAAAGTGTTTTTTATTTTCTTTTTGGTTAGTATTCTGCCGGCTATGCGTTGTTATGCAAAATTTTAGCTTGATCGTTTTTTGCTTTTGTTCTAAAACATTGTTAGGCTTCTTGTGAGACATTATTAACGCTCTAGATCTTCAATTTTGAGTGGCCTGAGTTGCTCTCATTCTGAAATATAAATTGATGCTATTATAAAACTGATTGCAAGCGCAAAAAATCAAAGTCAATGTAAGAGGTTGACATGTCTGGTCAGACCCCTGATCAGACAAGTTCCAGACCATTGTCCAGACGAAATTGCGCTCGAAGTTTTTTCCAGACCGTGTAATTCGAGCGCACCGGGAATGTGTGCGCTCGAAACTGGTCTGATCAGGGGTCACTTCGGTCTGGCCACCTCGACCTGGGTTGGCATCTTGCAAGTCCGGGTGCGAACCTCTGTAGTGTGTGTTTTTGCACCCATAGAACATTTCTAAGCAAGGCCCCCTATAAATTTAATTGCCCAGCCTGTGGATCGAGAGCATTTCATCCGACATTAGTAGTTTTATTTCACGATGAGACCAAAATCATTGCGGCGAAAGGTTCGGGATCCTAGCCAAGATTTTTAGTCGTCAATTATGTTTTATGTTTGGCTTGTTTAGAGGGTTCGGAATGAGTACGAGAAGGCCCCGAATGGTGAGAGACGAGAGAAGAGGGTGCACGCAATTGACCAGTTCACAACTCCACGCCGTGCCATTTCATTCACAGCAGGTATTCATTTCACTACCAACAGGGAGCAAGGCATTATAGCCGAATGGGCGTTAAGCAGAATGCATTTTTTTTAAAAATAATAATGAGAATTCTAGCCGAAAGCTTGATTTTCATTGGCCAAACAATCTGATTGGTTAAAATGAAATACACCACGTATAAAAAATGTTGAATTAATTAGTTGTCATTACTTGATTACATATGATGTGCGGTTGGGTTGCACTGGACTCGCCCTGCGCGTGGCCGCGACCCCCCCCCCCCAGCTATTTTTACTTAAAAAATACTGAAAAGTTGCGTTTTGTATTAGGGATTTAAAAGTGACCAATGAAAGAGGGGGGTTATTCGGCTTTGCTTCTCATTTTGCTAGACACTCATTTGGCTAGATCATCGTCCTAACTACCCGGGTTGATCTGCGCAATAATTTTCAGAATAATTTCACGGTCGCTGTAAAAAGCAGGTTTTTAATAACGGTCGCTGTAAAAAGCACGTTGTTAATAGATCGTGTATTGGAAGTAGAATGCGTTCGGTTTTGGAAAAAAATCACTTAATTTTAGGAAATAAATCCCCAAGGAAATAAACCCAACTTGATTTTTAGCGAGCTACGCATTTAGCGCGTTTTGCCATGCCTCGCGAGCCCTGGCCATGCCTTAGCGGCCCGTGGGACTCCATATGAAACTATCACAACCCAACTAATTTTCACGACGAAAATTCAAATTTAAAATGGGGTTCATATCCGTTGGGGTTTATTTCCCTTATCTAAAAATTTGGGTTTTTTTCTTTGCGGGTTTATTTCCTAGATCCGAATACATAATCTTTATTTTCATATTCTTATTCCTGAATAAGAAGCTAATTAAAGCCGAGGCTGAAGAAAAGCATTTTTGCCGTTGCTGCTGAAAAGAAGTCTTTTTTTCTTAAAAGCATAATTTTGCGTTATCATTCTAGAAATTCAATAAGAAGAAGTTCTCGGTTGATGTTTTCTAAATGCCTATGCACACGTAATCATTCAAATACATATATAAGTTTAAACATAAACAAGTGAGAGATGCCTAAGTCAGCGGGGGCTGAAGAGATTACAGATTTTCTTTACTGAACTAACTTTAGCATCAGCGCCGTTAAAATTTACCGAAATGTTGCTGATCTGTGTTACCTAGTACATATCAAAAAATAAAATTCAAAAAGTTGACTTACAAATACCAAAAAGAACGCCTAGATCATTGAATCGTTTTTGTTTGTAAGCTGCTGAATCTTCACAATTTTGTTTTCTTTTATAGACAATTTCAATAAAAACTAAAATTTTGATAGATTCATAAATTTAATGACGGAAAAGAACTATTTTGTTAATTATTGGGTCCTGTAGATCAGCCACACATTGAATCCACACTTTGAACCACTCTCAAACTTTAAATTTTTGGATAGTTGACTAATGATTGAACGAGTTAATGCCTCATATAAATAACCTGGAGTTGTGACACAACTTAAAACTGACCCGGTGCACTAAAAAACTATCTAAAAAACTGGCACTGGAGCAATTGGATTCAAAATTGTCTTTTCAGAGAAATAAAATTATTTTACAAGTTAAAAGTCAAAACTGCAATCCCTCCAGTGTTTGGTGGTTCATTTAACGGTTTGAGTTACTCTCATTAGTGGTATCATCGTTACAATGGTCTACACAAAACACTTTTTTTTTATTTTTAGTGAATATTTTCTGAGGGTTTGTTCCTTACATCTGGGATTAAATAAAAGGTGGATTCGCATGCTAAAAAGCATATTTTTTCCGTGGCGTCTGAAATCTACTGCAACATATTTACATTTCGCTTTTAACAAAAATACATTGAACAGTATTTACCCATTAGTCCCTAAAAAGCATACAAAGCTCAAAAATACAACAAAGTCATCCACTTGATTCAGAAATCTGCCGAAAAATTTCAGTGACACCAACACTTGCTTCAACAACTCGAGCACTTTTTTCAAAAAAAGTTATGTCATGTGGGAGAACAATACAATTAACAAAAATTGATTCGGATTTTCGGAAAACAAATCGTCGAATGATGCTGTCATATCGTTAAAAAACTTGACAAACATATGGAACATAACTTAACCGTGATCAGTATTTTTTAGTTTTATCAAAAGCAATACTCTCAATTTAAAAAAAAATTTAAAATATAATGCGAGGATTTTTTATTCGATCTAAAAATATAAAATATAATAATCTAATAAAAAACTATGTGTTCAAAACAGAATAAAAAATTTCAGGATGGGTTCTAATTAACCGTGGAGTTCATCAGGGAAAAGCGTAATTTTATGTACTGTATATTGACAATTTCTCGAGAAAAAAGAAATTGAAAAAATTTTAAAACTCGAACAAAACAAATGCTTTATAGCTCACTCAAAATCAAATTGGGACCCTCTAAAAAAACTATAAATATTTTTCCAAAAAATTGATTACATATGAGAGACCAATTCACAAAAAGACCAATCGTCAATCGTCATTCAAGAATTTAAGTATAATCGAAAAATCAAAAACCGAAGGATATTTGCAGTTATCTAAGCTTTATAACTCACAATAAAATGCAAATTGATACAGAGCTAGCAAAATAAAGTTGACAGCAATTGGAATAGCTATTAAATATTTAGTAAAATGCTTAATACTTTTGATACTTAATTCTACTTGGAGATAAAAAAATTTTGTCGAATTCTTTTTTAAGATCACTTATCATTTAAGTATATTTTAATTCAGTTAAGCACAATACAGAAAGCAGTCAAATACCCGAAAATGTGTCTTCAGAAATCTTGGTGAATGTTAGATGGGGAAATTTAAGGGTCAAATTGATTAAATAGCGGGAACGTATTAAAATAGATAGACACTTTTGGAAAAATAAAAAACGCTGATGAATTGAGATTCATAAACTCTGGATCCGTTGTATTGATAACCACCGTTATGTTAACCAAGTTAATTGTCATTTGAAAGACAAGTTAATGGTTGTAGAGCTGATTTCGTCTTGTATATTAGACAAAAATGTACAGCAACTCTGTTTTTGTAGCGACTGGATTGAAGCAATGGTTATCGGAAGTTTTTTTCAATTGCAGTTTTTTTGTGACTACATTGTATATATTTTTTCGCGCTGAGTTTTTGTACTTCAACCGCGGAAACAAGAAACAGGATATCGTGTTATACTCTGCCTTATTAAAATTAAAGTATGTACAATCAAGTTTAGTCAATTTAAAAGGCATCAATAAGTAAAACAGAGAATTCGATTTCGAATTGAGTTTATGCTCTTGTTTTTAAAGTTTTTCCTTTAAAACCCATTGATTGCTCTTGTTGCTGGAAGCCAATTCAAGCGCCGGGAAGGGTTTCTGCTGGCTCTGCTTGCTTTCATTCTTTTTCTTGGTATTCTTGGCTAGCCCTGTTAAAGTTGATTTGCTCGTCGATTTTCCATGCATGGTAAGATTTCAATAGTTTGTTCTTATTCAAGGGAGAAAAAAGTTTTAAATTAAGATTAATAATTCGTGAAGTAAAAAAATATTGAGTGAAGGAAGAGTAAATAATAAAAGAAAACAAAAAAAAATATAAATGAAAGAAAATAGGGCTGTGCTTGTGGTGGGGATTGAATTACTGCGCCCCGTTTGATCAAAGTATTAGATGACTGCGCTAAAACTTGCTGTTTTAGTCATAAAAGTGCAATTCTGTTCATGAAGGCAAGCGTTAAGACGCGCTAAAATCAATTGAGAGAAGGTAAGAAAAAGTGCACTTGAAACAGTTAATAACGTAGCTTTAAAAAATTAAAGCATTGAGATGAATGAAATAAAGTTACGACAGAAGAATAAAAAGCGGTAAAAAGTGCTATGTTAACCGAAACCTTAAAACAACTGAAGCAAACCGCGCATAGCGCTATATTATGTTATTATTTGTACAACTGTAACCTAGTTTTGATAAAAATATCAGTGGATTGAATGTAAAAAATAAGAACGTCTTCTTGGTTTATAATGGTGCTACTCAATTAAAATTTATCAGTAGATAAAAGCTGTGTAAAATGCTAGTGTTTTTCTTGTGTTTCTCACAGCTATGCCCCGAATTTACTAGGAGAGAGGCTAGCTTAGCTGAAGGGTTAGGACGTTGTTTGTTTAATTTTACCCCGAATTAATTAAACCAGCGGCTGGCAATAAGTCGTTGGTTTGTTGCTGTTCTACAGTATAGGAACTGGAATTTAAATGAGAGAAATAAAAATAAAAAAGGAGCGTGTAAGCTGTTGCTCTGACTCGAACCATCCTCCAGAGCTTCATTCGGTTCGTTCCAATATCGTTGATTGCTCACTCAATGTTTTCTGATTGTTGTCGATGTTGGGATTGTTTTCTGATTGTTTATTCGTTATTTGTACCTGTGGAAATCTTTTCGAAATTAAATGTAAAGAGCTTAAGCAGGACAGATGGTCCAGTGTGTTTTGATAACTGTTTCTCGGATGTTGTCTTTTTTCTGAAAGAGTTCAAGTATTGATCTTGTTTTGTTTCGCGCGTTCCAGGCACTCATTTATCAATCTGTTCCGAATGTCCCTTACAACAGGTATATTTGACTCTTCATGGAGTTTTTTGACACTGTACCAGCGTGGTTTCCTCATACAAAACCTTAATGTTCTATTTTGAGTCATTTGTTTGTTGTTGATAATTGAATAAGATTGGTCAATCCAGCAGGCATTCGCATAGAGAAATAGAGGTCGAACCCTTGATTTCTACCAAGTCAGCAAGCAGTCTTCGTCAAAGTTGATCTTACTGAGCCACCATAGTTGGTAAAATTTTTTTGTTTGCTCTTGTCACCAAAATTTTTGCAGGGTTCGTTCCACTGTGTATGCGGGGTAAAGTTTACGCCGTGAAATTTGATTGAGTTTTTGCCTTCATTTCGTGTGCCCTGAGGTACGCCAGCTAGTGTTGAAAGTGTGCTACTATTTGAGTTATTAATTTTCACGAAGATACTTCTCTGAGAGAGGAAAGAGTTATCCCATTTTATCACAGGTTGATGCACACCAATTTTGTGCAGTTGGTTTTGAATTCCTAGTCTCTACACTGCATCAAACGCTTTTCCGATATCTAGGCAGACAAATCCCGCAATTTCGGACCATTGAAATAACGCTGTTACCTGCTGAGTAAGTCTGAGCAAAATATCAGTTGTGCAGCGGTCCTTTCTATACGAACTTTGCGTTTCATTGAAGACACCATTGTTTTCACAGTGCGTTAGGACATTATTCTTTACTGCAGTTTCGCAAATTTTGCAATGCAATTTGTTAGCCTGATTGCTTGATATTTTTCTGCAACTTTTTTGTTTTTATTTGCTTTTATAATATTTTGACTTGTGACTCTTTCCATGTTGTTGGAATATAAGAACTGTTAATTGAGCTAGTTAGCAGAAGACAAATACATGCTTTGAGGCTTTTAGGTAACCTTTTTAGGATGTTATAGCTGATTTTGTCTGGTTTTGGACTTGATCTACTTGTTTTGTTCCGAATTTCTTCATTTTGGTCTAATTTTATGGCACAATAGATATTTGGTTCGATATTTTGTTATTAAAGAATTCTTTTTGTCTCCTTTTCGACACTTTCGAAGTGCTCATTTAGTTCCTAGCTTTCGTATGTATGATTTTATATTGTATCTGATAGAAAAATTTTAAAAATTTCACATTTCTCAGTGTCTATTGTTGCTCTGAGTTGTTTATATAAGACTCCAACGCTTTGTTCAGTTTTTGGATCACCAGATAATGCTTTAACTGCTCTCTGAAAGCTTTTGCTCCTGCTATTTTGATCACTTGCGATCAGTTTGGATAAATTGATTTTTTCCGATCGTGTCATGGACCTCTTTTTTCTCTTTGGAGGAAATTTGTTTTCTTTTTCAGGGATTTGTACTTTTCTCCGTTTGTTCTTTTCAGCTCTTCTTCTTTCTTCTTTTCGCGGATAAGTTTTATAGTTTCATGTCAAAAGGGAAAACTTTTTTGCAGGATATACGACTCCTGTAGCGAGCTTTGATTTATCTGTTCAAATACTTCATTGAATTGATTCAGTTCTTCTGCTTCTGGATATACTGGTGGCTAGAGCACAGAGTTTTCATATTCTTTTCTGCTAATCTGGTTGAATTTTTTAAAGATAATTTTTGCCTTCAAATCAAATCTTTTCTGAATTACTATATTCAAGGATGTAATGGTTGAGCTGTGGTTACTACCAAAGTCGTCGGAAACAAAAAATGTCAAAGAATTTGAAGACTGATTGATCGGTGAAGTGTAGATCAAGCGTATTTCGACAGTCTTCTTGACGTGATCGATATGTGTGAAAATCATTATTTAGAAGCTTAAAAGTCCCAGTTTCAGCCGTTTCGAGAACTTTTTCACCATTGTCACTGTTATATGTGGAATTCAGCTCTTGATTTGGAGCGTTGAAGCCTCCGCAACTAGAAACGTTTCTCGTTTCAGTTTCAGAAATTTCTGACAGGTTTGAATCGCGACCTGGTGAGTTGTAAAGAGCTATAACCCAGAGATTACCTAAAACAGGTACTTCAGACCATGCTTTTTTTATTTTGAAAACTTCCCCGTTCATTTCTATCAAATTTTTGCAGGTTTAACTTCAATTATTGTCGTTCCCTTCTTTGCTAAAATAATTGAGCCATGTGACTTAGTTCCTTTTGTTTCAGGCCTACGAATTGATCATCGGTGAGATTTTTTTATTATTCCAACTCAGGCACACAATAACGATGTCGTTTTCCTTCAAAAAAACGATAAGGTCTGATATTTTGCTAGATAAGCCTCGGCATTTCCATTGCATAGTTTTGATTTCATCCATGTCGGCTGAATTGATGGCTGTTTGTTAAAACTTTTTGCGTTGGAACAATTGCAGAATTATTATTAGCATTATTGTAGCTGCCATGTACTTTTTGACCTGCTATATTTTTACCAAAATTTCTGCGTGAATTAATACTGACAACATTGATTATATCACTGTAAGATATTGTATTGAAGGTTGATCGGATTTGGCTGAGTACTTCAGCAATCAGAACAATTATGTTTATCGCAGTGATAAATGAATTTGGGTTTAACATTTCGGGTTGTTGCGACTGCTGAGTACTTGATATCTTGTTTTCACTTTTTTGCTTCAACAACTGCGTTTTGATAGGAAGAACATCCTTTGTACACAGATGCGTGCGATCCACCACAATTAGCACACTTGGCTTTTTCATTTGATTCGGTGCATTGCTTTGCTGTGTGCTGGCCTGTGCATCACAGGCAACGCTGCTCATTTTTACACTCATTGGCGGATTTTGCATATTTCTGACACACTTGAAGCTTTGTTTAAAAGGAGACAAATATATGCTTTGAGGATCTTAGGAAACCTCTCAGGATGTCATAGCCGATTTTGTCTGGTTCTGGACTTGATCTACTTGTTTGATTCAGAATTTCATCATATTAGTCTTTTTTTATAACGCAATAGATATTTGGTTCAATATTTTGGTATTAGAGAATTTTTTTGTCTTCTTTTCGACTCTCTCGAAGTGATCATTTTGTTCCTAGCTTTCGTATTTATGATCTTTTATTGTATCTGGTAGAGGAGTTTTGAAAATTTTGCATTTTTCAGTGTCTGTTGTTGCTCTGAGTTGTTTATATGAGACTCCAACGCTTTGTTCAGTTTCTTTTCGTTTTTGTGGATCACAACATAATGCTTTGACTGCTCTCTGAAAGCTTTTGCTCCCGCTATTTTGATCACTTGCGATCAGTTTTGATAAATTGATTTTTTCCGATCGTGTCATGGACCTCTTTTTTCTCTTTGGAGGAAATTTGTTTTCTTTTTCAGGGATTTGTACTTTTCTCCGTTTGTTCTTTTCAGCTCTTCTTCTTTCTTCTTTTCGCGGATAAGTTTTATAGTTTCATGTCCAAAAGGAAATCTTTGCAGGATATACGACTTCTGTAGCGAGCTTTGAATGATCTGTACAAGTACTATATTGAATTGATTCAGTTCTTCTGCTTCTGGATAGACTGGTGGATAGAGCACAGAGTTTTCATATTCTTGTCTGACAATCTGGTAGAATTTTTTGATGTTAATTTTTGCCTTCAAATCAAATCCGTTCTGAAATACTATATTCAAGATTGTAATGGTTGAGCCGTGGTAACTACCAAAGTCATCGAAAATATAAAATGTGTCAAAGAAGTTGAAGACTGATTGATCGATGAAGTGTAGATCAAGCATATTTCGAAAGTGTTCTTGATGTGATTGATATGTATGAAAACCATTATTCAGAAGCTTAAAAGTCCCAGTTTCAACCGTTTCGAGAACTTTTTCACCATTGTCAGTGTTATATGTGGTATTCAGCTCTTGATTCGGAGCGTTGAAACCTCCGCAGCTAAAAATGTTTTTCGTTTGAGTTTCAAAAATTTCTTAGAGGTTTAAATCGTGACCTGGTGAGTTGTAAAGAGCTATAACTCAGAGATGACCTAAAACAGGTTCTTCAGACCGTGCTTTTATTATGTTGAAAACTGCCCCGTTCATTTCTATCAAATTTTTCAGGTTTAACTTCAATTATTGTCGTTCCCTTCTTTGCTAAAATCATAGAGCCATGTGACTTAGTTCCATTTGTTTCTGGGACTACGAAATGATCATCGCTGAGATTTTCATTATGCCAACTCTTGACTTCATTCAAGCACACAATATCAATGTCGTTTTCCTTCAAAAAAACGAGAAGTTCTGATATTTTGCTAGATAAACCTCGGCAGTTCCATTGCATAATTTTTTTTATCCATGTCGGCTGAATTGATGGGTGTTTGTTGAAGTTTTTTAAGTCGGAACAATCGCGAAATTGTTATTAGCATTACTGATGCTGTCATATACTTTTTTTACCTTCTATATTATCACCCAAAATTCTGCCTGCACTAATACTGACAACAGTGATCTTATCACTGTAAGACATTGTATTGAAGGTTGATCAGATTTGGCTGAGTACTTCAGCAATCAGAACACTTATGTTTATCGCAGAGACAAATGAGTTTGGGTTTCACATTTCGGGTTGTTGGTACTCTTCAGTACTTGATATCTTGTTTTCTCTTTGTTGCTTCAGCAACTGCGTTTTGATAGGAAGAACATCCTTTGTACACAGATGCGTGCGATCCACCACACTCAGCACACTTGGCTTTTTCTTTTGATTCGGTGCATTGCTTTTCTGTGTGCTGGCCTGTGCATCACAGGCAACGCTGCTCACTTGAAGCATTGTTTAACATGTGGTGGCTCTTTTCTTGGTTCACATCTGTGGATCAGCCAACCAATCTTTACACAGTGAATCTGCTCTTAATCTGATAAGCCTTGTAGGTTTTCCACTCGCTCGGCTTAAAATCCTTGACGCTTTTATTACATTCTTTCCGTTATTGCTCATCCGTTAGTTCCTCTTTTATTTCATCTTCTTGGATGCTGTGATGCGCATGACATAACAAAGCTTGGTTTGAACTTGGCTTTTGGCAGTGTAATTCCTGCGTTTACATTTGCGTTTGGGAATACTTGCTGCAGCTTTATACTTGACATGAGACTATTTCCGGAGGTAGCAATTCTCTAATTCGTTGTATTTTCAGTTGTGGGATCTTTGTCTTCATAGCTCAGGCAAATTGCATTTGAGTGTATATCGGATTCATTGTTATAACTATTGGTCTCATTGGCTCTGATATCGAATTCCTCTCGTTTTGATTTCGAAAACGTTTACGTTTGTTTTGAACTAGATTCAAATTTTTTTCATCAGGTGAAGTATTATCAGCGGTTGCTCTATTTTCTGATAGAAGAGCGCTCAGCTGGCTCATTTTGGCCAAGGTACCATTTTGGCCAAGGCGAAGGCTAATGCTTAGCAAAGCGACGGAGATGTGAATTTAAAACAACTTGTAAAGAGTGAAAACTAAGTTAAAAAGCCAATTTGAAAAATCAGGGTTTTAAATCTTTAGCAACTTTTAGTGAAAAATCTCTTTTTATAAAAGACTCACTCCCAAAGGACTTTCCTGCACAAAATGGATTACTTGCTTGTGAGTTTCCTATCACACTTTGAGGTACTGATTCGAAAGTGACATTAATAGCGTCATCATGGACAACAATTATGCTAATTCTATGCCTTCTATATCGTTCTGTTCTATGCGCTAATTCTATTTCTTTCTATTCTATGCTTTTCTCGAGCATCGCTATTTTCCATCTATAAATGACTGCTTATAGATGCATAGTTTGTTTTCTAATTGCGGATCCAGAAAAATTGTTGCTAAAAGCATTTTCGTTACTCATCACTTGTAGTTGATATCTTAAAAGAATATCTTAACAGGATAGGTGATATCTTGAACGAATCTTTATTTCTTTGATACATGGCGAATGTCCAAAAATGGTTATACATATTCTACTCGGTCCGCACTTTCAGTGACCCATGTCTTAAGAATAGTTCTGAGCGTTTGTGGAAACCAGTGACACTACGCTAATTTAGTTCAAATTTCCTGCAAAGTTGTTTATATGTGTCCCCATTTTTGACAACTACTTTCCACACTTTAAGTAACTCCTTTTCACTTCACCCATTATCACTGTTACAGTGTCTAATAACTGAAATGAAAGAAAGCCTAAGTGATTATCAATATCATAAATTTCGCTCTCGACACTATCATTGGATTAAAAATACAAAAAGCGGTTTTACTGTTTTATTGTGGTTATTGTTCACCAATTAGGCTTTCTTTCATTTCAGTGCAAGGATCGTATTAGTAAATACGTTATGATTTCTATGACATCATATATGATCCTTGTATGGAACCAAGGAAGCGGCGACCCGGGAATTACCCATAGCACTGCTCAGCAGAACAATTGATTCGCGCTGAATTTGGTCTCAATTATTTACCAATAAAATTCGGCAATAATGTTTTAGGCTAATTACAAGCTCAAAATGGTGAATTTTTAGGATGTGTTTGGTTTTGCATCCCCCAGTGTTTTTTGCGTCCCCAGTTACAAATTATATGTTGCTTGATAGCACGTTACGTTGTGAATAATAGCACGTGATATAAGTTTTCGCGATATAAGTTACTTTTTTCCCACTGTTTGTGTAACTAAGTGCCGTTGTTGAAAAATTATATGAAGCGTGAAAAGTGGGGAAATGCTTTTTTTGCAATTATTTAAAAAAAATTAAATTTCCCCTCGGTCATTAACATTTTTTGTTTAGTAATTGATAATGATGCACTTCTCGGCAACTTGTACCAATTTTGTTTCACTAGTAACCTTGCCTATTTCAGGCTCTTCTTTAGCAGCATCTTCAACAAGTACTCCTTTGTGGCATCTCAGACAAGCTGGCAATAAAACCAGACATTTCAACAGTCTGGCCAGACATGAAGTTGAAGATAAGGAAGATGAGAAAGAGCAGCAACTTGATCTGGAGGCGGAGATGAAGGGGGAGATGGAGGGGGAGGGGGAGGGGGAATCGTTTCACTCGGCTGTTTCTACTGGAGTGATGAACAGCAGTCAGTCTATAGGCAACTGTTTCTTCTTGCCCCGTGGACAAAATTTTTGCTTTGGTTAACATAAGTGACTAAACTAAAACGGTTTTTGTAGCCTGGTAAAAGATGGTACTGGTTATTACAACAAACAATGTAAATAATCTAGCAGCGTCTTTTCCTGCACAGTGTAAAGTTACCGAAGCAATTTCACGAGAAATTGCTTGTCTCCGTACAAATCAGGTAAATTACTTGCAGACACCTATGATTACGATCTGCATTTAGATGTTAACTATTTAGATGCAATATTATAGCTGAGAAGCTGTAAGCTAAGCGTATATTGCAGTGCTCTTGGTTTTTACAACTCAAAGTGGAGTATTGGTATTATGCAGATTTTTATTTTGGCTGAAGCAAGATTTTTATGACTTCAATTTTGATTTTTTGATTTCAGACATTAGCTTCTGTTTTGAAACGTCAACTAATGCTTCAAATGTTGAACCTTAACAGTTGCTTAATTTCTACAATGTAGCAATTGGGAACTGCTTGTAATCATATTCAATGTGAAAAGGTCATTTCCAGAAACGTTCTTCCCAAAACAGTCCATCCAACCTATCCAAAGTAAACCCCTACACTCCACCTACCCACCACACCCCTTACCTACCCCACCGACCACATATCCCCTGTCTACCACCGACCCGTACCACCCATCTGCCCCACAGCCTAGCTATTCCTCCAAACCCACCAAATGGCACCCAACCCCAGTCAACCCCAGCCCCACCCTTCCCTGCACAACTGCCCACCCACACATACCTACCCCCTCCTCCGGCTCCCACCCTCGCCTAACCATACTACCAAACTGGAAACTGTGTCTGCATTTTTTTCAAAACATTTTCTATAGTTTTATATGGCAATAAACTTTGTTTTTTGTTATTACTCTTTTTTCTTTGGTATTTCTGATTCAAGTAAAGTTATTTTAGAGTTCATATTAACGAATCTTCGATTCGTTTCCGGTTTTCTATTGGCTTTGTTAATAGTAATGAAAGTACTATTTGTTAGGCGGCGTTTTGATATAATAGCAAAAGTAAGTTAATTGCCGTGTGAACTATTTTTTTTCTTAGCTACTGATGTTTTGATCATGCGCTGCGTTGAACGAATGATCTTTTGAATTTCGACTCTGAAAAGAGTTTTCGAGAAAATGGTGCATAAAGATAACCATTCTCGGCCGGTTTGTCGTACTTTTGGATAAATTTTTTTCTTTAGTTTGATTTAATTACAGTTTTGTGATTGAGCCTGCGTTAGCAACCACCTAAAATTCATACAACAATGTTTTTACGGCCAAATAAAGTCTTTCGAATGAAAACTTTGCTCATGGTTTTCAGTTTTTATATTCAATTTTTAGCTTTTATCAATTATTTCGTTTTGGGGATCTTTGGATGAACTTTTTTTGTAATCAGTGTAAATGGCAACATAGCTTTGACACTTCATACGCTGACTGCTTTCTTTTATATGAGGTGTTTCTTTGTAAATTCGTACAAAATCTAGTAAGAGCGGCAATTTTTTCCATTCTTTTGAAATTATTTTGTAGCTTGGTTAATGGGCTCTCTGTGCATCGTATTGGGTTTTTGTTTTGTGTTTGGTTTTTTTGTGAGGTGATCGAAATTCAAAGAAAACTTGTTTAATGATTGTTTTTTTTTCACTGACAATTTTGTGTAAATATTTCATTAGTAATAGTATCGTTTATGAAACTCTGTTTTCACTTTTCAGTTCTGAGAGTAGGAATTAACTGAACCTCCAGTGCTGAATAATGCATTATACTCGTTTTCGACTTAAATTTTTTTAAATTGACTTGGAACGTTTCAAATTTTGAAGATTCATGCTACATTAGTTACGTTACAAGCTACTTTTGAGCTGCGTTTTCTGTGATTTGTCAATTTCTTGTTGCATTCATATTTTTTTGACTAAATGATGCTCTGAGAATTATGGGAATAACTATTATAATTTTGAGTACTATTTGAATTGGTTGAGTTTTTCTGCAAAATGTTTTTGCTAATGATTGATTTTTTCTTATGCACTTCTCTTTTCGTTGTCCTGTTGGAATTAATTTTTTCAATTTTTTTTTCAATTTATCAAAGAAATCTCTAAAAGGAGACAATTTTGTTAATTGTCTGGAAATGTTATGGTGCCAAAAACAGACATTATTGTTCAACTGAGACCTAAATACTAACTATGGTGTCTTTTTTAATTCAGTTCAATCTTCAAAAAAGTTTTCTGTCTGCAATGTTTGTTTTTGGTTGGAGAGTTAAGAAAACATGTTCTTTTGTGACAAATTACAACCCCGTAAATTTTTGGAGCTTATCTTAAAATTCAGATATTTTAGTTAAATAAACGTGTTTCTATTAATACAAGGTTTTGCCGATTCAAGATTTCTATTTTCGACTTAAGATTTAGGCTTGAGTATCTCTATTGTTTCGTAACTGAAAGATGTCATAGTTGTTTTGTTTGATTGCATTATTGATACCAATGCTCAAATTTTTCTTGTCACGATAAGAGTTAAATTTTCACATCTCTTAGTTGACTCTCGTAAAAAAGTTTTGTTTTCATACTTTTGTTTGACTTTTGAATGACCTTTTCAGGCTTGGTTTTTTGCTTTTTTGTACTTTGGACTCGCTATGAGTGCTTCTGATGAGTGATTAAGGTCAATAACTCATATAGGGAGGCCACGCGCTCAAACTTTTGCAAGGTCAAAAATTTTTGCACTCAGAAAAGTTCACTTGGATACGCACTCACTCTGAAATAATTTTCCTCATTTTTGCATTTTGAAAATTAAAGTTTATTTTGAATTTGTTTCAGCTGAAATTGAACAAGCCATATGAATTCATTGCTGAAAATTGTTGATTTTTTATAAAACGGAAGGGCTAATTTTTCAATTAATTTCTATATCTGTTTTTGTCTGTATTTTACCTCAAGCAAGTATCGGTTTCACAGATATTCCGGCAATCTGCCAGCTATGTTAACAATTTTTTGTGTCTGAACAGTCGCAGCGGAACAACCTTAGCCTTTGGAAACCGTAGTTAACACAGCCTTGCCAGCTGTCATCATCAACATAACGGCACAATTAAGAATATACTTAAATTATACTGAAAAGTATTAAAAAAAATAACTTGAACCAGACTGGGGTCAGACTTTAGAAATTGGTGATTACAAAATTTGGCTAGAGTGCCGTAGAAACCTTATTACGGCCTTATACACCGCCATACAAAGTTTCGAAAGCTTTCTACATCAACCTTATAAGTCTTAGAAGTTTACAAGGTTTCGTCTAAGTTGGGCAACCAGCGATTACTTCACAGGGATAATTTACCATCTAAGGCACGAGTTGATATTTTATGAGGGTGCTCGATTTTTATTTTTTTTTAAAAAAGAAAACACGAAGTAAGAAACAGTTTTGTCAATAGCTTTACCTACTCAAGATACTGTAATCGAAGATGAACAGTTAAGTGAACAAGTCCTTCACACGATGGAGGAGCCCAAAATCCTTTCCCACCGGGCAACGTCAGCATGTGAACAAGAGGAGGAAAGGGAAGAAACAAGTAAGAGGGATAAAAGCGTGGATATGACAGGAGAAGATGAGTCAATTGAGTATAGTGAAGTGACCATGTCTACAGATACTGAGAGGGACGATACAGCAAATACATCGCAGGTTAAATAATTGGAAAAATAGGCCTCGAAATGGCGAGGAATGTATTCTGAAAACCATGTAGAAAATAAAACAAGATGAAAGCTTGATAAACAATAAAACGTGCACAAAAAAACCACAATAAAAAAAGCGAATTTTTGTGCAAACACTGTTTTCTCACTCTACCTGAAAATTATACTGAATTGAAAAATATTCACGACACAAAATCATTCGCTTTTTGCTCCGCTTCCTGTTTCGGCGTGACCAAAATCGTCACTTCAATTTTGACTTTAAAAATCATGGAAATTCGTGACGAGATCTTGCAAAGACGGCGCCATATAATGCAACACAATTTCTTTGAATTAACAGAAGAGAAGAGAACAGGAACTGTTTGTACCCCTCCTCCCTCAGGACGCATTATTTTTGTTTCAATAACCTTATTCGTGATTTTGCAGAGATAATGGTCAATAGTGTCTAATCAGAAGTGTGACTAATTAGAGATTACATAAAAGTATGGAATGGTGTACAAAATTCGAGCACCCGAGACCACACTAGGTTCTGCAAATTCACAATTTTTTGTCCGGGGAACACTCTAAAACTGTCTTGCATGGTGAATGATTATACACAATTTTGACCTAAACTGTTTGACATTGCGCCACAATTATATTCCAACACAGCGTATGCTTATTTCAATTTCGACAGAACATAAAAAAGTTACATGAGAACTCATATGATGCTTAATAAAAAATCCATTATTTTATAACCAATTTCTCATGTGAAAACGAACATACAATAAAAAGCCGCATTTGCGCAAAAAATCGTCTAATTTTGCACAATTTTCTCGGGTTGAACTTTTAATTGGTTAAAAATACACGATTTTTTGAATCTTTTCCATTGCCCCCCCCCCCCCCCCAGTACGTTGTGCGCCCCTCCAGTTGCGCAGAGCAAGTGCCATGACAAAGTAGCAAAAATATAGCACGTGCGTCGGGTGTGTGTGTGTGTGGGGGGGGGGGGGTACAATTACTGGGTACCAACTCAGATGGGGGTACACTTTCTTTAGGCACATACTATCGCTGCTTTAGGCCGAAGGTGCTCCGAAACGCGTTGTGCGAAACGAGATGACGTCACCAGACTTAGAAGACGAGGAATTGACCTCGAATGACAAAAGCAGTTCGGATGAGTACACGAGTACAGTCAATACCACCCCCAATACCACCAGACATCTCTCAGAAGATGAAGGGGAGGAGGAAGAGAGGAAAAAGGAGGCTGCAGAGAGGGCTGAACAAGAGTATGTTCAACTGGACTGGTACCAGTTCCCAAATCTGGTCGAGTACACCTTCAAGGTCATTCTGTGTGGGGATGCTTCAGTTGGGAAGACATCATTCCTCAATCAACTGTGTTTGAGAGAGTTCAGGGAATCCACCATTGCCACAATAGGTTAAAAATATGGCCCTGAATCATCGTTAAATTGTGGGTTTTTCCCGTTTGTGTCACCCCCCCCCCCTCCCTCCAGATTAGTGGGTGCATATTATTTGTACTCCCAGACGCACGTGCCATATTTTTACATAATGATTACCATGTGCTCTGTAACGGGGGAGGACCTTATGAATATTCGATATGAGCTATTATCCATTCTCTTTCACTTTCAGTTTGAAATCAGAAACTAAAAAATAAATATAATGAAAGTCAGCCATTATGCCATCGTTTACTGGGACAGTGAGTTGACTTTTGAAAAGACCAAAGGGATCAAAATTGGTTATGAAAAGACTTTGTGGTGAATTTAGAAGTGTGCTTTTTATCATGTTTTTTTACATGAAATAAAAGCTCAATTAAAAGATGGTTGGGTAACATAATCTTTGACCATTTCAATAACTCATGCTATTAGTTTTCAGTTCAAAGTCATAATCCAAATTTTGAATCACAGCAACTCTCAGATTATTGGCCCCTCGTCATTCTCATGTTAATTTACTATTTTAATCTAAATCCACACAAACGGGTTTCCAATTGGATTAGAGAAAGAACACATGCAATCGAGTTTTCAATTGGAATACTGAAGCCCACACAATCGGGTTATCAACTAGATATTTAACATTGGAGACGCCTCGCTTTTGTTTAAAAGTCGCGAGACATAATGATGCTTCTTTTGCTTGCTACTGGCTCATGGGTCTGCACTTCTTGCTATCAACATTATAGCGGTTCCTTGCATCAGTGTGACTGAAACCGATTGAGCAAGCCCGTTGAAAGCAACTGACAAACCAGCTGAGTAAAAACATCTGTTGTCAGTGAGAAGAGCTAATCGTTTTAAAGTCTTTGTCACAAATATAGAGAGTCCACCAAATGATTCAAAAACCATAGTAAAGAATTGAACATCTATGTTGGCACGTTGTTGGGAATATTGCTCAAACCAGACTTCCGCGCCGCATTTGTGATACTAGGTGGCCGTGGGGAAGAAATGGTTACACCCAGAGCCTCTGGCTCTTCCACAGACCAAACAAAGTAAATACACACCTCAAGGTTAGGGACTTTATCTCTAGTATCAAGTTTTTCTGCTCGTAAAATGGCGACAGAGTGGCGGCAAGCGGACAAAATTTTGCTCTTTAGCCGATCGTTCTCCAGAATGACATCACTCCAGCCATGGCATGTAACAGTACGATCACGGAGTGCATCTAAAGGGCTGCACAAAACTCGTTTGGCAAAAGATGGAAGCCAAGTGCCGGTATGGGGGAGCCGACGAGAACCAGGCTCCTGATTGAGAAAGAGAGAAAGAGAGAGAGTGACAATAAACGACCTTCTTCCCTTTCAGATGTTTGGTTTTCAAATAATTTATTGAGAGCAACTTCATCGAGGACTCTGTATTTCACTTTGAGTATGCTGCGATATTGACAAACCTTTTAGTTCATCCTTATTTTGGTTAGAGTGGGTTCTGTTGTCTATTTATAAGTTCTACCAATTTAGCAGACTGCGATACCGAACAAATATAGGCTGCCTTTATCAGATCAGACGGTCGTCTGACTACAGTTCCAGTGTTATTGATTGGCAAACAAGCTTGGTGTCATGAGCCATTGGACATGATTGTACCTAGTATTTTATTGAAAGGTGTCCTTTGAAGCGGGTCAGATTCTTGAAATTTTTAAAAGTGAATACACCATTTTTGGTGCACCCAAGCAACTACGTAGAATGTAGAATGCCAAGAGCACTTTGTTTTTCAAGTCAAGGTTCTCCAGTAATTTTTCGATCTTTTCAACACGCTTATGTATCGAGGAAGCAAATTCGGGGATCCAATCGCAGCCCCCTTTAGTTCAAGTCCCTCACACCACACATCACAATTTTTGAAACCACATCACAATTTTTTTCAAAGATCTAAGCCGCAAGTTTTGACTAAAACAGCCAGAATATCTAGAGTTTTGTCAAGTTTGGTCTCTCTTCCAGCAATAATACCATCGTCAAGGTACCAGAGTAAAGGGTAAGATTGGGTTTTTTTATCCAATCTCTTCTATTATGGGCCACAAGGTCAGCTGAAACAACACTGGGCCCAATGAATCTGGTTATTGCACTTCGGATTAACCAGCTACAGATTTGTTGCTGCGATGAAAGTAAATGTGCTCTGAGCAGCAAAATTTTGCAAATGATGCAAGTTTTCTTTTCAATAGAATTAAAGATGTTTTCAAATTCGATCTGTAATATTCCTGCATTTTTCGGAGTCTGCAAGTTCTCAAATGTAATTTTGATTGCGTCTATGATACCCTCAGCTCCACTTTTTTAATCCTACACCAAATTGTTTAGACGAGAACAGTTCGACCGACTCCGATTGTGATTGTTTGGCTATACAATTTGCAGCCAAGCTTCGCAACACCTCGCCCACAGCTATAAGACGCATACTCCGTTTTAATTTCCTTAAAGCAGTTAACGAAGTACTGCACAAAAATGGTGCCACTGCAACAGTGAGTTAACTTCTACTTACCCAACTAACTAGCTTTCTTATGCTTGTAATAGAATAATTAGATTGATCAGAAGCTGTGCAATTAACTGCGTGCAAAAGGTGTTTAGGGTACATTTTATAAGGGACAGCAGCTGAGAAATTGGGAAACGTTATCATTTGAACAAAACAGTTGGCTCACCAAACTGATACGGCTGGGGGCTGTAAATTCGAAATTGCAGCCAAAGTCATTCTACAAAAGGGTGTAGAGTTTCCAGCTCTCTAAATATTTGGATATTATCTTGTGCTGCCCCATCCTCCATTGAATGAGATCGTATTTGCTGCTCTCCCGAATTGACCTTGGAGGCACAGTGCATTAGCAGGAGCTGCAAAAGCTTCTATGGTTTTCTTAAATGTTTTTCTAGATTGCTTCATCGGTTTAGCTTAATTACAATGTTCATCGTAGTCTTCCGCTTTCCAGCGCTCCAACATTTCGACAAAATAAGTCTTTCCGATTTTGTTGCTTTTTATTTTGACCCCTATCAGATGTTCGTAATATGCATTCATTAATGGCAAAAGCTTCTTCCAGTTTCCTGCGCAGTTTGGCTGTTGGACACACCCATCGATAGATTTGATAAAAACGTCCCAACAACAGAGTCGATCTTTTGAAGGTATTAAACTTAGTGTTGGGATCTGCTTCTCGCAGTTTATTTCCAAGTCTGGCAGTTCAATAGGAATCTCGATTAATGCACCAACACAGCCCTCTGTGCTAGCTGAAATTGTTTCTGTTTTGCCAGTCAAAACTATTTCGTCAATGCAGACTGGTATATCAGGGGATCTTTTCTGTGTTTGACATTACCGAGCGAAATTGAGCGTATGCACATACGATTTGTGAGCACACCACCTCATCAAAATGGGGTCCCCAACTTGCATAACTGATCTTAGTTTTGTACTTTTTGTTGCCTTCCGTAAGTGTTTTTAAAATTTTGTCTTTTTTATCAAGATAAAACAGTACAGTAACAACAGGAACATGAAAACAGGGGTTAAGTCCATCAGCTTTCAAGTTGCTCATTGACTGTGTTAACCCAGAATATTTGTTTCCTTCAGTTAAAATGTCTGATAAGACACTGCTTTCACCAAAGCAAGAACTATATACTTTCGTACTTTCATTTTATTCAATTGAGGAGGCCTTCATTTTTGTTACTTTTTGTCTTCCTCATTTCCCTATCTTATTTTCCCAATAATAATAGATCTTCAAATTCGTTGCTGATAGCAAAAAAGGCTTCTTTCAAATAAAAATCAAATTCAAAGTTTGCATTTTGTAAGTTTTTTTCAGTGATCTGGCATTATCTTTGATTTGTCGACTGTTATATATATTTTCCGCTGTTAAAGATCGGAAACTGAAGTGGAATGGCTGAATATAGTCAATATAACTTATGTTAAATTATTCTTACTGAAGATCAAAAACGTGAGGGGCGTCTTTGCTCCTATAAATAACCACAAGAGCAACCAAATACTATCAAAACAGGAATATCACCGGGGGACAGGAATTCTTCGTCTTGACCCAATGGACTCAAAAACACTTCCAGTTAGTCAACAAGTAACATACAGGACGCAAAAACAGTCACTTAAAGTGTGTAATAAGACACTGCTTTCACCAAAGCAAGAACTATATACAGTTGTACATTCTTTATATTCAATTGAGGAGTCTTTCATTTTGTTACTTTTTGTCTTTTCCATTTCCCGTTCTTATTTTCCAAATAAAAAAGCAGCGTTTTGTATACCAATAGATCTTCAAATTCGTTGCTGATGGGAAGAAATGCTTCTTTCAAATAAGAATTAAATTCAAAGGTTACAATTTGTAAGTTTTTCTGCAATGATCTTGAATTATCTTCGATTTCTCGACTGTTATATAATTTTTCCACTGTTCAATATCAGTAACTGAAGTGGGGTGGCTGAACACAGGAACTATAACTTTTGTTAATTCTATCTTACTGAATATCAAAAACGTGAATGGGGCGACTTTGCTCGTAACTTTGCTGATAAACAACCAATAGAGCATCCAAATACTATCAAAACAGGAATCTCACTGGCGGACTGGTATTCTGTGTTTTGACCCAATAGTCTCAAAAAACACTTCCAGTTAGACAACAAGTAACATACAGGACGCAAAAACACAGTATAAACCTAATCTTTGATAATTTTCTCTTTTTGTATTCTTGATTTTGTTTTAGGAGCTAACCACGCACGTGCTATACCTGAGTTTTTTAACATATAATTAAGGTAAGGAAATGACCATTCCCCTCACCTCGTCTTTATTTGTATTTTCATAGGTTCAACTTCTCAAATTGGTCATTGCTCCGCAGAGCATGGAATTCAAAATAAGAATTTGCCCTAAAAGTAATATTTACATCCTGTATTAATACATGGGCTAATCGCTTACTCCGAATTTGAAAGTTTTTCAATATGTTAGCGAGATTTCATCTGCTTAGCCTCTCGTGTAGGGTTGGCAACAGGATAGTTCGAAAATCACCTGTCAATACATTTCACCTCTTTGATTCCACATAATGTATCTTAATATAGAAAGGGCCTTACAGTGGGAAACGTCAACAAAGGAACTTTTTACTCTTTGGTAATTATACAACGCGTCTTCTTCATATATCATGAAACTCCACAAATTAGCGCAATATTAATTAAAAATATATTGGTAAGAGAGCGGGCTTGTAATGACGTTTGTGTTTGTAGGCATGTCTTTCTTCCGACACAAGTTTCGAGTCAGTCCCAGAGGGAGGGTGGGGAGTGGGAAAAGTGTGGGGGTGGAATTGCAGTGCTGGGACACAGCCGGGCAGGAAAAGTTCCGCTCCCTCCCCCAGTCATACTTCCGCAATGCAGATGCAGCCATCCTCATGTACGATGTCTCAAAAAGGTTAGTTTCATTTTAATTTACTTTCCCCAATTTGACTATTATCTTATTTTAAATTTGATTTTTCAATGCAGTGAAAGTTTTTTGCACTGCATTCACCAAATTTTTTACAGCATGTTTGAGGAAAAAATGCAAACGGAGAATTCGCGCAAGGTTTGCAGTTAATTTAACGGTGAATTTTTTCTATCAGATTCGTGTGTTTTTTACTGGGTCACTATTTAACGCCGAAAGTGATAGTATATAAATAATGAACGGTTTTTGTTCCAACGTTTCTTTAGAAATGGAGGAATATTTATGCGATGCTTGCTTTTTTCCTCTAGGGCAAATCTGAGAACTTTCTAAGTCTTCTAGAAATATGATTGGTACCATATTAAAGCGCTTGAATTGCAACTTTTAGCGTTATCACTTTAAACTATATTCAAACCATTTGAAAATCTCATTTTTTAACAATTTGGAGAAAAACAGTTCAAAACTGTTTCTTCCAAAAACAATTTTATGAGCCGCAAAGCATTGACTGAGACGTTGAAAAAATGGAGTCTGTTATAAAAGTGTATTGATAGTTCTACACGCTTAAAACAAACTTGTGTTACAATTTTTACTTTACCAAATCGTTTGACTGTTTTTTGGGTCGGTTTTCTGGAGCCCTCAGTGGTAGACTCCACTTGCTTGCCTATTGACTTTCCTGAAATAGAACTTGGATACTGGATGTTTTTTCTCAAAAAGTGCAGCTATTATATGGTGCAACTTCTTCGATTTCTCTGAAGTTTCGCTACTTTTGTCCTTTTCTAGTTTTTAAGATTTAAAAATTATCTCTTTTTGCTCACAAATTTTTAAAATAAATTCTTCCCGTTTTTTAAAAAATAATTTATTAAAATATTTTTTACTTGTTTTTGAAATTGTATAAACGGATCTTTGTCGACCCACATATCTTCATTGGCTTCCCCAATTCATAGCTTTGAAGTAGAAGCAATCAGATTTAAGGATATAACAGCCAAAACATTTTTTCAAAAGTGAAATTTTTTGGTGCAAGTTTCACTTTTAAATTATTAATTTCTGTTATAGGGATTTATACAACTAAGAGATAAACTTTTAAAAATTTTGAAAAGTTTTTATGGTTGTTTCTTGTTATCTGAAGGAGACCAGCAGGTGTATTTTGGCTTACATTCTGACCTATTCCAATTCATATGTTTGAAGTAAAAGAGATCTGTTTTGAAAATATTAACTTCAAAAATATATTTGAACAAACTTTGCAATTTTTTAGTTTCGAAAAATTTGTTGTGTTCCCTGGTTGTGTTTCCAGAGTCAATTTTTTTCTGTTGTCTTACAAGGTGGCCTGTTTATCAGTTTTCTTAGTTCCCTGGTAATTTGTTGTGTTCCCTGGTTGTGTTTCCAGAGTCAAAATTTTTTTCAGTTGTCTTACAAGGTGGCCTGTTTATCAGTTTATCAGAAATGTGTTTTGCTATTGTTCAAGGTTGTAAAAAAGTTTGTTGATGCTCGAAAAAAAAACTATTAAAAGAACGTGTCATCAATTGGGGCGTGAAAAAGTTTTCCCGAAAATTAACTTTACCGTTTGAATTCACTCACAAATCTTTGTGTGAATTCAAGCACAAAAACTTGGTTCACGCACATGCTAACTTGTTTTTGATAGATTAAGGTTTTGAACAACTAAAATTAAAAACTATTTTGGCACATCCAATGATGGCAATTATCACTGATCACAAAAATGGTAGTACGCATATTTAAAAATAGTGCTCCAAACAAAAAAAAACGTCAAAGAAACCTTTCTTGAAATGAAATCTGTAATTAATTGCAATACAGGGTTCAAATTTTCAGCAAGAAGACAATTTGGAAATAGAAAACAAACGTCAGAAACCCACAGAAAAAATGAATAGCAATTTAAAACTTAGCTTGATTTATACCAGTTTCCTGAGAAAAAGTTTGACAATTACATCCAACAAAAATCGAAAATAATAGAACTAGTTAAAAAAAATTAATTACTGCTCAAAAATGTTCCGTAGTTATCTAAAACTAGAACACGACTGACTAAATTTCCCTATGACGTATGAAACAATACAGAACATTCCTAAATAGTACATAGTTAGCGCATAAGAGATAGCAAAAAGTCCTTGAAACAAAAACAAAATGCTGTCTAATTCGGGTCTGAAGTACTCAGAAGTTCTTCCACAAATCAATTAATGTTTGACATATGTCAGAACACCGCTGCCGGGATTTCACACAACAATCATATATAGTTTCACACTGTTCATTCTTGAATTCTTAGTACCATCCTAGTATGAAACCAAAGAATTAACATAGGGTCCTGGCATGATTACCAATAATAGTACATCTTTTTTTCTTCAATTTAGGTTTTTTTTATTGCGATGATATTACTCATGTGATTTTCAGGCATCACTTTGTGATCCGCCAAAAACCCTGAAATTCAAAACGGTTGTCAGTGTCTAGTATGATCTTAGTATGATAAACAAGAATCATACATCTTTTATTCTTCAATTTAGGTTTTCAACATTATTGATATGGTATCATTTATGTAATTTCCCGGCATTAATTTGTGACGCGCCCAAGGACCCTGAATTGGAAAACGCATGTCAGGGTCTTTTGAGGGATCACAAAGTGATGCGGGAGAATCACATAAGTGATACTTTATAAAAATGAAAACCTACATTGAAGAAAAAGATGTATGATTTTTTGCGAAATTCGGTGCGAGCTGAAAAAATAATCTATCTATATGATTAAAGTCTTTAGGTTCTCTGAAGCCAGTTTATGCCTAGAAACGCTCATTTTTTGCATCTAACTTTTAAATCGTTTTCCGAAAACAGCTGAAAACAGCTGTGAAATAGCTGCGCGTAAGCAACGCTCGGGTCGCGGTGTCAGCTCCAATGCAGAGCTAATTTTTACGGAAAAAGCGCTAAAAACCGCTGACCATTGCTGTTTAGGAGCCTAACATAGCCTTTCAAAAACATAGGAGCCTTTCAAAAATTCAACAATAATTCAGCAAAAATTTAACAATAACTCAGCGCACTCTTTCCGAACATTTTTCACCGCTGATTTACCCCCACCCCTCCCGCCGCTTCTATTCAGCGCATATTTCGCAAAATTTCAACTCAAAATGACCACTTTCTCGAAACTTTTTCAATAAGTTATTTGAGATTGACAGTGGAGTGTTGTGAACTGTGTAGGGCGACGTTTGCAAATTTGCACGAGTGGATTGAGAGGATAGAGGAGGTGACAGACTTCCCTCGACTGGTGATAATTGGGAACAAGTGTGACATGGGAGTGAGAGAGATAGAGAGAAGAGAGGCACTGGCAATCTCTAAATCCATCGATGCCGACTATTTCGAAGGTATGAAGACACTCCTAGGTTTAGATTACACAACAAAATGACCTCTGATCACCTCAAGTGCCCATCTTACCATTTTCAGAGGAAATTAACCGTGCTTGTATAGTCAGAGAAAGTCAGGGTTGTCTGGATGTGTTTGGTTCCCTATTTTTGCGCGTTAGAAAAGATTATCTCAAACATTTATTCAAGACATCTACAAGGTTGTTAAGTAATCAAGGATGATCGGAAAAGTGCGTTCGCACATAATGACCCAACCCCCTCCCATCTACAAACTTTTTGGAACCAAATAAAGTTTCAATCAAAGTCTGAAAATTAAAAAGCGATGAACTTTCCGAACTGACATGTATCCATAGAACTTAATGAACGCAACGTCAAGAAATCGTCTTCAGCATATTATCATCAAACTCTTCAAAGAATGAAAGATCCTTGATCAAATGTTTTAATAGATGAAAGTATACAACAAACAGAAAATCAGCTTTTATGTATACCTCTGTGATGAAAGTAAAAAGAACATGAGAAGTGGGGAAAAACACATGAGAAGTGGGAAAAAGAACATGAGAAGTGGGAAAGTAAAAAGAACATGAGAAGTGGGAGAAGTGGGAAAAAGAGTTGCTACTTTGTTCTGAAACCCAATGACGTCATAGTCGTCTAAACGGATGATATATTGAAACCCCAAAGTAAATAGCGTATGACGTTGTTCAAAAAGTTAAACCGTGTATTATTCAAAATAAACAAATTATTGCTCATATATTCAAGTACCAGAAAAACAATCAAAATTTAACAAAAAACAATCAAAAATTTCACTAATAGCTGAGAAGATGTGAGCTGAGCATAGTTGTATTAGGGGAGCCTAGTTTTCTTACTATTGAAAGAGCTTGAATTGTATTAGGGCACCATTTTTTATTAAAGTCTGCCCACACTATTATTTTTGAATTGAAATTGGGTGATGGTTGTGGTCACGCTGAATTAGTGAGCGGAACGGAGAAAAAGCATTGGTTTTGCAGCGCAAAATTTTCTCACGCTTACTTAAATGTAGAGTGAGAAAGTAGTTTCCCGGGCCGAGGTGTCAACGCTAAAAAACGCAAAATTATGTAATATTGGCGTTGAATGCGTTGAATTTAAGTAAGATCTACACTTGAGCGTAGATCTTACATAAATTCAACGCATTCAACGCCAATCTTACATAATTTTGCGTTGAACTTTGGCGTAGATCCTACATATTTAGCGTTGAATATTAGCGTAGATCTTACATATTTAGCGTTGAATTTCGCGTAGATCTTACATATTTAGCGTTGAATTTAGCGTAGATCTTACATAAATTCAACGCATTCAACGCAAATCTTACTTATTTTGCGTTGAATTTTGGCGTAGATCTTACATATTTAGCGTCGAATTTAGCGTAGATCTTACATAAATTCAACGCATTCAGCGCAAATCTTACCTATTTTGCGTTGAATTTTGGCGTAGATCTTACATATTTAGCGTTGAATTTTAGCGTAGATCTTACATATTTAGCGTTGAATTTAGCGTAGAACTTACATATTTAGCGTTGAATTAAGCGTAGATCTTACAAAAATTCAATGCATTCAGCGCCAATCTTACATATTTAGCGTTGAATTTTAGAGTAGATCTTACATAACTTCAACGCATTCAACGCCGATCTTACAAATTTTGCGTTTAATTTTGGCGTAGATCTTTCATATTTAGCGTTGAGTTTTTGCGTAGATTTTTTTTACATATTTAATGTTGAATTTAGCGTAGATCGTACATAAATTCAACGCATTCAGCGTCAATCTTACTTATTTAGCGTTGAATTTTAGAGTAGATCTTACATAAATTCAACGCATTCAACGCCAATCTTACATTTTTTGCATTGAATTTTGGCGTAGATCATAAATATTTAGCGTTGATTTTTTTCCATTCGATTTCAAAAGTTTTTCAAGTCATTTTCAAAAAGTGAATTTTTTCACTGTTTCGACCCCTATACTTCACAGGTGAGAAAAGCGAAGTCAGCAAAAAACGACTTTTTAGTTTAGTGCTCTTTTATAGTGCAAAATCCATTTCAGACCATTTTACGATTTCAAAACTTTTCCCTGTTTTTTATTCGAAAATTTTTTCTCTGTTTCGACCACCTGCACTGCACAGGTGAGAAAAGTGAAGTCAGCAAAAAATCACTTTTTAGTGCTCTTTTATAGTGCAAATTGCAATTAAGACCATTTTACAATTTCAAATTTTTCAAGTTTTCAAAAATAAATTTTTTACTGTTTCGACCCCCTATACTGCACAGGTGAGAAAAGTTAAGCCAGCAAAAAATCACTTTTTAGTGATCTTTTATAGTGCAGAATCCATTTCAGATCATTTTACGATTTCAAAACTTTTTCAATTTTTTTTTCGAAAAATAAATTTTTTCTCTGTTTTGACCCCCTACACATTGCACAGGTGAGAAAAATGAAACAGCAAAAAATAAATTTTTAGTGCTCTTTTATAGTGCGATATCCATTTCAGACCATTTTACGATTTCAAACTTTCTCAAGTTTTTTTCGAACAATTAAATTTTTTTTATAGTTTCGACCCCTATTCTGCACAACTGAGAAAAATGAAGGCAGCAAAAAATAACCTTTGAGTGCTCACTTACGGTGCAAAAATCATTTCAGACCGCTATAGGAATTCAAATTTTTTTCAAAACTTGAAAAATTAAAATTTCCCCCAGTACGCCTCACATGGTAAATGCGTTGAATACGTTGAATTTATGTAAGATCTCGGCTAAGTTCAACGCAAAACGTGTAAGATCTACGCTAAATTCAGCGCCAAATATATAAGATCAATGCTAATTTCACCAAAAAATTTTTAAGATCTACGCTAAATTCAACGCAAAATATGTAAGATCTACGCTAAAATCAACGCAAAAATATGTAAGATCTACGCTAAATTCAACGCTAATTATGTAAGATATACGCTAATTTCTACGCTTAATATGTAAGATTTACGCTAAATTCAACGCTAAATATGTAAGATCAGCGGCAACTAGCGTTGACAAATAGGAAAATTCAGCGCCATTTCTTACATAATTTTGCGTTGAATGCGTTGAATTTTTGTCTGTAAATTCAACGCATTCAACGCAAAATTATGTTAAAAAAATTGCGGTGAAATTTCCAACTTGTCAACGCTAGTTGCCGCTGATCTTACATAATTTTGGCCAAATTCCTCGACCCTGGTTCTGCGTTAAAATTCGCTTTCTCGATTCTATTGTTCATATAAGCCAATTTGACTTCAATTTTCCTCTTTTTGTTATCGCATCTTTTAAGGATTTTTCCAAACCCATTGATAGCCAGTTCTATGTCTTATTTTCTTAATTGAAAAAACTTCAAATGGTCGTTCAAAACCTATATCGTGCTTTTTTTGTTCTTAGACTCACGGTCAATTTTTAACACTTGTTCACGTCGTAAGCTTCAAAAGAGCAAACTTGTTATTTTTAATACCGTTTTTGCTACTTCTATTTTTCTTTTTTGGCGTGTGACGGGTTTGCTTAAACAATATGGAAGGTTCTTCTAAATTGAACTGTGCAATGAGTGTTTTAATGATTAATGAGTTGGCGTGCTTTCTAAACTCCTTTTAATACTTACTAGCAAGTCTGTTAAGGCTATCTGACGGCAACCAATCTTGAAACTTTAACAATTGATATTCTCATTGAAATCTTTTTCGTGATAACTGGTGTACATGCGATCGTTTCAATGAATTTTTTTACAAAACTACTTGACTACGAACAAAAAATGGAATATGTCAAATATGTCAAAGAAAGGTTTTATGCGAGTTAAGAGTAATACACGTTCTCACAGAGCATTGAAATATCAAACAAATAGAATGTGTTATAAAGAGGGGGGAGAGAGAGATCGATAGCAGCAGAAATATTGATTCGGAGAGCAAATAGTTTTAAAATTATGAAAACAAAACCCAAAAGACAGAGAACAAAAAAAGTGTTGAAAGCAGAGAAGTAAAACAGAAAAAACGAGTCCGGGAGAACGCCAACAAGAGCAAAAAGCAACAAAAGGAGAATTAACTAAAAAGGAAAAGAAAAATCAAAATTGATGAGAGAGGAGAAAATAGAAAGAATACAAAGCAACAGAAACCACAAGAATATCATCAGGAACCCACCGTAAGAAAAACGATAGGAAACAAAAAAATTAATCAAAAACACAAATATAAAGAACAGAAGAAGATAGTAAACAACCGAGAAAAGAAAAAATAGAGGGACAGGGAGCAAGAGGAGGAGGAGGAAAAAATAAATTGAGCGTGAGAAAAATGCAAAAAAAACAAAAGCGATAGAATGAAGGAAGTGGGACAGCAAAAACAAAAAGAAAGAAGACAAAATTATGAGACAGAAAGTACAACAAGAGCGAGATAGTGAGCAAGCGCAAAAAGCAAAATTAACAACTTGAGTGCGAAAAGATGTCAGATAGAAAAAACAGTTGAAAGGCAGAAATAGAAGATTGCACAACAGAAAAAATAAAGATAAAAAAGTGAAATGAGGGAGAGTTAAAATAGTTCAAACGAAAAGAGAAAACAGATCCTAAGTGAGGCTATGATCTCCGGTTCTCATAAAAAAAGATGAATGTGCTAATGGGAACACGATAGTTGTGCCTCAAAACGAGTAACGTGCTGATAAAAAGCAATCATTGTCAAGCCTTTGCGACTGCTTTTACGAAGTCAGCAATCAAATAACTGAGTTAAAGAGCTGGCTAACGCCAACAACAATATTTTCCTCAAAAAAATTGAACGTTGAAAATTATATACCTTTCATGTTCTGTATGCAATAATTTATAAGTAGCAGCCCTTAATTTGAAAAAGTCCTTGACTTAGCGCTAAAAAAATTGTTTTTATTTCAAGACCTCAGTTTTGTCATATATAATATTTTGCACCTAATTTTGGTTCTTGCATCGACACCTTTTGCGTTTTTTACACATCACAAATATCATTCGCTGAATTCTTCCGTATTAAAAGCTTTCGTACAGTGAAATTTTGACAAAACAAATTTCCATCATCCCCCTTTTAATCCTTGTGTTCGATGAATGACAAGGATTCACAATTTTCAAGACAACTTTTTTATCGTCAACATTTTTTTGAAAATGAATTACGATAAACAATAATTTTTTGGTCAGATACTCTCTTTGTCTTGGCTCACTCACTTTTTGAGTATCAAAAGTTTTTCGGTCACAGACCGTTTTCTGAAGCAGTTTTTGTTCACAGACCCTTTTCTGAACAAGTAATCGGCCAATTATTTTTTCGACACTTTTTTTGTTTATTGAAACACTGATTATTGTCTTTTTCTGTAACGAAGACATTTCGGCAACAGGCTTTTTTGCAAATCATTTTTCTGGTAGATGACAGGACCTCTTAGCAACATTTTGGGTCGAAGCCTTTTGGCAACACTTTTTGGTCAATAACCTCTTTTTACATGTTTTGGCCAATGACCTTTTAAATACGCTAAAAGGTCAATGACCTTAGAGCACACTTTTTCGTTCATTTACTCCAATTAGGCAACCGCTTAACCGTGCTCTTTGGTAGTACTGTTAACACATGCTGCTCAGTGATGCCTCCAAAACTTGCCGCCCTATGTGTTCACGCGATTATTGTATTGATAATAAAGTCAATTATGGTTCCTCTAAACCATTTCAAGGTCACGAAAAGGTTGGTATTTATTCAAGGCGGTTAATAATACAGAATCACGAGCAAAAAAACGGGCAATTGGAACAAAAACATCAATTAAATTAAATATGTTTATATGACGTATCAGCAACTCCATCAATTTGTTTCTGTATCTGAAGTTACTCTGCGCAACCCAAACATTCACAATTGAAACAATTTTAGCGCATTTCAAAAAGAATAACAATCAACCAGAGAAATTTAAACACTATTAGAAAACATATAAACGTTTTTGCACAAGAATGCAAAATATTAAAAGAGAAAAAATAACTGGGCAGAAACAGAAACATTAATCTTGCCAATAATGTTTGCAGTCATTAATGGAATTTAGAACATATTTAAATTGTGAATCAAATTATGCTTTCTTCGAAAAAGAAGCAGGAGAACCTAATTAAATGCCAACTGGTCAAATCGTTTCGGAAAAGAGGCAAACCAAACAGTTCAGCAGCTTTTTCTCTTAGTTAAAAAAGCAGCATTATCTTGCAATTTTTAACATATGTTTTTCAAGAAACAAAATTTAGCAAAAGTACTGAATTATGCATGAAATGTTGAAAATTAGTGAATTCTTACGACTATTTCCAGCAACAACTCCTCGAAAAAATCGACATTACAAAATTCTAGATATAATTTTTTCTGTGCATGCTTGTCATATTGTTCTGCGTCAGATATTTTGATCTACCAAAATTGACTGAACTAAAAAAACCCAAGTGAGCACATAATTCCACCCCTACTAAAGTGGGTGGGGACAAAAACAGAGTTGAACACAAAGTCTATCACGACTTCTTGTCATTTGACGTTGTTTAATTGCTCTCTAACGAAGTTTATAGCAATTATATTAGTCCTGTCGGTCTTTTTTAATGCGATTTTTTGCTTGACCGATTTTCCGTCTGAGGCTTTTGACTTTTCGTCCTCAAAAACTGGATAAACTGGTAGCGCTTAGCGGGCATTAAGTGGTCTCAGAGCCTTTCAGCTTCGTTTCAGCTCAAACTGTTTTGGAGACTTATACTTATGGTGTGAAGGGCGATTCTTAAAGGTGGAAGACACCCCCACTGTTGACTGAACCCCAATGTTGACCCCCCCCCTATTGCAACCACCCCCACCGCGCTTTTGCCACCACCCCACTGTTGAGTTTTTTCAGCCCTAGTTGTAAAGAAACCTCCTCTAGGGTTTTATAAAAGGTTACTGCCTAGTTTCTTGTGGTAGTGGAATGGTTTCAACATTTTAACATTACGAATTTTAGCATTTTTTTTGACAAAACAAGCAATTTTTTTCAATTTTTTTACACTTATTTTTCAATACTCGCGTCTTTCCAGTTGCAGGTACCAGAAAACGTCCTTAGGGTGTGATACTAGGTCACTGAAAATATTTTATTTGCCATGGAATAGCTTTCAATTTTTTTATATGACAAACTTTAGCAAATTTTTTAAAAATAAAACTTGCATTTTTTCAAGTTTTGAAAATTTTTGTCGGTTTTCAAGTTTCTGCAGCCTCAAGAGCTGAGTAATCTCCTTCAGGGTTTCACAATTGTTTAATGTACAGTTTCTAAATGTAATGGAAGGTTTTTCAAGATTTCAACACCATGATTTTTAGCATTACTTTTTAATATAATTTGCATTTTTTCAACCTCTTGATGTTTATTGTCATTATTTAGGTTTTTCAGCCTAAAAGAGAATCACTGTTACGGCTTGATAATAAGCTACTGGAAAATGCTTTTTGGCCATGGATTAGTTTTCAACTTTTTTACAAATTTTAGCAGTTTTTTTTATACAACTTTTTTTTCAATTTTTTCAAGTTTTTTTTTAAATTTGTCATTTTTTAGGTTTCTTCAGCCTCAAGAGACACTTAACCTCCTCTAGGGTTTTATTATAGATTACTGCATAGCTTCTAGATGTAATAGAAAGTTTTTCAGGATTTGAATATCAGCAGTTTTTAAAAATGTTTGCAATTTTTTCAAGTTTTTTTCTTTTTAAGTTTTTCACCATTTTGTCCGGCACCCGGGTCCTAGGGACCTCCTCCGAGGTTTTATAATAAACCGCCTCATAGTTTCTCTGGTTAATGAAATGGTTACCAGAATTTTAATGACAACAGCTTTAGCAATTTTTTGATAAAACTTAATTTTTCAAATTTTCGGAAAATTTTTATGAAGTTTCAAGTTTATGGATCTTTTTAAGCCAGTGATACTATACTGGATAGTCTCCCGAGACAATGAAATGGTTTTGAAGATTTTAATATCATAAATTCTAGCAAGATTTTTCCAAATATTTTGAATATTTTTGTCTTTTTCTGAGTTTAACGATCATCACTGGCCAACGAAGCTTTTCAAGTCTTGCAGATGAGTTACTTGATATAACTCCAGAGACAAAAAATAGTTTTAAAAATATTCACTGCGAAATCTGGGCATAATTATGCAAATTTTTAAAATATCAGTTTTCTGTTTGATTTATTTGCTTACAAAGCTAGAAAACTAAAAGTTGCTGAGTCGAATCAAGCTAAACTAAAGCTAGCCGCACTGAACCTTGGCTAGCTACTTACGAGGCCAACGGCTCGCCGGTGGTTTGAGAGCAATTCGCCCGACGTTAGTCGGTTTTGTTTTACATCTTTATTGATCAAATTTTTCCAAATGAACATCCCACTTTCAATTGCGAATTAAAACTAACCATTTACAGAAATTCAACACTTTCACCACATACAGCACTTAAATTTGCGGAATCTGCGTGATTTTTTTTACCTCAATTCTTCAATTATTTCGCTTTGTAATAAGCCTTGATCTGGGTTTTAAAAATTGGGTTCACAGGGAGCGCGAAGACAGGAGAGGGTGTTTGGCAGGCATTCCAGCAGATATCTGAAATACTGGTGACCGATTTTGTGTACAAAAACCAGGGCGAAGTTCTTTCCGCGTCAACTGAGGGCGCAGCAGGTAAAGTTTTCACGGGGCAAAACAAAAAGAACAGTTTCGACATTGGGAATCGGAGGAGCAGTTCCAGTTCAGGAAATGGACCATTGCAAAGATGCCTTAATTGCAATTGAACTCCTCCTCAATTGCAATTATATCCCCTTGTCTTTCTACAGAGCAAGATTTTATCTTCGATTTATGGAATCTATTCTGACCCTCCGTTTTTGTATGACCTCCTAACGCCCCACGGCAATATTTGCTGAATAGCACACGAAACTGATTTAATATGGTACGCGTGCACCTTCTGGGTGTGTGTCGGAGGTTGGGTTGGGAGGGGGGTTGGCCACTTGGGGGCGGGGGTGCAGAATAGATTGAATGTGTGTACAGAGATTGTCGCAGAGAGTAAATACAGAGTGGTTATATAAACAGATGAAGTTTGCTACGAGCAGAGTATTTTATGACTTTTTATACAAATTGTAGTTGAGACCGTTTTAGTTGTAAATTGAATATTTTACATTCCCTCTTTCATTGAAGAGAAAGGCATAAAATAGCCCCATTTTTGGCGTTGATTAGACAGTATAGCCTGTCTTTGAATTGTGGTTTGACCAAATGATTTCGACAATGCTTCTCATCAGAGGTTATGAATCTAAATTCTTCGGAAATGATTTTTTCCCAGGTCGAGGTGGCCAGACCGAAGTGACCCCTGATCAGACGAGTTTCGAGCGCACACATGTTCCCGGTGCGCTCGAATTACATGGTCTGGAAAAGGCTTCGAGCGCACTTTTGTCTGGACAATGGTCTGGAACTTGCCTGATCAGAGGCCACTTTGTTCTGGGACGGTCGGATCAGAGGCAGTTTCAAGCGCACACTAGTCTGATCAGAGGCCGATTCGAGCGCACACTAGTCTGACCAGAGACCAATTTGAGCGAATTTTTTTTCAAGTTTTTTTTTGTTTTCATACTGACTTTTGTTGTCTCTGGTAAGAGTCAACAATAAAACAGCATTCTGATCAGAACTTTATCTAAAAATCTGATGGGTTTGATCAGAACCAAGGGGTCCAGCTGATAAAAACTGCCGGTCCCCTCAAAAAAAAGATTTGAATCAATGTAGATCAAGACGTTTTTATGCAAAGCTGTCCAAGTTCATTTATTCAGTTAAAAGCATAAATAAATGGCATACTCAGTAATTTTTTTGATCAATTTTTTGATCATCATTTATTTTTATTAGCAATACTTTCTGGATTGGCTTTTTATTAGTTGAATATAAGATTGATAAAATGATAGATGAAATGAATATATTATAACGATATTGAGAGATTTGTTCATGTTCAAAATCATTCTCTGATCAGATTATTTCGAGCGCACTTTAGTCTAAACAGAGGCAACTTCGAGCGCACTTTTGTCTGATCAGAGGTGATTTCGACCGCACTTCAGTCTGGGACTATATTTCGAGCGCACTCTAGTCTGGACAATGGTCTGGAACTCGTCCGGACAATGGTCTGGAACTTGTCTGATCAGGGGTCACTTCGGTCTGGAACTTGTCTGATCAGAGGCGGCTTTGAGCGCACTTCGAGCGCACAATGATCTTCGAGCGCATACTCGTCTGATCAGAGTTCACTTCGGTCTGGGACGGTCTGATCAGAGGTCCCACTTGTCTGGGACGGTCTGATCAGAGGCGATTTCGAGCGCGACCTCAACCTGGGTTGCGGGCATAGGTGTTTCCAGCAGACCAAACATACTAAAAATAGGGCGTTGGAAAAATCGAAGAGGAGGAAAAGGTCATGGACAAGTTAAAAATTCTCGTTAAGTTTGAAGTTTTTTTTAGCCAGTTCTTAAATTCTTTTATCAATTTTTTGGTAAATATTTGCTATATTCTAACCTTTTTCTTTTCTAATAACCGTACATGAAGTTCATAGTTCACACTCTGCAGAATAAGTTGAACACAATAGAATAGAAATGAAATGAAAACCAGTGCCGAGTTTCCAGGCAGACGTATATTTATGGAGAAAATAATACATTTGGGTAACGAAGAAATAGCGTGTTCTCTCGGCCGCAAATTAACACAGGTTGTTTTTGATGTTCGGAATTTATCTGGTTTGGCCATGCCTCAGCCACAAGCGTGTGGTATTTGATTTCAATTTATCCCAATCGAACAAGAAAACTGCTCGCTCAAAGAGTCACTCGTCTTTCCGGCCGGATGCCAAATGGTCTTAAACGTTGCTTTTGAGATAGAGTTGGGCGCAAAAAAAAGGTAAACCAATCAGAATAAAGAACGATATCGAATTTTCTATATTTAAAAACGTTTGTCTCTTTACCTCGCACCCCATCTGTCATACTACTGTAATATACGCAAATAGGTACGTTGATTTGTAAAGCATTATCAATGTTTTCAGTCCACCTGTGATTATCCCGGCCCTAAGTTTTTTCCTATGAGAAATCTTGAAAAATTCTTAGAAGTAATAATACATTAAGTATTTTCTTCACCAATCATAGACTGAGGAGACTCTATACTCTTTTAAATAAAGTGTGCTACACCATTTTAGTCAGTCTTCAGATATTTGTACACTAAGTGTACATCTTTGAGTATGGCCTATTTTATAAATTTCGCCGCCATAACTGAAGTTCTTTTTCAATGTTTTCCAGATTCGGTTAGTCCATTAGATTTAGGCAAGTGTTCTTCTCACGCAGAAATAAATAGCTATATCTCTATGTATCAGAGCCCAATTAGGTTCTGTCTTAGTATTTTGCATTCACAGATTTGTTTTGAATTAAATTTGGAGCTATATTTGGATACTATCAATATTGGAAAAAATGGTTTAAAGATCTCCTTTTGATAAATCTTATAATTTTGATAGAGGTTGGTGACTTGAAAAAATAGTGTTTTTGAATGCATCGTAATCAATCGAAATTAACAACCGAACTGGACAAAAATAACTGAGTGAAACGAAAGCTCTGGATTCACGTCACAGAAATTTAAATTTCATCAAAATTGTTTTTAAAAGCTGCAAATTGATCTCTTGACAGTTTAATGAATCGCATTACTAGACAAAAGATTGCACTACTAGAAGCTTGAGAACTGAGTTGGAAGGGAGATTTCAGATATTTGTGTCAAAGATTGAAAACCGTTGGTCGTCAAAATTTAAACAATTATTAATGTTCAAAGGTTTGATTTTGAATCTTGAGGTATTATCGTTAAAGTCAAAAACACATTGTGTTTGTAACCACCAAGGTTGAGGTCCCAGACGCAAAATGGATATGTCCAGACCCAGATGAACGCACGACGGGGGTGTCGTGCGTTCAAATTTACATGGTCTGGAAACAAGGAAAAACGCACGAAAGTCTGGACATGAACGCACGAAAGGTCTGATGAACGCCCGAAAGTCTGGACATGAACGCACGAATAGTCTGGTGAACGCACGAAAGTCTGATCATGAACGCACGATTAGTCTGGTGAACCCACTGCAGTCAAAAACACCGTTTGTTGTTCAATTTGAAAAAAGTAAAAATTTTAAACTATTCACCTTCACCAGACATTTCATTCAACGAACATTGGCTGAACCTAAAAGGAGAGTTTTTAAGCTGCGTGAAATTTGGATGAGCCTAAAATATTGCGTTAGTACCGAAAACAGAAGAGCTGATTTCACGTTGTTTTATTGAAAACAAAAAAGGAGCTTTCAAACTAAAAAATTGTAAATGGGATGATGAATGTATTCGAAATACCGTTTCGTTTTTCATTTAATTTAAAGCAATTCACTCAATCATTAATTCATTTTCCTGTCCCGAGAGAGCTAAAAAACAAAAAAACAAAATAACAACGACTTAGAGCGTTGTTAGATTTTAGTAACTGTGGATGATCAAAATAATATCAAGCTATTTTATAAAAAAACAAAAATTAAAGAAAATTATAAAAGCACCATGTTTTGAAAGAGAGTTTGACCTAATTTGTGCATTAGGGGTTGACAAATTGTACATGAAATTTTTGCGAACAATGTAAATCTAAGCGTTATGTATGTTCAACATTGTTTTTTTTTTTCAATAGAAAATGTAAAGCGAGAATTTGGTTGTTTTTACCCACTGCAGCGTTTTGGATCTTTGTTTTGTTGCAATCCCCACGAGAAAATGATTAACTCTGTATTGGATCATGTTCTATGACGAGGGAGTACTCAATGGTGACAAAAAGGGAAACAACTTATAAATTTATTGCAGTGTTTGCCACATTTTAAACCAGGACAGTTAAAACACAAATCATAACTTTCAGTTCAGAAACTTTGTTTGTCAGGTTTTTCCTTTATAGCTTCTTCAAATTTCTCTTGCAAATAAGCCGAGATTATCTAAAATTCTTTGGACAAAAAGAGTAAGCGATAGAATGGCCTTTGAGGACTTGCTCATGAGATCTCAAAATCGACAAGGCCGCAAAACTTATAAAAGGTTATACATGAAGCAGAGAAACAACCAAGGAAACAAAAATATTTTAGATTTTTGATGATGCATCAAATCATGACGGCTGAAACCAATACTACACAAATTTGAGATTGTTTCCGCCAAAAAAATGAAAACGTGTAAAGCAGTAATTCTCCGCTAAAAAGAATAAATACTATTTTGTAACACTGCTTTTAATTTATCAGAACAGTGTGCTCTACGCATTGAGCACATAGTGTAAGTTGATTTACAGCTCGATTTTTTGCAATGCCACTTATATTAATTTTTTCTTCCTTGGAAGTTTGTTTCTGCCTGTTTTATTCAACCTAATTTTACACTTATCAAAAAAAAAATTTGGAAAAATTTGGAAAAATTAACCAGCGCTCGGATTCTAACTTTATAGAGTTACTGGAAATTTTAAACTTTATGTAACGTCAGAATCCTGGTGGTATTCTCTGACAATGGGCATTCTATGGCAATTGGTATTCTTTGTTGATATTTTTTTTATTAAATTGAAAAATCTTAATCAAAGCTGTGGCAGTTTTTTTAGAAAAATATGGTCTCAGTTGTCACCATAAGAATGCCCTGACATTTATTGGTCTCAGACGATACCGAAGCTGATCTCCTTGGTGCTCGGACGTAATGATAAGGGTCTCATTCACCCAGTCGAACACAAACAGAATTGTGTTCCTTGCTTCGAAGCTCGAGTTTACTTTAAAATAGCAAAACCAGATTTTGCTAGTTGGCTTCGCTTTAAAAAAATTCAACGTTGGTATTTGCTTTGCAAAACCACTTACAAGATTTAGCCTACTCAGAAAGTATTTGAAAACGAGCAGCGGGAAGAATGATTAAATTGGGCGACTTCAGATATCTGCAGAATCACGAGAAGCAGAATAAAGAGAATGACTTAGCAATGGCTAAATATGGTAAACCTATAATCATTCCGAAGACGGATATTGAGCATCAGGAAGGCGCATGAAAAACAATATATATCAGAGGAGATCGTGAAATAAGAGTGACTCCCAATGAATTATCTTCAAATAAATTAAGCAATTCGTATACAAATTAACTGCACTAAATAGTATGAGGTTTGGCAAAGTTTTATACTGTTTCGGCAAAATTTTATGCAAAATTTTAAACATTTCCCGTTTTGGCAATACTGTTCAAATTGAAATTTTTTTAAAAAAACAGACTTTATAACATATTAAAAAATATTCCCTGATTATATAATGACTAAGATATATTTGCTGGTTAAAAATAGCTAGCGATATTAGTATGATAATTGAATGTTTTGCTATACAGTTTTAAGTCTCAATCAGAATCGCCTTTTTTAACTTGATAAAAGTCACAATTTGTAGTTTGATCTGCAGGTCGAATTCTTGGATCAAGAGGAGGAACACTTACAATATTAGTTGACGGCAGTTCGTTTTGATTGGTTTTCAGTATCAATAATCATTGCTGTATCAGTAATTGTTTGTATCACATGGGGCTGGATCAACTCAACGTCACCTGCACATCTATTTCGTTTGGGTGTATGCAAACTCAGGTCACAAGAAAAGGAGGATTAACCAGATGAATCGTTGTGTTCGAAACCGTAAAAATTTATCCTTTTGTGAGTACTTTTGCCGGTTCTTGACGAAACAGTTTTTACGGTATCATGGGAGGCAATCGTAGGTGGGGGAGTTTGATGTAGAGCATCACGGGGGGCGGTCAAAGACGGGAGGAAGAATTCAGCTATATTGATTGAAGTGGCCGCTTGTCTGTGTGGTGTCAATAGATGGAGCCGGCATGGGCGTTGGTGGGGCGGGATAAGTTGGTACTTCTGGCATACGCACTCGCATTTCACGGGAAATTTATGAGCGTGTAGAAAATAGGCCAATAGCCAGTACTCTGTTTCAATGCTTTCTTATCGGTCCCCATTTTGTATTCTGACCAAATCTTCGACGTGTGTAGCTATCGTGGCCTCGGTCGTTTTCCAGAGCTTCTTGAGCGCAGTCTATTAAAAAATAGTATTTCCAAATAGTATTTCAAAACTTTGTCATATCCTAAATCACTTTTTTGGGTGATTTACTTATTTTGCTAAACAGAGTGTTAGTGGAATTACCAAAATGTGATTCGAACGGCAACATCTGTGTTGTTTTTTTATTTTTGCGAAGCTGGTGTATTTTTGATATAATAGCTGTTTCATATTAAGAGAGTTTTTATCAGCTACTTTGAACATTGCAAGACTTTGTTTATTTGTATTAATCAATCACTCTTATAAACCTATGGCTCTATGGTCTTTAGCAGCTGGGAAAAAAATATCTTTTTTTGTCCTTTTTACAAAATTTCTTTTGCTCACCAATAAGACAACGAAAACTTTATCAATTCGAATAGATCATGGAACGCAGTGAATTTGCATGCAATTATCTCAACCAATTTTATAACAATTGATGCTTTTGCATTATCAAAATTTCTACTGATGGGTATTTGGAAATCTATCAATGCTTGTAAGTTTGTTTATTTCATGTTCTTTTTCATTAATTTGTCAATTTCATTAATTTGCCCCCAAAGTCAATTTGTTTTTCCTGATTGTGGACTGTGATTGGTTTGAATTGTTTGAATAGATTTGCGGGTAAAATACATTTGAAGTTGTTACCAATTGTAGTGCAAAGTTTACACTTAATGGAGCCTTAAAATAATTCCGGGTCTTTTGTGGCCGCAAGGCTGAGCCATATAAACAATTTATCAATTGCTTGGGTGACTAGCATGAAGGTCCTCGATCAATGATTCTTTGAGCGCACGGTAAATCACCACCTTTTTGTGCATCAATACACACCCGCTGCGCACATATAGATACCGCCAGTAGGAGTGTAGTTACAAGTTGACGTCGCTGAGTTTGGTTTCATCTCTGCGATATTTGCGGTCGCGTACTTCTTTTAATACTGCATTTTTGCTAGTCAGTGATGCTATGAGTGATTTGTTGTAGACCTCTCCAATTGCTTTATCAAACCTGATTACTTGCGGGATGTCAGTTAAGCGTGTGTTGACATTTGATACGGGGTTGATCTGCGAGTCTTGTTTGGCTGTGGTTCAATACTGAAGGATACTCGCGGGGAAACTCGTTTAGAGGTTTTGGAGCTGATTTTTTTTTCATGTTTGAAGCTTGAGTCATGTTCATTGAAGTTTGTAGATGGATCGAATTTTAGAGATTAGGTTTACTGAGTCAGGGAGCACCCGATTTTCACAGTTATAATGGATGAAATGCACTTTGTTATTATCAAACAATTGAGCTCTTGAGTTAAATGGATTACGCAATTTATTTAAGAGAGCGTAAATTTTGTTGCTAGTTTGGAATGGAGTTTACGTTGCAAGACTGATTGGCAGAACTGAATTATTAGATGCCTTTTTTGAAGCACATTTTGCAGAGCGAGAGACGCTAATGGGTTGATCTGCGGAGTGGAGTGTAGTGTGAAAGTATTTGATTGTATTGTAGAAGTTTTGGTACGTGTAAATTGAGGTGCGAGTGAATTACCTTTTTGCTGCACGCATACGCGCGATGCCTAAGTGGTATTACAATTAGGGGAATTAAATGTTAACAATTGTGTAGAAGTGTTTTGCTCTGCGGATGATTTTCTTTTTCGAGAAAAGAGCAAGCGAGCTGCAAATGTTTTTTCTTCAATTAGGAGAATTCATTCTATCTAATTTATAGTAGCGTTTTGCTCTGCAAGTGAAACTTTATTGCGAGTTTCACATGCAACACGCGGTGCATGATTAATGTTCAAAACGAACACGTGGTGGTTGGTTAATGTTCAAACCAGTGGCATCATTTTCAATTGAGTTTATATTTTTGATTTGCTCTGCGGATATATGTTCTAATTAGAGTTTGTTCAAATGAAAAGCCTTAATGATTTTACATCCCAAACTCTGCCAGGTTTTTCCTTAGATATGATATTTGACAAGATCAAGTTACTGAGAATCTAAAATCAGCTTTTTATAAGCAGTTTTATTTGTGGCTAGTTTATACAGAGTTCTTCGTACATACTCGTTTAAACCCATTTTGGCACCTGATAAACGTTCAATTGTAAAATGGAAATATAATAACACGACTTTTTATGATTTTTAGAACGATATTTTTTATGAATAAAAAGTAAGGCTCTATGGACAATAATAACAGAAAATTCTTTGACATAAAGACCATTTTTAAAATACTAATTAGACCAAACTACCTCAAGTAATTCTAATTTTTTTACGGAATTACGTTCTTCGCTGCAATTGAGAAATCTGAAGACAACGACGAAATCTCACAAAAGGAGCTCGTGTTTCGAGTTGAGGGTTTTTGTGTATGTTTTCTGTACGAAATTTGTTATTGCATTAATATCTGTATTATATATGTCCGTCCAATTAAATTTTTCAGTTTTTTAGAGAAGAGGGCGCAGAAGTTGGCAGATTTGACCCACGTTAGCAAAAAAATTCTAAGATAGTGTACAGAACCAAGAAATGAACGAAATTTTAAGTATATCTGGTGCCTGAAGTGCTAAAATAGCTGAAGATTTATTTCCCATTGTCGACATACCAGGTTGAGTCATGCTATAGCCCAGCCAAGAAACTTCAGATTTGGCTACTCAACAATTTGGCAAATCTATATGGAGGCTGTAAGCATCAAGTTTTTTAAGGCAGTCAAAAACTAAACTAAAAAGTTCATTCAAAGAGCCCTTGCTAACAATTTGAATATTTTCAAGGAAACAGGTGTTTTTGGGACCTATAAATGTATAATTCAGGGCTTTCCTGAACATCATCGCATGTTGCTGAGTCCATAAGACCAGTAATAAATCTGTACGTGCCCGTCATGTCACCACTATCAATGTTAAATTTGAAGTGCTTTGCTGTATCAGGACAAAGATTTAACTGGCTATAAGCGTACTTAAGGTTGATGGTAGAGAAAAATGTTTTTAAAGTGTCTCAGTTTGTTAGTTGTTAATTATTTAGGGTTTTCAATGGATTAATGTGTTTGTATTTGACATTTGATATCTATTTTTGTGGATAAATTTATTTAAGATTTTTGAATGCTGATTTTACTGGTTTTTCTTTCCACAGTGAGTACTATAGGGATATAAAAGAATCGATCTGAACAATTATTAAATGTTTCTATATTCCCCTCTCTATGTAATTTTTTAGGTTCAGTAGTGACTATGTACTGCGAATTAAAAGGTACACGTTGTCATTTTTGATGTTTAGTTTCAAATTTTTCGCAAAATTTATTTGAGCTACCAAAACGGGAGATTAAGTTTGGTAATCGTTTTCTACTGCGAAATCTAATTGTACATTGTGTGGTTATAGTATTGACCATATTAACTTCTGAGGTATTTAAAGTCTGTCTGACAGCAGGGTCGATTACGTCGAAACGATTACGACCCAATAGAGGGGGGAGGGGGCGTCGCCTTTAACCACGAATAGTGCATCCTCTACTCGTCAACCCTTACCTTCTATCGGAGTTTCTGTCATACCGATCACACGGATGTGCTCGCTCGCAAAGATCTTTAGGTCTTTAGCGGATGCAGAGGTGAGCTAATGCGCAAAAGAATAGTTTTGTGCAACTTGTATGACAAGGGATCCATTCAATGTACTACAAACACTACCAGAATCGATAAGTAGGCCTACCTTTATACTGGCCATCTAAGGAGTATCATGTCTGGGTCATTTTTGGAACGTTTTAATTTCTTTTATTGCAACCATGCTGTCATCTGAACTTTCGTAAATGCATTCGCGCTCGGCATTGTAATCCAGCTTAGCAATTGAATGATCTGAGTTTTCGGATGTTGTAGATATATCGATTGCGTTAACAGTAGGACGTTTATGACGTTGAGGCATGGACTCAGTTTTTGGCAGGCACGTGCAAAGCGTTTGGCAAGCCACAATTATTGCACACTTTACCTTTGGCAATACATTTATCTTTGTGAATTGTGGACCGAGCTAGGCCACAATTTGGGCAGTTTTGGTTCGATACTCGAGATTGAGACTAAGAATTGGATCGATTATTTGCATTACGGAATTGGCTCTGAGAAGAAATTGCATTTATGTGCGGAGCAGGTTGTTTATGTGAAAATTTTACTTGATTTCGAGCCTCCCATTCCATTTTAATAGCTAATCTCAGAGTTTGATCATTGTCAGCAATTTATTTGAGAAGCTCCTTTTGAATATCTGTGTCCTGCATTTTAGCTATGAACAAATTATTAAAAAATTTGTCCTCCTTACTCCCCAGGTCACAATTCTCTGATAGTTCCGTCAACTTCCCAAAGAAGTGCTCGATCGACACTCTCACTTAGATTGTTTTGTTGCGAGCAACACATAGCGGTCAAAATTAAAGTCTTTAGGTGGAATCAAGGTCTCCTCTATGAGACGCCAAATTTTTGCAGTCCAGTGTTGTTTCCAGTGTTCATTAGCACAAACAATCCCACCAATTTCCATGTGTCGTTGGCTTTGATTCTCACAATTCATTTTTTGATGAGCATTTTAATCTAAACATTCGCGTTCCGATTCAGCAGAAGCTCTGGGAATAGTGTCCTTGTAAATGCGTTCGAGAGGTAATTGAGCGCGTTCCCGTTAAGCACCAAGTACTCTGTCAAGTATGATGTTCTCCTTAGCAAGTAATGCCAAAATCGGCTGGATCCGCAATCTTTCCCATTAGAGACGAGGGTTTGAACTCCCAAGATTGTTTTTTCCAAGACGGCTTGATGCCCAATGAGGTCCATTTGTGAAGTGTTGACTGCGCCGGAAAGTTCACAAACAAATTTGTGTACCTTATTCCGAAGCTCGAGTTTACTTTCAAATAGCAAAGACAGATTTTGCTAGACGCGTTCGCTTTATAAAGTTCAACTTTAGTATTTGCTTATCAAATCCACTTATAAGATTTGGTCTACTCAAAATGTAATTGAAAACGAGTAGCGAGAAGAAAGGTTAAATTGGCAACTTGTAACGAGTTGCAGAAAAAAGAGAATGATTCTGCAATAGCTGAATATGGTGAACATATATCTATTTTCGAGGCGGAATACTGAGCATCAGACAGGCATATGAACAACATTCAACATCAGGGGTGGTCATGAAAAAAGATTGCTTCCTAACAATTAACCTTCAAATAAACTAAATACATCGTATATAAAATTACTGCACTAAATATGATGAAGGAATACATAAATTTTGTGATGATGAACAACATCACATTTGACAAAGGTTCCAATCGAAAGTTCAAAATTATAATAGCAGAGCTTGAGATTATTGTTTACTGTCAATTCTCTCCAGCTTATATCACCTTTTTAAAACCTTCAAACACAATATTTACAGACTGAAAAAAGGGCTGCTGACAATTAAATTTTAGCTCACTCGTACCTGGAGTTAATTTTGCATCAACGAGAACTACTGATAAGAATTAAAACTCGGCGACGCCTAAAAGCTGACTGATGTTTTATATTGTTGGACAAGTAAACGGGTGTTTTTACAACAGCTTCAAAAATGGAGTTTTTATTAAAAATTTTAATTTTCAAAAACTAACTTACAACTGTTGAAAAAATTTTGTCTTTCGTAATCAACTTCACCTGTTTATTTTCTGAATGAATGGCGTCTGTGCTTGCGCATAGAATTATCTTTAAAAACAGAAAACAGAACAAAAAACTCTGCTGCTGTTTAATGATTATTTGAAACTTTAATTGTTTGATTCAAACTTTTTGAAAACAACCAACGAAATCACTGGAAGCAGCTGTTGATCATGGAAATCACATTAAAAATCGTTAGTTAAAATTTTAAGTTGGGGCGAATTTTCAAACGAAAGACAATATTACTTCGTATCTTTGTTGTTTTGGTGGTTGGTGCCTTCAAAATACCCCTCAAGTATTGGTGGCGCGGAATTTTAAGTTCTTTTCTTTTTTTCTTGAAGGAGCGAAGTCTCAAAAAAGACAAAGGAATCAAAGCAACATGATGAAAATGAAAACCAGCTCAATTTTCTGCAATATGCACCTTCACAGAGAAGATTTTAAATCTCTGACCATACTAATCAATAAAATCTATCAAGTAGTACAACTTATTTGCTTCAAAAGTTGGCGAATATAGTCGCAGGACCTTTCGCTTAGTAAAAATATCAGCACAGTTTATGAGTTCCCCCTCTATGGAAGCCGAGAATCTTTTCGGAAAAATACGGTTTACAACTAATTAAACATTTTCTACTATATTTTTGAAAAGATACCCAAAACTAACATCAAATCAGAGAGACAAAAGTGCCATTGCAACTGAAATGCCGAAAAATGTGTATCTGAAGACCCCTAACCCATCACAGCCCTATCAACAACAAAAAAGTCCGATTTCTAACGAATTTTTGGTCCTGCGACCTTGACGTCAAAAATCAGGATGACAACAGATAATTCAACCAATTATTGACGCTGAAGCAAGACGACATCAGCGTCAATTCGAAGTACAGTTTATACTTTCTTGGTTCCAATAGATCATCATCAACGCCAACCAAGCAGTCAACAGTCGTTCAGTGCAACAACGTTATAGCTCTTTCAATTTCAATTTATACCTTGCCTATTTTTAAACGACTAGCAATACACAACCGCTGCTGTTTAAATAAATGAAAACTAGTCACAGGATTTAAATAAGTGAGAACTAGTGAAGCCCTGAAAGAAAAAATAACAGCGAATCTACAAGTGGAAAACTCCGGAAATTGTTTCAACTGTGACATCATTCAGTTTCATGAATTGAATCCCAATGCATTAGATTACTTCCAACAAAGCAACCGATACTTGAAATAGACCTTGCATTTGAATTTGATCCCAAAACGTCACACAAAAGTTTAACCTTCTGCATTTAACTCAACTGTCAACAGCCAAAAAAGAAACTATTGACACAAAAAATATGAGAAAAACATAAAAAATGCAATACAAACGACTGAAAAACTTCATTGTATAGTAAAGATGACATTGAGTCTAGGAAGACCCTAACAATCAAAAAGCCGTTGAGAATGCGTATTTACAACCTCATCAAAACAGTAAACAGGTCATTATTCTGAACGAAATTTCCAACCATTTTTGTACGTCTAACAGTGTTGATTGCATGTGAACGTCAGCAACTATCTTCCCAGTGCCATCCGTTAGGTGGTGATGTTGTATGAGCAATAGAAGGAGTTTTTTTGAGAGTTCCAGCTCAAAGCTCAACCATCATTCAAGCAATTAGCAAACAACCACTGTGGAAAATTTTTATTGAAATTTTGATTGCAACGATTGAATCATCTGCAAGGAACGGTTACCCGACACGTCGTTGGCCATTTCACAAATGGACAAAAAACCCAGGTTCTTTAGAACGAACAATGATGTCAAAAGAGAAAGTAAACAAAATACATGCCACAAATGGACAGATGTTGGCGATGCACTTAACATCGCAAATCGCCTATTCGGCCTAACAAAAATACGCAGACAATAGAGAAATTAAGATAGCTTGTATTGCACGTCCTTAGTAAAGGTACATCAGAAACAGCACCACGGCAACAATTTGGCTAACTTCGCGGATGAGAAGAATGTTTAAACGAGCCAAATTGTAGAGAACAACATTACCAGAAAAATAAAATATCGTAGTTCTATCAAATAGTACAACTTATTTGATGCAAAATTTGGCGGATATAGTCGCAGGATCTTTCGCTTAGTAAAAATATCAGCACAGTTTATGAGTTCTCTCTCTATGGAAACCGAGAATACGGTTTACCACTAATTAAACATTTTCTACTACACTTTTGAAAAGATACCCAAAGCTAATATCAAATCAGAGAGACAAAAGAGCGATTGCAACTGAAATGCCGCTGAAAAATGTGTACCTGAAGACTCCTAACCCATCACAGCCCTATCAACAACAAAAAAGTCCGATTTCTAACGAATTTCTGGTCCTGCAACCTTGATGTCAAAAATCAGGATGACAACAGATAACTCAACCAATTATTGACGCTCAGGCCAGACGACATCAGCATCAATTCGAAGTACAGTTTATACTTTCTTGGGTCCAATATATCATCATCAACGCCAACCAAGCAATCAACAGTCGTTCAGTGCAATAACGTTATAGCTCTTTCAATTTCACTTTATACCTTGCCTTTTTTCCCACGACTAGCAATACACAACCGCTGCTGTTTAAATAAATGAAAACTAGTCGCAGGACTTAAATAAATGAGAACTAGTGAAGCCCTGAAAGAAGAAATAACAGCGAATTTGCCAGTGGAAAACTCCGGAAATTGATTCAACTGTGACATCATTCAGTTTCATGAATTGAATCCCAATGCATTAGATTACTTCCAACAAAGCAACCGATACATGAAATAGACCTTGCATTTGAATTTGATCCCAGAACTTCTCACAAAAAGTTTAACTTTCTGCATTTAACTCAACTGTCAACAACCAAAAAAGAAACTATTGACACAAAAAACATGAGAAAAACATAAAAAATGCGAAACAAACGATTGAAAAACTTCAGTGTATAGTAAAGATGACATTGAGTCTCGGAAGACCCTAACGATCAAAAAACCGTTGAGAATGCGAGAATGCGTATTTACAACCGCATCAATACAGTAAAAGGTCATTATTCTGAACGAAATTTGCAACCATTTTTGTACGTCTAACAGTGTTGATTGCATGTGAACGTCAGCAACTATCTTCCCAGTGCCATCCGTTAGGTGGTGGTGTCGTATGAGCAATCGAGGGAGTTTTTTTGAGATTTCCAGCTCAAAGCTCAACCATCTTTCAAGCACTTAGCAAACAACCGCTGTGGAAAAGTTTTATCGAAATTTTGATTGCAACGATTGAACCATCTGCAAGGAACGGTTACCCGACCACGTCGTTGGCCTTTTCACAAATGGAAAAAACCCGGGTTCTTTAGAACGAACAATGGTGTCAAAAGAGAAAGTAAACAAAATACATGCCACAAATGAACAGATGTTGGACGATGCGCTTAACATCGCACATCGCCTATTCGGCCTAACAAACTTATGCAGACAATAGAGAAAATAAAATAGCTTGTATTGCACATTCTTAGTAAAGGGATATCAGAAACATTACCACGGCAACAATTTGGTTCACTTCGAGGATGAGAAGAATGTTTAAACAAGCCAAATTGTAGAGAACAACAATTCCAGAAAAATAAAATATTGTAGTTCTATCAAATAGTACAACTTATTTGCTTCAAAATTTGGCGGATATAGTCGCAGGATCTTTCGCTTAGTAAAAATATCAGCACAGTTTATGAGTTCCCCCTCTATGGAAGCCGAGAATCTTTTCGGAAAAATACGGTTTACCACTAATTAAACATTTTCTACTATACTTTTGAAAAGATACCCAAAACTAACATCAAATCAGAGAGACAAAAGTGCCATTGCAACTGAAATGCCGCTGAAAAATGTTTACCTGAAGACGCCTAACCCATCACAGCCCTATCAACAACAAAACAGTCCGATTTCTAACGATTTTCTGGTCCTGCGACCTTGACGTCAAAAATCAGGATGACAACAGATAACTCAACAAATTATTGACGCTGAAGCAAGACGACATCAGCGTCAATTCGAAGTACAGTTTATACTTTCTTGGTTCCAACAGATCATCATCAACGCCAACCAAGCAGTCAACAGTCGTTCAGTGCAACAACGTTATAGCTCTTTCAATCATAATTCATACCTTGCCTGTTTTTCCAACGAACAACAATTCACAACCGCTGTTGTTTAAATAAATGAAAACTAGTCAAGCCCTGAAAGAAAAGATAATAGTGAATCCACAAGAGGAAAATTCCGCAAATTGGTTCATCTGTGACATCATTCAATTGATGAATTGAATCCCAACGCATCGGATTACTTCCAACAAAGCAACCAATAAGTGAAATAGACCATGCATTTGAAGTTGATCCCAAAAAAGGGTAGCTATCCGCAATTAACTCACCCAACTGTCAACAGCCAAAAATGAAACTATTGATACAAAAGACACAAAAAAAATGACAAAAAGACTAGAAAAGCTAATACAAACAACTGAAACGTTTCAGTGTACAGTAAAGACGTCATTGAGCCTAGGAAGACTTAACAATCAAAAACCCGTTGCGAGTGCGTATTTGCAACCGCATCAATACAGTAGGCAGGTCAGTATTCTGAACAAAACCTCCAACCATTTTCGTACGCCTAACAAATTTGATAACATGTGAACGTCAGTAACTATCTTTCCAGTGCCATCCGTTAGGTAATTTTGCCCTATGAGCAATCGAGGGAGCTTTTTAATTTTTCCAGCTCAAACATCTGTCGAGCACTTTCCAAACAACCGGAGGCGAAATTTTTTTTTGAAGTTTTAATTTCAACGATTGAATCAAATGCAAGGAACAGTTACCCGACCACGTCGTCGGCCATTTCACAAATGATCCAAAAAAACCCGGGTTCTTTAGAACGAACAGTGATGTCAAAAGGGAACGTAAACAAAAGACATGCCAAAAATCGACAGATGTTAGACGACGCGCCTAACATCGCACATCACCTATTCGGTCGCACAAAAATACGCAGATAATAAAGAAATTCAGATAGCTTGTCTTGCACATCCTTGGTAAAAATAGACGTCAGAAACAGCACCACAGCAACAATCTGGTTCACTGTAAGGATAAGAAGGTGTAACTGAGTCAATTTGTAGAGAACTACAGTACCAAAAAAATATTGCAAATCCATCAAATAGTACAACTTATTTGCTTCAAAAATTGCCGGATATGTTTGCAGGATCTTTCGCTATGTGATACTGTCAACACAGTTTATGGGATCTCTCTCTCTCTCTCTCTCTCTCTCTCTCTCTCTATGAAATCCGAGTATCTTTTTCGGAAAAATACGGCTCAACACAATTTAAACATTTTTTTATTCCTTTTTTAAAAAGGTACCGGGAGCTAACATCAAAACTCGAGTATGATAGCCTAACGAAAATTGAAACTCTTGAGCTGGAGGCGAATGAGCAAAATGTTTCACTCGAGTTTTAAATGTTAATATATTATTGTTCCCGTCTCAGAAACCATCACATTTGTGATGTAATTACCCCAGTGATAGGCCTCTCGATACTGAAAGATCATTACTTAAGCACCTACTCAAACTGAAATTCACAAAAGTTTATTTTTAAAACTAATGGTTATCGGTACCACCGTCGTAAAAAGTTTCGACAATAGGGAACTCAATGACAATTTTCTTGGAGAATATGTGAATGACAATTCTGAAATTCTGAAGGAAAAAACTAAGTGCTCAGAATGAGATTAGCTCTGGGAACCATACACGTCGAATTCAAAACTGCCCCGACTGGCCTTGTCCTAAAAAGTAGATTGGAATAGCAAGGCCCTCGAATGAGATAGTGTAAGAAATTGTGTCACATGTAATATCAAAACTTAAGCAAAGAGCAATATGAAAAAAAAGTGCATGTTGTTTGGAAATTGTTCATTGTGGAAATCCACCAAGTGATAACCAAACTGAGAAATTCAAACTATTTCAAATTTATGAAGATGACATCATCCACGGAAAAAGGAACGCAATAATTTGCTGAGACTAGGAAACAGTTTGCACAAAAATATGGAATCCTCAGTATGAAAAATGAATGAGTAACGAGAACTAGGTTTTCTGTATATCGCAGTCTACGTTGACGAACAAAGAAAAGTCTCGTGTGATCCGAAACGCCGACAAAATGGTGAACAATTCTGAACATACGTATCTGCGCACGATTCCGGCATAAATTTTGGAGGGTACTATCCATAAGCTTTTGCGATCTGCCAGCAACTGACAATGTTTAAATTAAACCATAAATATCAACAATAACATATGTCGCAAAATCATTAGTGTTGAAAATTTTAAGTCATGCATTGTAAATCAGACAATATGAAAGATTTTAGATTACCCTAAATGAACCACGAAATCAGCAATAGAAACTAAATCAAAAACTTAGCTAAGCCTGAGAGAGATGTCCACTTTTTTCTACATTCTAAAGTCTAACTCATCATCAGACTTAAAAATTACAGAAAATAACGGATCTCAGAGTGATGTAAACAACAAGGAAACTCTAAACATGCTACCACCCTTAATGTCTTGTTTGATCGGCATCTAGACTTTTAAGTGTTATAGTGCAAAATCTGTCTGAAAAAAAATTTGAAAACTTACTTAAAATTTGCCACAATTTGCTGCTCCAAATGTATTCAAAATCAAATGTATATTTCTTAAATCTTGCTGCTGATAGTTCTGCGAAATGTTGAAGGACGATTAGTTCTATTTTGCTCGTATTGAAGAGGATAAAATACTTCGAAAAAATTTTTCTTCCTAAATTTAGTTTCAATTTTGAAATTACCAATGCAATTGACCCGAGAAATTCATTTCCATATTTTTTAGAGAACAAGCGCAAGAGTTATCTGAACGGTAACGGACCATGAGTAACGATCATATGCCAAACAAAATTTAAAAACTGTTTTCTGGTGTCGGCGTTTGTATTTGTATGTTTGCGTGTGTGTGATTGGGCACCTGTTTGAGTGTGTGTATTTTTGTGCATGTCATGCGTGTGGAATGTGTGCGTGTTTGTTTAAGGGCGCGCGAGCTGGAAAAATAATTTGTGTGAGGTGTTTGCTCTCTTAAATTTAGTTACGAATAGAGTTCAAAAATTGTCAGAAATCATGAGAGCTTAGAAATATAACTTATTCGCTAAAAGTTGCAAATTTTGAAAAGTCCAGTACTTGAACTGTGTGCTTTAAAACTCGATGACAACACGTCATTTTAAAATTTGAACGTCCCCTTATGCTCATGAAATTTCCAAATAATCCCCAAAATGTTTCCAAAAACTTCGAAATGTTTTGCTCAGATTTTGTCTCAATTTTACTTTTACCGATACAGTTGCCTGCTAAATCAATGCCTAGTCTTTCAGAAGAACCCAATCAGGACTTTAATGAAATGAAACAAACCTTGAGTACATCAAAAATAAAATTTTCAATGTGTTTTTTTGCGTTGGCGTTGTTTTTGTTTGTTTGTGAGTAGGAAGTTCTGTTGGTGTATATATGTGTATGCGTTTGTGTAATTGTATGTGTGTATGAGAAGGAGAGAGAAACAGAGAGCGCTGGTATGTGAATGAAGTGTGAGAGGGTTGGGTCTTTTAAAAACCAGAGGCAGAGTGTAAAAACTGGCAGAAGTCATGACTCAATTAGAAATATTAATTAATATTTGCCACAAACTGCTGCTTCGATTTGATCCAAAACAAAAGCTGTGAGCTTTCAAATTTCGGTGATGACTAATCTGTGAGATTTTAAAAAACTAAAAGTCCATATTGCTCATGAAATCTCAAAGTTGGCAAAGTTTTTGAAAGTTCAAGAAGTTAACTTTCAAAATTTAGTGTCGGAATTGCATTCACCAACACAAATGCTGCAAAAAGTACGCATGGAGTTTTTCCTGAAATAAACGAACACCTGTATTAACATTGAAGAATCTTTATTATTTACAAATTGCCAAAAAAACAAAAAAAATGTTTTTTGTGGTTATTCTTTCTATTTGTGGGTTGGTATTTCTGTTTATATGTGTGTGGTATGTGTGTATGTTAATTTGGTTTTTCTGAGTCTGTGTCTTTCGAATTGTAGTACTTATCTTTCTTGAATGTGTTAATGGGTTTTCTTTTTTGTCTGCGAAGCGTATTTTTTTGTTTAATAGAGTTCAAGTAAATTTATCCGTATACGTGGCTTTCCGATAAATCCGAACTGTTTATCTAGCAGAATTTGAAAGCTGTGTCTGAAAGCTTGAGAGGTATTTTGGACTATTCTGTGCTACGCACAGACTCATGCGAGCCATCCTATTTATGTTTTGGTTACGTTTCAACTTGCCCCTTACGACAACTTTCAAGCCCCCCGATTACTGTTAAATGTAGTGTAATGGATGCGGATCCATCTATGTTGGGCGGATAAGCTGGCATGTTACCACCAAGATATCAGAACATCAAAGGATTCAAATAATGCTCAACAGCTTGTTAATTGTGGGTCGTTGAATGACCTTGAATCGCAAACTCCAGATGCCAGTCGCACAGTAAAGAAACTCATGACCATCGAAGCTATAAACATCAGCAATTTGAAGCTGGGACTAAACACAAGCGATGAATATAGGGGGCGAGAAATCACGCTAAAATATTAGTTCAAATCATAATTTTGACTAGGGAAAATATAAATAGGGCAAAAAATATTTTGTGCTTGACAAAACGAAATTTGCAAATCCCCATTAAGACGGATACTTAGGGTTAGGGCAAATTCGGAATTACCCTAGAAACACAAATACATGGCCAAGATCGATTGATAACAGATGTGAATATGAGTTGTATATAGGCTCAATATATTTAAATTTTTCTATTTAATTTTTTAAGATTAAACTTACAATTGATTAATCTGTCTCAGACAAAGGTAAATACATTCATTTTGTCCTAAAAAAAATTTTTAACTACAAAATGAAGGTAAAGTTCGGAAACTTTTGTTTTTAATATTGTTGTTGTTGTTGTTATTGCTGGGGATTTACAGTTGTGCTGAAGGGTCTAAAGTCCCAGTCATCAAATCAAAATAATGTCTAGTAATTTCTACAGCTTTGGCAATCGCAGAACAATTGCCAGATGCAAATAATTATTTCGCTCAGAAAATTTCTTCTCGAAAAAATTCCACATTGTTCAACATATTCGGTTCTTTAATGCAACTGGTTCTCAAATTTATCAAAATTTTTTAGGCGGTTTGAAATTCGACAGGCTTTAAAGGTGAATTCGCTGCGCGCTTTCTCTGTTCGAGTTTTTGTCATTTTGAAAATTTTTTTGTTCCTTGTTTCTTTCGTATGTATTTCTGGTAGTTCGATGCCGCTAGTTCTCTTCACTCATAGCTTTTGAAACTAGTAATAGATCGTTAAGCTGGATAAACATTGGTAGTGGCAATATGTTTAATAGTCAAAAGTGACTTTTGTATTCTGTATCTTTATTTCTCGTTTTCCAATTGAGTAATTTTTTTCTGAAACTTTTCCAGAATTTGAATTTCAGTTCTTCCTGCAGTGAAGCACATAAAACGATACAACGGTACAGGCAAAATAAAGGACCTATATAATGCCGATTTCACAAACGTGTTTACTTTAATTGCAATATTTTGCTTAAGCATGTGCAAAACTTTCTCTGCTTTCTTCATTCTTTCTTCATTATGTTGTTTCTACGATACATCAGCGGCCACGTGAATACCAAGATCTTTGACAGTCGCAAATTTACCAATTCCTTTCCCGTCAATTGGTACTGCTGGTCCCTACCTCTGCATTTCAGATATGCACACTTGTCTATTGCCAGCTCCATTTTATTTTGGATTACCCAGTTCTCAATACCATTTAGATCATCTTGAACTTCCCAGTAGCTTCTTTGCACAGCCAAAATCTTAAGATCATCAGCTAAGAAAAAGCTCAGAAAAAATCAGAACATCTGGAAGATTGTTAAAAAATATACAGAACAGTAATGGGCCCAGGAACGACCGCTGTGGTACCCCGCTTGTTATATCGAGTATCTTCAAACTTATATTGTCCACACGCACAAACTGTCGTCGATCTTTCAAATTGTCGATTAGTATTTCAAGCAAACATCCATCCACCAACTCCAATGTCAATCAACTTGTGAATTATTTCATAATGTGGTACTTTGTCAAAAGCTTATGAGAAGTCAGTGTAGAAAGCAATTATCTCTGAGTGAGAGTCGTGATCAAGAGCTTCATAAATTATTTTGAGAAACAGCAGCATCTTTGTTTGCACAGATATTCCTGACAAAAACATCTTGACTCTTCATTAGGAACTTTCGAAAATGATTGTACAATGCAATTTATAAACATTTTTCAAGAAGCTTGCTATCATTGTTCAATAATGAGACAGGCCGGTAGTTTTCAAATTTTCTTGGGTCTCCTTTCTTGAAAATTTGCGTTATGGCAGCAAATTTCCAGCTGTCGGGTATTTTTCGCAGCCTCTTCATATTCTGAAGGATTGAATGCATGATGTTGCAGAGATTCTTGCGAGTCTTAGCGTTAAAACCCGGCGGAGGTATTTCGTTTGGTCGTCTGGATTTTGTGGCATCAATATCATCTATTATATTTCTGATTGTAATTTTCGAGATGTCATAATTTGTAATAGAGGGCTTCTGTACTTCAAAATTTTTCAAACTGAAATTATTTTTAGGGGAGAACACGGAGTGAAAACATTTATCCAGCATATTTACTTGTTCGCATCGAAGTGAACTTTGATTGGTATCATTCATCAAGACTTTGGGCACGCAGGCAGTTTTGTTTAGGCTTTTCAGAGGTTTAAAAATTCTGTCTGTATTTCTCGATCCTAGTAATTACTCTTGGTACACAACTTTGTCTTCTTCAGCTGAATCAGTGACTTGGTTTTCCAGTTTTAAAGCCAATTGTTTTCTGTAAGATGTTGATTTATTCTCCAATAAACGTCTCTGTGTGCTTAGCTTTTTATTCATATTTGAAGTACCGCAAGAAATCCAAGGTGGCAGTGATCGTCTATGCCTTGTTCTTTTAGGATGGAAGAAGCTTAGTTTGGGAGATGAAACTCCAACTTGAAAGGAAGACACGTTATGAAACGAAAACCTCAAAATTAAAATTGAACAAATCAAAAAAATATTAAGGTAATTTATGTGGGTTTTTTTAATTAAAAAGCATGTTGATATGCATCTGCTACATCAAATCAAAAATTTATATTTACTCAGATGTAAAATTTTGTAGATACGACTTTACATATGTAAAAATTCGTTTTAAATTTCCTTGAATAAGTGATTTTAGTGATTTGCATTTTTTTCTGGTTTTTCATTTTAGCATTTTATTTTGTTTGTAACCTGATGGTGATTTAGAGTTCGAAAACGTTCGTTAGAAAGTTTTAAATTGACAATCCTTTTTTAAATTTTGATCAAATCTGACAATTCATCAAGCCGAAGCCCAGGAAGGGGCACGTTGTGTTTTTCATGTCATTTTAGCTAGATCAACATGGAACTTTTACAGATTGGAGAATGGGGCATATGCTGGCGGCAAGTTCGCTTTCCCATGCATTAAAGCCTAAAAACAGCAAACGTCGAAAACTGTTTCTCCTCTCGGTGACGGCCATTTTGGGTCTTTAGTTCAACCCGAAATCCAGAAACGCTGAAAAAACATAAAAAACGCCTGCGACAAAGGTCAATTGAAAGACCGCAGTGATTTCCCGATTTTGAACACTTTGAACAACTACATCACCCCTGAAAAACGAACAAACGACAGTAAGCCGTGTGATGTAGATGAATTGGTTGCCTTTTTACAACGTCATTCGGATAGAATCAAGGCGATAGTTTACTGTCAAAGGTATGGAGCAGAAAACATTTTAGAACAGCTGTTAAATTCGGGAATTTTAGTGATTCAGTCAACCAAACGTTTGGTGTCCAGACGGAGGCAAAAGAACAATAATACCATCAGCAGATACTTCCAACTACATCAGGACCCCAAAATTGGGCTGAAATCATTGGGGGTTAGTGTTAAAACATCAATCTAATCTATGGAAACTGCTGAAAAAGAACATGGAGAAAAAGAAACTGTGCAAAAATCAACTTGAGCAAGGAAAAAGCAAACGCTCAGTGAAAAGCGATAGCATCTCTTGGATTTTCCTCACCGGAGGTCTTTCACAAACCTTCAGCTATGCTTAAACTGCCGAGATGTTGGTTGAGAAAAATTTTGCAAAAAAGAGACTTTTGGAAACCATACTTGGACTATGAAAGCAATGTTTGTAAGTATGAAAGTAGCAGGTGCAGAATAAATTTTCTTAAAACATGCCTTAGCACAGATATAATACCGATTTTTTTTTACCGGGTTTCTTGTTCCAAAAACAGATTTTCTTTGGATCAAGCGGTGCATAGTTTTCAACTAAAATTGCTAAGGACGGAAATTGCCACGGCAGCTGACACGCATAAAAAATGTGACCAAAAGCGAGCTGCTAATCGGAAAATTCTCCTTAAGAACTCAGATAACCACCTATTGCCCTCCGTTATTTTTGTTTTAAGCAACCGATTTTGCAACCACGTGGTTAGTTCTGAACAAAGAATGCAGGAAGAACTTGCCAAACTTTCGTAAAGGCAAGACAAGCCGCTAAGATCATCTAATGAGAAGACTGCAGTGGCCCTCGATAATATCATTTTGCAAGGATTCGTTAGGGATTTGCTCGCTTTTGGTCCAAAGCATCCAATAAGGGACAAATTTAAAGAGTTGCATTTCTTGGTGGACATAGACAGTTTGATAAAGAATCAGCGCAAGAACAAAGTACCAGGTGAAAATTTGTTCAAGATTGAACCAGCAGCCAAATGGTACTCGAAAAAATTCAGAGAAACACCTTTAGATAGAGCATAAGCAAAAGTGAAAAAAGATCTGCGTGACAAGCCCTTATTGCTGTTCGTTTTGATAAGGGTGTAGGATTTTGTGTTATGAAAAAGAGCACGTACGCAGAAAAACTGGAAAGAATATTATATTGCGAACAGCTCAGAAAACTAGAAAAGAGTTGTGATAATATCGTAATGAAAAATGAAAAAGACCTAAACAAAGAACTTTTGGTCATGAGGAAAACACCGAAGATACCGGTTAAGGTTTACGAAACTTTAAGGTCCACTGGAGCACAACCGGCAAGGTTGTATGGATTAGCTAAAGTACACAAAAAAACCCTCTGAGACCTGTTCTCCTTATCCCAGGAAGTTGTTACCATAAATTCAACAAGTTTCTAACACCCTTTTTCCAAAAAATTGAAGGAGCAAACATAGAAACCAACACAAATGACGCACGAAAGACTCTGGAGCAAGTAAAACTTGAAAAAGACGATTAAATCTTATCATTCGATGAAAAAAATTTTATACACCAGCGTTCCCGTAAAGTAAGCCAATAACATTGCCCTGCGATTGCTGTATGCTAGGGACAATAAACCAGACATACCTAGAACAACAATGAAACGTCTGCTGGAATTAGCCGTCACAAAAGTCCATTTCAGATGCAATGAAAGTTGGTACTGTCAGAAAGAAGGTTTGGCAATGGGTGCATCCTTGGCAGTGGTTTTGGCTAACCTTTGGATGAAATCGTGGGAACCACAATTGAAATTACAGACACCTAAATGTAAAACCAACGCATAATTTAGCACTTGTCGCAATTGGGAACACCGTGTGGCAGCACGTTCAAGGGGTGTTGAGTTTGAAACTTGCAATAGATAGTTCCATGCAAAAAGTCAGCAAATCAGTAACACAGAATACGATAGCATGGATTACCAGCTCTGGATGTGCACATTCTGCCAAGAAAATGATGACTGACCTCCATCCTAATCTTCAATTTATATTAGAAACAACGAATGACAAAAACAGTTTGTCGTTTCTGGGCATGTCAATTAACGTAAAATCGGAGGGGACAATTTTTTGCACATGGTATCAAAAATCATCAGTTACTGGAACCATTCTGAACTATCGTAGCTGTGCACCCCTTCAACATAAGAAAAGCATAATACAGCGAACAATACACCCACTGTTCCGAGCCACCAGCAATTGGGAAGCGTTCCATGAAGTCTTGACAGAGAATGAAGCAATTTGGGACGGAATCAATATCCTAGGCATTGGCTAGGGAATATAGTCAAGGACACAATTAAACAGCTGCGAATGATAGAACAAAGAAAAGAATATAACGCGGGTGTAGCCGTAAAACATCAGAAAAACACTGAGAAACAACAATTTGTATTACAATATGTAGAATCCAACTATGTAGGGCAGACATGCCGACATATTACCACAAGTAGTGCAGAGCATGCCAATGCAGACTCACCAATGGGAATACATGCAATTGAGTGCAACGGTGAAAAAACAGCTTTCAAGTGGAAGATATTAGATCAGTGCGGCAACCAGTCTATGTTAGTGACACTAGAGGCGCTCTATATAAGAACACTGAAACCAGCCATCAACACGCGCGACGAATACCGCAAACGACAATTGACACTGAAAATTTAGTTTGGGAGATGAAATTCGAACTTGAAAGAAAGACACGTTATGAAACGAAAATTTCAAATTTAGAATTGAACAAAACCAAAGTAAGTTTAAGGTAATTAAGGTAGTTTTCTTATTAAAAACATGTTGATATGCTTTTGCTACATCAAATTGAAAGTGTATATTTACTCAGATGTAAAATTTTGTAGATACGACTGTACATAAATAAAGATTCGTTTTAAATTTCCTTGATTAAATGATTTTAGTTATTTGCATTTTATTTTCTGGCTTTTCATTTTAGCATTTTGTATTGTTTAATACCTGATGATGAACTCAGATTTCGAAAACATTCTTAAGAAAGTTTTAACCCGACAATCCTCTTTTAACTTTTGTTCTTTTCGGGAAATAAATCGAAAATTTCGTCGAGATACCTTGTGAATTCTTCGCTCATTTCGTTGATGTTGGTGTTACAAACTGCCTTGAATTGGTTTTTCAACAAGGTTTTTCAAGGTTTGTAGCGTCATAGTCAGCATTTCCAAAAATTCAAAGTTTGTAATAATGGTTTTGTTTCATTAACGGGGCTTTCTAAGGATAGACGAATGGCTTCATGGTCAGTTAGATTGTAGATAGATTTAAAAGAAGTGTCTAATTCAGCGGATAGATGACAGTTTTGATAGAAGGCAGTATCCAAGATGTTTCCTAATGTCGGGAAGTTGATAATTTGTCGAAGCACTTTTTCTTCAAACATTTCGATGACTTTGTCTTCAGTCTCGTTGGGACTTTACAGTGTCTTCCAGTTTGCTTCTGGGAAATTAAAGTCTCCACAGATAACAATTGGTTTGTTTTTAGGAATGTTTCTCAGGAGCAATTGGAAATCCTCTATCGTGTATCGATATGAGCTTGATATGGGTGGATTGTAGAACGCATAACAGAAGTACTTGAGTGTCATTAATGGTAATTTTACACGCTACACATGAGTTCGGTAGAGTTGAATTCATTTGTTCCAGTATCAGAGTATTTTTTACAGCAATAAGGGTACCTCAATGCGCATTTTTGTCTCCAATCGTGGCCCGATCACTTCTATAAATACTTTAATCGTTAAGAAAGATATCAGAATTATTAGATAATATCAGAATTACTTTTAATTTGACAAATTAGTTTCTTCTACATTACTGTTAAAGTACTTACTGAGACAACGTAGATTATCACACCGTATTGTATCCCCTCTGTATTGTTGTCGACAAAATTGTCAAATGTCCATTTCATTGCTAGTGTGCTCGAGCCATATGATGGCTGGTCCCACTTCCTAACTGGAGTCTAACTCCTATTGACTACCTAACTTCATTATCCGAACCCGGATCTTTTTCATTTAGGGATCCGAACCCGGATCTCTGAACCCCTTTAAGTCAACAGTAATGTTACAAATGCCTTCGGAGGGACTTTTTTTATCGTGCTATAATTATAATTTTCATATATTTATTAATCAATGCAGCAGAGAAAAAATTAACGTTTTTTTTAAGATCATAAAGAAGTTCAATGTGGTTTTTAGTGCGGTTTAAGCTGTTGATAATTTGCTATTCCTGTAATATTTTTGTTGACTTAAATATTTTTATCCAATTCCTGTAATAGCTGCAATTATTGTTTTGTATGTGTTGCTTTAAGAGTTCGTTTTTCGCAGATTAAAATGCTAACAGACGAAAAAAGTGATGTCGACATAGTTTCAACCGATTCTGCTTTATGGTCATCCACAGCAAGTAGTGCAACAAGTAGCCCAGTCAAGTCAGTTACTTCTCCAGCTTCTTCTAGCATTAAATTAAACCTCACGCCTGCACCTGTGACTAATGTTAGTGGTCTTCCTGGACCTGAGACTGTAATCGAATATCGATGGCCTTTGGCGGATGGCGAAGATTATGTTCTACAAGAGCCACTAGCACAATATTTAGGCATCACGAGCTTCAGGAGAAAGTTCCCCGACTTGTTTCGAAGAAATGCAGATATAGAGGAAAGGCATTATTTATTACATATGAAAATTATCAATGCCAACGAGGAGATATTTGGAGTGACTGCGTTGAAAGCAGATGATGCTCACCATATAATGCAGACTCATTTTCCTGAGGCTCACAATAAGTATGTTGCTTTCTGGAAACAGAAGAGGGCAGATGAGAAGGCAGCATTGCTGGCCAAAAATGACGTAACGGCGATTAAATCGGATCGAGAAAAAATGCAGAAATTGATGAAAGAGGCCTTACTAGACACAGCAAAGTGGAATTCACAATTGAATGAAGAGCGAAGAGCAAAAAGATCAGCTTACTTTGATCTCCAAACGTTCAATATTCATTATCCAAGAGATTATCCGAAATATGATAGAAAGCTCTCAGAACTTATTTGCGCTGAAAAAGCAAATGCTTTACCGCCATTTCGGAGTTATACGCCACATCAGCTAAAATATTTGCCCCTTAAATCTGTTGCTTGTGGCCCTCTTGGAGTGATTGAGCGAAGTGATACAAGTGATCCTGTATTTCCAGACTCCTCCGATTCCGAAACCGAAGCTGCGACTGATGTCGATTTCAACACCTCAAATGCCACTAATAGCGGACCAAGTACCTCGCAATCTAGCGGAAGATCGTCAAAGGGGAGTTCAAAATCGAGAAGGTCGACATCTTCCAAAAGAGCGTCTGCAGACGCTAATGGTGTTGAAGATGGGGCTTGTAGCAGCCCAAAACGAAAATCGAGTGGAGGTGCATCAAACTCACATTTAGCCAAAGACGTTTCATCAATGACCCACTTAGGCTTAGAGGGCGTTCCTTCACTGTCTTCGCTTTGTGGCATATGCTTTAAAGGAAGTCTTGAAAACAAATTTGGCAACGAGGAAAGTCTGATCTCTTGCTCACAATGCACAAATGCTGGACACCCCACCTGTTTGGAACTAAGCGATTCAATCGTGTCGGTTATTATGACGTACAACTGGCAGTGCATGGAGTGTAAAGTGTGCATGACTTGCAAAAGTGCGACTGATGAAGAAAATCTGATGTTTTGTGACAACTGCGACCGTGGATATCACTCATATTGCGTAGGTATGAATGAGATTCCGACTGGGCGATGGGTGTGTGAGATATGTGGGGACTGTGTCTCTTGTTTGCGGTTTGGAGGAAACTATACGGGCGAATGGAAAGAAGAGTACACTCGACCAAGAGACAAATCAGAGCCTAGCAAGTTCCTTCAGCGACACTGCGAGGATTGCTCTAAAAGCTTTAATAAGGGAGAATTCTGTCCTATTTGTCTTAAGGTGTTCGACTCCAAGGCAGTGGCAGACGATTCCTTAGCCAGCTGCATGTCATGTGAACGGTTAGTTCATCTGGAGTGTGATCCTAAATTTGCAGCGCAGTTCAGAGTCGAAAAAGCTATGTCATCGCCTCGAAGTAGCGCCAATAACCGACGACGCAATCCGTACAATTGCAGTATCTGCCGAGGTGAAATTGAAGAAAGGATGGACTCATTTCACGTGAGAAATAGACATGATAAATGAAGTCATAGTGCAATAATTTCGCAACTCCTCTTTTGTAAATAATAAAAATAGCTGCGGTAGTTGAGTGGAGATATTATTAGTTTTATTGTGGTTTGAAAGAATCGAAAGTGATTTTTTAAAACTGCAGACGTACAAATCTATCGCAGCTATTTCCGGATAACTGCCGGATGTGTTATTGTTTTTCCTTCAATATTTCCATATAAATTAATTATACTACATTTCGCGGTCTGTTTTGTCCTTGACTCCAGCAAATAAATCACGTCCTTGAAAGTACAATTTGTGCATGACTAAGGAATGCATTTTAAGGGGTTATGAGTGCTCAAGTAATTATCATGAAAATGCTGAAGGCTTTTCTGTGGCTCCATTATTAATTATTCTCAAACGACGTAGCAATTATATTAGTCCTGTGTATTCTGCGATTTTTAGCTCGACCAATTTTTTGTCGGATTATTGACTTTTCGACCTCAAAACGGGATAAGCAGGTAGCGCTCGGAGGGCATTAAGTGACCGAGCAGCTCTCTTAGAGCCTTAAGCATTACTAGTCTCCAGATATGCGATTCACCGAAACTGTTTTTAGGAGACAAATTTGGGGTGTGACGAGGTTCTTAAAATTATTATTTTGATCCCCTCAGTCATGCGCCCCAACAGTCAACCGCCCGACACCCCCCCCCCCTACTCGGTGATTTGGACCCCCCTCTCGTCCAGCTCTCCCATAACTCTACCCCTCCCACCATTACTTGACCCCCGCCATTCTGCTCCCCCCGGCATCCCTAAGCCCCATCTGGCTTCTACCGAAGCCAGTCGGTTTTTTTGAGAACAATTCGCCCGACCTTAGTCGGTTAAGTTATGCATTATATTTCTCGTTTTTAATTACTATCAAACAAAGTATGTAGCAATTATATTAGTCCTGTCGGTATTTATGCAATTTTTTGCCTGACCGATTTTTCGTCTGACCCATTTGACTTTTTGTCCTCGAAAACGGGATAAACAGGTAGTACCCAGCGGGCATTAAGTGCTCTTAGAGCCTTTCAGCTCACTGGTCTCCAAGTATGCAATTTACAGAAACAGTTTTGGAGACTTATGGTGTGAAGGGTGGTTCGTAGAGGTTGAAGAACCCCCCCCCCCCCCACTGTTGCCCCCCATCAACCCACTGGTGCACCCCCCCCATGGCTAACTACTGACGAAGCCAGTCAGTCGTTTGAGAGCAATTCGCCCCACATTAGTTATGTTAATTATTTTTGCCCACTCAAAGTTTTAACATTGAACAAGAATCAATTTTTTTATCGCTTGGTGATATCAATATTTTACGAGGCCGTGACAGGTCCTCAATTTCTGGCCAACTCTACTTCTGTAGGGGGATGTAGCTTGTATTTTTTTCAGCAAATGCAGCTTGATTCAGATAATTCTTAGTCCATGTTTTTTTTAGTTCCTATGATCTGTTAAATTGGCTGAATTTTTTGTGGAAGATGTAGCTCTTTCGCAATATTTTGTCACTGAAAAAACCTTCACTTTTTGATATGTAATGGCTCCAAAAGTTTTGATTTAATTTTGTACACGTGAGTTAAAGCAAAAATAACTCGCATGAAAAAGTTCAGTGTGTTAAACAGCAAAACCGTTTCTTTTGGAAAAATAGTTCGCTTCGATCATTTCCGATTTTTCTATAGTTTGAAAGTGATCTCGAGCGGAGAAAATTGTGAAAAGACTTAATTAAGTAAATGCAACTTTTGTACTCATTAGGCAAAAATTAACCTTTTGTGGAATTTATGATAATAACAATTAAAACAAAGGCGGTACTTCAAAATCGACATGACGCTCAAGTTCTCAAGTGTCCCTTTCAATTATTCAGATGAAAACGTAACAAACGACATGTATAATGCTCTAATCTGAAATTGTTTTTAATTTTAGCACGCCTCGGCAATGTATTTCGCATCAGTTACAGGTGAGAAAGTGGCAAAAATAAAAAAAAGTTTATCGCTTCATTCTAAATAGCTTACAGCTATAAGGCTGGGGAAATTCGGGAAACTTTTGCCTAGTCAGCCTTTGCATAGTATCACATCCTCAGTGATCTATATTCGAGTTTTTTGTGCTGCGCATAGAATTAACAAGGCGGCTCGTTAATGTGCGTTCGCACATGATGTTCCGACCCGAGCTCATCTACATTTTTGACTAAAATGTCAACCAAATCAAGAGATAACAAAAATAGATGTTTGAGTTTAAAACAATCGTTACACATTCTATCTACTAATTGAATTACTAATGCCATGCTTCATTACAGCACCAACGTGACCTGACATTGAAGAGACTAGAAAAAAAATAGCACCAACAAAATTTTGGCGGCAAAAAATGAATATCTAAATTTAAAAGCACCTGGTAACAACGTCAAAATGCAGTCAGATAAAACCTTAACTACACAAGTTTACCTTTTACTAACTATACAGCAGATGAAAAGTTTTCTTAACGAGACTAGGTAACAAGCCGACAAAAAGAACGAACAGTGAGGCGAAACTTAAAAATTAATCAACATTTTTTGCACCAAGAAAATTCAAAAATCTTAAAAAACATTGGTTTTTAATAAAAAAATCCTTGATAAATTACTAAAAAGTCATTACAAAACCAAAAGCACCCGTCTGTGGTCAGACTATGCCATAGAAACAAACTAAAGAGAAACTCAAAAAATTACAAACGATTTGCGAAAACACAAACCTTTGCTACCATTAAAATCAATAGCTATCATCTGAATATGTATTTTTAATTCAGTTGTTATTTCTGCTATTTCAGTTGAAGGATTTATACTGAAAGATTAAATAAGTTTACTTGGGCCACATTTAAAAACCATTGGGATCTGTTATTACGCGATTGTTCTGAAGGAGGAGAAAAAGAAACGCAAAAAATGGCCATTCAATAAACGTTCAGAAAAACGAAACAACAGTGGCACATAATATCAATATATATGTTATTTCTTGAAATACACGAAATTCGATGGGACATCTGATTGATGAATAGAAGTTAAATTTGACGAAAGGAACCTATTCGCTATATACTGAATGTTTCGAGCAACATCATTCATTCAGTCCTCAATTACAAGCCTATGAGATCTGTGAGCAATTTACGGCTACCTAAAGAACAAAAACAGCGAATTCAGGAAAAAAAATTGAGCGACAAAAGGGTCGAAGGCATTAAAAAAATGAACTTTTCACTAAACACTCTTCAATTTTAAATTAATTTTTCAGGAGCAATGGGAAAACCTTTTTTATCAATATAATTTCAAAAAATCAACAAATATAAACAAATACATTAGACGCACGAAAATTGCGGGAAAACACGTATTATCAACGCCATTAAATTCATTAACCTTCAACGGAAGCCAGTATATACAATAAATGATGCCTCGAGGGGACAATAAGTTTTTTTGCCAATCGTATTTCATCAATAAGACCTTACAACAAGTTAATGACTATGAAAACAACAACAGAGAGAGGCAAAAACCACAAATTCAGTAGAAAAGTGCCTGAAGAAAATGTCGAAGCAACTCAAATCATAAGCTCTTCCCTGAAAACTTTATTTATGATCCGTTGAACTTCTTCCCTAAACCAATAGGGACTCTCAGCAGTAAGATGATGTGATAAGATTTCAAAAGGATCGAAAAACAAAATAAAGTACCCAAAAAAAATATGAATTCTCGTGGCATTGATGTTTTAAAACTAATAGGTAGAAGATAAAACCGCTAACCAGATTAATTTTGGCTATAGTAGAACGGAAATGGATTCTGTTAGAACCAACAATGACCAAGAGTATTCACGAAAAAAAATTAGGAATGGTTGAATTTCAAAAAAGTTTCGAAAAATTATTTTTAAACCCTTAACAGCCAGTAAACTCAATCTTTCATCGGAGCTCAATGACGATGCTCAGATATAACCCATAGGGAGGAAAATGATGTCTGTCATGCATAGATAGTTAAAAAGACATCACAATAAGTCTTATGACAGAAAACAATAACAAAAACAGCAAAAACTAAAATTCAGTAGAAAAATGCGAGAAGAAAGTGTCGAAGACAATTAAACCATTAGCTATTCTCTGAAAACTTTCTCTGTGATCCACTGAACGTCCTCTCTAAGCCAATTGGATTACAATAATCTTTGGATAATGTGATAAAGAGTTCAAAAGTGACCAATAATTCAAAAAATCCAAAAAAAAAATTTAAAAAAATTCTTTGTCATTGAAGTCATATAACCAATAGCTAGAAGATAAAACAGCTAAACAGAATATTTTTAGTCGCAGTAAAAAGCAAGTGGGTCCAGTCAATACTGAAACTCACTAACAGTTCAAGAAAAATTTAGGAATTGTTATTGTTCAAATAAAATTTTCGAAAAATGATTTTTATTTTAACAGACATTAAATTCAATAGCTTTCAACGGAAGTCAATAAAAACGCTCAAAGATGCCCCGGTGGCAGTACATTTATGTTTGTCATGCATAGGTATTCATTATGAGATCACAGTAAGTATAATGACTATTAAAACAACAAAAAAAACAGAAAACCAAAAAATCAGTAGAAAAGTGCAAGAAGAACGTGTCGAAGCCATTTAAACGATAAATTTTTGTTTAAAATTTTTATTGGTCATCCACAGAACATCGTTTTTAAGCTAATGGGAACTGTCATTATTTGGATAATGTGATAAGATTTCAAAAGTAACCAATAATACGTAAAAATCCAAAAAAAATTTTAAAAAATTGAAATTTTTTGTCATTGAAGTCATATAACCAATAGATAGAAGATAAAACCGCTAACCAGTTTAATTTTGGTTGCAGTAGGAAGGAAGAGGGTGCTCTCACCCCTGGACTGACTTACAATTCACTATAATAAGATTATGATTCTTTAATATTCAAAAAAAAATTCGAAAAATTATTTTTTAAGTCTTAACAGCCATTAGCCGCCCCCTCAATGAAATAGACATGTTCACTTAATGCTCATTATGGAACATATTGCACTGTTAGTCAATGAATCCCTACCATAGGACTCCAAAAAAAATAGTAAAACTTCAAAAAGAAATTCAAAATTTCATTCAAAATTACGAAAACTCAGAATCGAAGCCAAAAAAAAACATGAGCAATTCCTTGAAAACGACGTTTTTTGTTCATTGCGCTTCATTCGACTATAAAGGAGTTTTGTCATTAATAGAACGTCGATATAAAATGTGACTTGTCTCTAGGTGACTTAAAAAAGCAAAAAAGAGAAAAGTTTTATTAAAAAAAGGGCTCTCAATTAGAGTTCGATTTTTTTTTGATAGTGAACTTCCCTATGAGACCAGAACTAGTCTTTCTATCGCCTTGCATTCAACTTTTACGAACTCAAAATTTATTCTTTTTATAGAAATTTGAATTAATGTTTTCGTAAAAAAGATCTTAGTTTGAAGAAAATTGTACTAAAAGTGAACAATCATGCTAAAGATCCCATTGTTCACACAAAACTTCAATCCTCGATAACTCCTCGAAAAAAACGAAATTCAAAAAAATCTTTTTACTTTTGAATTCTACGCTGGACCAGCTTTTTAATGATACCACTCACATTTCTCTACGACGAATATATCGATCGGCCAAAATTCACTGAACAAAAAAAAAAAAACCCATTTGAGTATATAGTTCCTTCCCCCACAAGTGGGGTCGGAACAATTATTGGTGCAAATATGTTTGCTTACCAGTGCCATATAGAACAGTACCTTAAACACTTGAATGCCTGGAAATGATACTCTATGCGAGCGGTGCAACTGAGTAGGTGTACCAGAGAATACCCAGGTGTACCGCCATATACGAAAACAATATAGCGAGGCTGTCAGCAAAAAAAATAGTTCGTTATTGAGTATAAGAGGTCTAATTTAAAATTCTCTAAGATGTTTTAAAGTAATAGTTCTCTTTTTTGCACATTGTGAGATGGCCTCTTATTAGTCCACAAAAAATAATTATATAAACTTGTGAGCCTTACAGCAAATTTTTCACCGAACTGATCCTAACCGACATGAACAATAAACAATAGCAATAGTTTCATGAATGGATCAAGTTTTTTTGCGCATATCGTGAACAGAGTCATAGTACCGTCAAAAATATGAGGCGCATAACATGCGTCTGTGCTATTAGCGTAAAACATTATGCACACTTGCTCTATATTCAATTATAGCATAGGTTTCATAGAAAAAGAGCATGTCTTTTCTCCAAAATGGGATCCAATGTGTCGTACCACATACTTGTTCATATTTTTGTAAACTTTATTCTCGCTATTATTTATGGTCAATATTGTGTGATTTTCAGAAAAAACAGCTTCCAGTTCTTTTAATTCTATATAAAAGAAACAAGGGCAACAAAACTCATCTCCGAGGAACACCAAATGATGTTTTACTTTATTGGAGGAGATCCCAGTTCAACATACTTCAGTTGTCTTTCTAAGCGACTTTTTAGCAAACTAAGCTACTACCAAAATTTATATCGTTCTGGTTCGTGTTGTAAAATACGCTGATCAATGGTAACCAATTGAACTCTATGAAGCAGGAATTTAAGGCAGTTTTGTCCAATGAAGAGCAATTTCATTGTACCAGCCTTAGAAGTGCGTGAGTTGATGAGTTGGTGGCTGAAAACAAACTGCCATGTGATATAAATCCATACTTTTGGGTAAAACAGGGCATTTTAAGCTATGACTTTTCGAAAATTGTAGAGTTCGACCAAAAACTGATTGCATGAAAGTGGCCGTTTTCTGTGTCGCAGTATTTGAATTGGTTTTATTTTAGCCGATGAGAAATCGGGATGATGCGAACTGTTTTAGCCTTCAGTGACAATATCTGACAAGGTTAGGAAAAGTTTAAGCGTTTAACAGCTGAGAGTTTGACAGTTTTGGTAATTATGCCATCATTTCGAACTGTCCTCTTTTTTGGTAGTCAACATAGTGCGATCAATATTTTCTGTGGAGAGTTGAAAAATGGTACCTCGAAGAAAAAATTTTTAATTGCTCAATGCTTTTCACATTCTGGATCTTTTCACGCTTCGTAAACGGCTATTTGCCTAAATATGCATCGGCTTTATTTGTCTAAATAGGTACTACATTTATTGTGATTTTTGTGATCAATCATTTAAACTTGAAATAAAAATTACACTTGAATGCAAGTTAGAAATGAAGAAAATCCTAAAGAGCAGGCTAAGACCTAAAATTTTTGAAAAGTTCTGAAAAGTGCGAACAAATTCGTATTCTTTATTTCCTTTTCAATAAATTCATAATCAATCAACGGGTTCGTATATTTTTGCATAACCTATGAAAGCTACAACACTACAACTGTCGATCCCGTTGATGTCAAAAAAGATTGAAGTCGGATCCAAACGTTATCAATTTGAATACGGATGTTTTTTCTTGAAATTTTGTCTGTAACGTTTTCTCTCAACATTGAATTGAAACAAAATCAATGCGAAATTGCTGTAACATCTTGCCAACATCTCAAGTAAGAATTTATAACAACACGGCTCGTGCAAGTCTGTGCCGTATTTTAGCAGACAAAAACGCAAACTATTCAGCCAATTGTAGAAACAGATATTTAGTAAAATTTGAACCACACGAACACCGAAAGACCATACAAACACCACACATTACAAAAACAAATAAAGCCGACCACCAAAAACTCATTTTTCCTCTTTGGTAATTTGTCAATACGCAAGATTGCTCACTGTTCATTCAGGGGTTCTTTGATTTACGGGTTCTAAAAAACTAGGCGTGGACTTTTTACAGCAATTATATCCCTAACTGTAATTTTGACACTATATTTTGAAAAATTTTGAAGTTTGCAGTATTTTTCAGTTTTGATATTTCATGAGCACAATGGGAATATTAACTTTGTAAAATCTCGTAGACCTGTCACTGACAGGACGTACAAACACAGTTTTGGATTTCTCTTATAATGGAATTTCTCTAATTTGTCATAATTTCTGACAGTGTTTGCACTCTGCCTCTTTTTGTTGCCAATATTTAATGGAAATAACTATCTCAGACTAATTCCCCGTTTTTCTCTCTCTACCTCTCTCTTACGCACAAAAAATAGTCGGTTTACATACACGACGTTGTTTATATACACCCGTACAAACAAACGAACAAATGCAAACCGAAAAAACTAGAATTTTTTTTGGCCTGTCATCTTTTCTCAAGGTTCATCACTTTGTCTTGATTGTTTTTTCTAGAAAATTCGGCATTGACATCATGTGGCCATTCTATCGGTAATCGTAAAAATCACGAAATTGAAATTTAGCTTTTTGAAAATGTTTTGTCGCTTTTGATGTTTCATGAGGATAGTGAGACAAAAAAATTCAGATACTCGCTGACGTGATATTGACGAGATTTGAATAGACAGATTTGGTATTGGACACATTTCAAGCATAAATTAAGTATTTTTTTTCTTGTTATCTGAGAGTTTTTATCTGTCTTTATTTGTGTCTAGTATTTGATGGAATTATCTCTCCAACTAAATCTTTCTCTCTTATTTGACATGCATATAATACACACACTACAAAAAAGCACACCCGTACACACACCCACAGAAGTGTGCACACACAAATACAGTCCTCGCTAACAAAGAATAGTTGTAAATTTCTTTTGGCTCAAAGTTCGTCGCCGTTAGTTTATGTCTTGATTATTTTTTCTGGAAAAATAGGTCTGTACTACTGGAGGCAATTGTATCCTAAATAGTAAAAATGACACTAATATCTGAAACAAACTTTTTGAAATTTTTCGAAACATTTTTTTCAAAAAGCAAACAATTTTTCAAAATCTCGCAGACGGGTTATCAGCGAAATTTAACTACACAAATTCTTGATATTGGGCAAATTTAAAGACGCAGTTTCTTTCAAATAATAAGTTGATCTAATTTTTCATGGTTTCTGACAGTTTTTGCGCTCTGCCTCTATTTGTGTCTAACAATTGAAGGTACTATTTCTCTCACGCCAATTCTTTTCTCTGGCTCTCGCTCTCTCACACACACAGAACACACGTTACAAACACGCACAGCCATATACACACTCATACAGGCAAACACACACATGCAAAAAACGCACAAATACAGTTCCCGCCCGAAAAATTGTTTTAATTTTCTTTTTGGCCTCTGATCTTAACGCAATGTTTGTCACCGTTCATTAATATCCTGATTGTTTCCCTAGAAATTTAGGGTGTGACGGCAATTGTATTGATAGGCGTAACTCTAGCGACTCAAATCTGAACTGAATTTTATGAAGTTTTTCGAAATATTTTGATGTTTCATGTGCATAATCGGCCTGTTTCTCTTTTTGAAAAAGTCTCGCAGATGTGTTATATGCTAGATTTAGAAAATAATTTTTGGATTTGAACATTGTTCAACTGCAATATTTAGATAAATTTTTCTAACTCAATGAAAGTTTCTAACTTGTAAAAGTTTTGACAATTTTTTAATTAAGTGTTCTTTTTTACAGAACTAAAAAAATGTTAATAAATTTTTTGTGAACTGAAAAAGAAATGAATTAGAGAATTTGTTCTTCTTTGAAAAGAAATTTTTGTTTCTCATTTGATGAGGTTGACAATCGTCAAACAACTTGGTTTCTCTATTTTCAGAAGCACTCAAAGGCTAGAAAAGATGTTTTGAATTCTGATGTTTTGAATTTTTCAACCTGGCAATTAATAAACTCTCTATCTATCAAATTGATCTGTCTTTCATTATACTACAGGAGATTACGTTGAACTATCTGCTCTGACATAATAAAGAATACAAATAAAAAATAAGATTTCCTTCTTTTTTCGATAAAGAGGGTGGTTGACTTGATGCTCAATTGATGAAACCGATTTTTAACTTCAAGGTTCTGAAAAAACTGAAATGGTTAGTTGTGATGAATTGATAAGCATTTTTTTTGCAAAAACAACTCCATAATTTAGAAAAGAATACATTTTTCTACATTAAATTTTACATTTTGGGTGTTGATTTTTGCTATTTAGAGAGCTCTAAATTTCCTGAAGTCTTCAATTTGATGAGATGAAAAAATGGTTTGTGAAAATGCAGTGAAAATGTTTTGTGTAATAATTTTTAACCAGCAGAAAACAGGAAGACGTATAGAAATGTTCTATAAACAAAATTTTTCAAGAAAAAAACAGAATGCATTTCTTTTTTTGGTAAATTTTCGGTCATCTAGATTAAATTGTTAATTTTTGATCTTGAATCTGTAAAGAATTGCTGAAGAAACTCTATTTAACCAAACTAAATTTACTCCAAATTTTTCTCTCTGTTTATCTTAACTTTCAATGCAGATCTCTAAAACAAAAAGTGAAAAATTGGCTAAAGAAAAATGAAGCCAGCCACGCGTATATTCCCTCAACTTAAAAAAAATGTTGGAACAGTAATAACTTCTGCTCAATTTTAAAAGATTTTTCTGTGAATGTCATGCTGTTTGAGCACATCTTGCTTGAAAACTAAGCTAGTGCAATCATTATTAATCTATTAACTATTTGATCATTCATTTGAATAGGCGTACATGAAGCGCAAAAGGACAAGAAATGTGCAAAAGTTTTGGAAAATCCGAAGCACGTTTCCTCTTTGTTAAATGAACTCAAAAATGCAACTCTCTTCAGGACGGATTCAGTTTTTCAAGGGTTTTAACGATTCCGCTTTTGTATCTGTCCTCAAAATGTATCAATTGGCCAAAATTTACTTATTAAAAACAAAAATAGCAAACTGGCGGCGAGTCGACCGCCCATTTCGTGGACGATTGGAACAAAAACAAAAGATGGGAATTGTCGGCTTCTTTAATTGGCCAACTGTTCTAAATTGGAAAGGCAATTCACCCAGATTGCACAGTTTTTTTTTAATTCAACTTATAAACTGGGTAATTCAACACGGTTAACGCTTCCGTTTTGATATTTCGCTGCATTTAACTCTTATAACTTAAAAGACGATTTTTATCGTGACCTTCATCAATGAATCCTATTTTTTGAGATTGAGCGCAAAAATTAAATTGAATAAAATTTGATCAAACATTTCTGAATGCCCTTCATTTGGAACAGAGAGAAACGCCAATCGGAAGTCAAGCATGAAATCCGTGACTTTCGTAAATGGGAAACGTGAAACGAAGGTAAAGATAGTTAATAAAACATGGAATAATGACTCTAGAGATGATTCGAAGTGCGGCTTTACTCAAATCATATCTCACACTCCAGTAAAAAAAAAACAATTTACTTCGTTAAACTACGCAAATCTAATGCGGCCAAGACCGAGAAAAACCTTAAAAATGAAAGGAAGCCCAATATTTTCAAAATCTATTAACAGTGTTCTGAATACATATTCTAAGTACATACAATATGCTGTGTAAGAGAATGTATATGAGGATTCAATTACATTGTTCTAGACAGTTTGCAAAGTTTTATATCAGTTTTAAGTTGCGGGAACAACCAACTCGTTTTGGTTGCGATAAGGACAAAAGTCGATGTTTTTTCAAGTTTCACTTCTGACTTGATTGTTGCACAAGATGCTGAGTTCCAACAATCGTCATCCAAAGACCATTTAATACACGCCGCTTAAGTTTGGTCAGGGACTGACTACTTATGCAGCAGATAATTCGCTGAGCAACAAAAAAAGCACAAAGGTGTATAGTCAAAAACTGTTTTAAAAGTTCTTTTCTTGCATTGAAAACAATCACATCTTAAACCAAAAACACTAGAGAAACAGACGGAAGGTCAAAAAATAAAAGAGGTGAAATTCTTACCTAATTAAATATTTAAAAATCCGTTTGCAAAAACTGCTATCAACAGTAAACAGAAACGAGTCGTGAACAGGAGAGCACCTAAATAATAGCCATTTGCGTAGCTGATGTCGCCTTTTGCAAACGGTTATTAGGCTCTTTGATGAGTTGGAACAATTCCTGTGCTAAGAACAGACGATGCCAATAATTCCCCTTTTTTCATTTTGTAGGAAATTTTGTTATGCGATATAGATATCCATAGTTTCTACTGTTGTTATTGTAAGTTCTGGGAAATTTATCATGTTTACATGATTTTTATATTGATACCGGAGCAAACTTATCAAGGACAGTGACAATTGTGGTTGTAATAGGAGACAGCTTTATACGCGAACTTGACGCTCAATAGTTTTTTTAAAAGAGTCAAGTGATACAATTCAATTTAACAAGTCATCAATCATACTATAGAGAATAAAGATGTAATAAATGTCAATTTGACTTAAAGTAGATACAATAGAGCTGTATGATGTTACTGAATAAATCAAAAAATGAGCATTGAAAGTTTGTTTCAATCTGGGAAAAATGGAGAGTGATTCGAATCATATAGACTAGAAGCGAGTTATCGCTGCTCTTCAGGAAGCAGGTAGGGGTCATGACGGATTAGACCACAGTCGTCAATTGTGACCAGTTTCTTTGGCATTTGGCTCTCTGTCGTTTCTAACTCAGCAATCTCTTTGAGAACGTCCTAAAGAGAAGAAATAATGATACATAAGTTGTTCATTTACAGTTTACAAGACAACAAAAGTTAATAATAACCAACAAGGAAGAGCTAAAAACGAGCATCGAAGATTACAATTCTAATCAAGACTTTTAATCAAGAATGAACTGTAAACAGGCAGATTCAACTATGATTAAAAACACCAAGTCCATAAATTTAGTTAAAGTTTGCAATTAATTTACATTTGAAGCTCAATTTAATTAAATCAGTTGCCCCCTCCCTTGAATAAAGTTCTTGTTTTCATAAATCAGTATGATCAAACTCTCGAACAAAATAGAACTCTTTTAATAATAATTTTTTTACTTGCACAAAGTTCTATTGTGATCAAGAGTTTGGTCATACAGATTTATGAAAACAAATTTTATTCAGGGGAGGGAGGAGGGGCAACAAATTTCGGCAGGTACTATGATCACTTACCAAACCCTCGATGACCTTTCCGAATACGACGTGCTTCCCGTCCAGCCATCTGGCTCTCTGGAGAAGGATGAAGAACTGGCTGCCATTTGTGTCCTCTCCCCTGTTGGCCATACTGATGTACCCTGTGCCATTATGGCTGTGGTAGAATGGCTCATCGTCAAATATGGGACCATAGATGCTCTTCCCTCCACTGCCATCTTCCGTTGTGATGTCTCCTCCTTGGAGCACGAAATCCTTGACCACTTTGTGGAACTTAGTCCCTTTGAAGCCGAATTTAGGCTGAAACAAAAGTGCCATTAGTCAGTTTGGTTACGCCAAGACAAGCATTCAAATCACCGGTAACAGGTAAAATATTTTAAAAATCAGTGAATCCGAACCATTATTTGAAACATGCGCCTGCGAGTTTTAAAGCGCCAGATTTGTGCAGTGCCAGAAATTCGTATATACAGTGCCAGATCTCAAAATGTGTGAAAATTTGTCTTTCAAGCAAGGTTATGCGACTCTGCTAAAGTCATTTAGACTTTCATCTCGAATTACTACGCTGCTCTAATGTCAGATTTTTTCAGTGACTTCGTCAGAGTCACATGAATTATACCTAAATTTGAAGTATATTAGGACTAATTTTTCTCAAGGCTTCTTTTCGAACACGAAGAAAATCTGATAGTTTTATTTGAAAAATGGCGTCGTAGCCGCTTGCGTTGTTGCTCACAGCTCAACCGGGTGATTGGGTGAGATAGAACAAAATGGTGATTTTGAAGTTACTATTTTGTATTCCCCAGATGTAAAATTTAGTCCAAAAAGTGGTCATCTCGGACAAATTCGGTCAACAATTTTATCACTTTATTATACCCACAAAATTGATATACATAAAGTAACTGTTTATAGGCATTCGGCGTCTTTGAATTTTCAGCTGAATTTTAAAGTGAAGACTGAATTGTGTGCATTAACTTTTACATTTTATCTAAGTTCATTAACCCAAATGAATTTGAATTTTGAACAAAATTTAAATTAAATTAGAGTTTAAATTATATTAGAATTAGAATTTAAATTATATAACATTGGTGCATTAAAGAACTTGAACTCTCAATATAAACGCGATGTTTAATTTGTTAGCTATAATTGTGTTTGTAAACTCCGTCAATATGATATCAAAGAACTAAAAGAAAAAACCAAGATAAAGAGAAAAAAGTCCTATTAAGTTTAAGTTCTATTAAAAAATTAAGTTCTCTTACATCGCCTCTGTAATTTCCCTTAGCAAGAGCTGCGAAGTTATTGACAGTATTGGGGGCTGCCTCTCCAAACAGGGCAATTGTCACTCTCCTGGGCTCATCCATGTCCACTGAAATGTCAAAGTATGCTGTCTTTGTCACCGACCACTTGTCCTCATCAGGAATATCATCTTTCACGGCATCCCTATTTGCGGCACAGGTGTGGGCGACAAAGGATACCAACAATGACACCACACAAGCAATTACTCTAGCCATTTTTGTAGTTAATTTTCTCTTTCTTTTCTGTTTTTTTTTAAATTTATTTACTGCTTGAGTGTTCTGCCTAACTAGACTGCTCAATTTTCAGTTGAATTGTAATTGTGAGCTGCTCTTTTTGGTAGTTCGGGATGGGACAGTTTTTAGTTGGGACAGTTGTGCGCGTTTGGTTTTCGCCAAATGTGCCAACGAAGCACTTCAGCAATTTCATCATATCATATCGGTCCAAGTGGCACGCCGCGCCGTGGGGGGGGGGGGGGGGGGGGGTTAACACGTCACTGTCATAATAAACCACCCTTTAAAAATCTCCGCTGAGCCAATCCCCCCTTCCCGTTTGAAAATCGCAGCTCAGTGAGTAACGAAATAATCCGCTACTCTGTTTTGGGAATAATTTTATAGTGTAAATTGTGGATTTAGAAATATCTCCACGCTTTTTGCCACGTGTTAATACATGCTAAAGGAATATATCATATTCTCTGCAAACAAACGCGTGTTAACTTTTTAGAGTTGGTTTTAAGTGTTTGGATATACAATCTGTGGCCTGTGACATTCTTGAATTATAAATTCGTGCTTGATCCATTAGAAGGGAATATTTAGATAGCTAAATAAAAATGAAGATAATTAAGATAATTTCTGGACAAGCGAAAAGTTCCTTATGAATATGGATGGAATTAAGATGGGCTCGAAAAGGGAAAAGGGATTCAAAACAAAATAGGTCCCAAAAATGCGTTTTTTTAAACAATCATAGGGAAAAAAGTTTGTGCTTTTCGGCTAAACAAACTTAACAAATTTAATAACCTGTTCGCAAAAATAAAAATTTGAAGGTACGGATTTCAAATTTTTCCCAATTTGTACCTTATAACGAAAAGATAATCCATCGAATAAAGAATGCGCTCAAAAATTCCACAAGGCAACTCAATTTATTTTATATGATTACCTTTTTGTAGTATCCAACTGGTTGCTAACCTAATCTAATACTCCATCCTGTCCAATTCTATGAGTACCATAGGAAGCATATAAAAAGATGCTTTGTGAGCAATTTTTGTAGTTTCCAATCATTGAAAATCAATTGAAATGTCAATGAAAATGTCAATAAAAATGAGGTTTTCTTTTCTTACCCGAGGAAAAAATTTGGCATGAAACTTTTACTCTTTGTTGAGATTTAAATCTATTGAAAATGAGTTCGTTTGCTCGTTTTAATCTTTGAATCGCAAAATAATCAGCTTAACTTAGGGAAATAATTTTCAACCTCACCTGGAGTCGAAATTTGTAGCGTGCCTTTAGTTTTCATACGACCACTATTCATTCGTTGAACTAAACTGAGTACAGCTGGCTGAGGGGGGGGGGGGGGCTATAGCTGGGGGGTGGTGTGTCTATATTAATAGTAGTAGCAAAAGACTCAGTTCGAATATAGGAGTGAAGAAATCCTTTAGTACAGCTATCCCAGCTGGCAGCTGTACTCAGTGGGGGGGGGGGGGGGGGTGGGGTTGGCAGCTGTACTTTCCGACATATTTTTGTCGTTTTTCCTACCTTTTCTGACGTTTTTTTAATTCTGTAAAATGTAATTGAAATTTTTATAACCATAACAAAAAATTTGGTTAAACATTTACATTTTAAACATTTTATAAATATATGAAAAGTTTGGTCCCTAAATTACTAGTAGAATTAACTTCTAAAACCTCGTGTTAAAACCTTTCCGACCTATTTTTGACGGACTTTCTGTGCTATGATCCAGTGAAATTTCATGGATGGATTTTCTATGATCAGAGAAAAAGTGGTAGTGAACCATTGATGACTCATTGATGAACTTTTTATGAAATTTCTATGATCCATCGATGGGATTCAATGGGAGCCCAACCCGGGTTAAACTGTCATTTGTACAACTTTTGACATGCAGTGTTTAGAACTGATTTGCTTTTCATTAAAGAATCTATAAGAAGCCATACTAAGATTTAAAATTTTTCTGAGTACGTATTTTACTTCAGTAACGTTTGTTCTCGTTTTCAGTGCAACAAATGACCACAAAATTTTGCCAAGAGAAAATCATAAGCTGGAAACCAACGGCCGGCTCAAATTAATGGCCATCATCTTAGCAAGAAACATTAATGCACTCTTCATCAACACAAAAAAGTCATAGAAAACATGAAGTTGAGATTAATACCAACCAAAATAAAACCTTCAGGATCCACTGTGATTTTAACGGAGGCACGGAAACCCTACGCATAATTAAGGTTTCATTATAAGCAGCAATCAATCGAAAGCAATGAGAAGATAATTTTGAGAAATTGGTAAAATGGAATTTGTCAGCCTATTTTTACGCGTAGTTCGTATGTACTTGTTGGAGTCCTGTTAACTGACCAAATTTATTTCTATCACATGCATGTTTGTGCTTGATTTTGTGAACTTCTGTTACTCTAAATGGTCAATTGTTTGAGCAAAAACATTTCTCTTGGTTTATTGTATATGATTTACAATCGAATCAGAGAAAAAGTGGTGCAAAGAAACAGACGTTAATCAAAATTTTCAAAAGGAACGCTGTACGTTTTCAATGAAACTTCTTTTGGAAACTCTTGACTAGAATAGATGTAATAAAACTTTTTTGACCAAAGAAGAGAGCAAAACTATTTCTTTTAAATGCATAATTTAACTACTATTTCATCAAAACTGTCGAATCCTGTTTTTTTTCGTTTCAAAAACTTTTAAAATATTAAATTATGTGCATATTTAAGTTGCCAATAATTGGCAACAAGCTGTACGTAAATTTTGGATTTTTACATACGAAAAACTCAGGCACAAAATGCTCTAAATTCAAACTCAAATAAGTGTCTATTATACCAAATATAGACAAGGAGGTCCAGTAATGTGCGTTCTCACATAAAGTTCCGACCCCGCTCATCCACATTTTTTGCATAATTGTCTACCAAATGACGAACAGGTAGAAAACCCCCAAAAATCCAAATTTTTTTCAAAAAAAAGTGTATGAACAAAATGATCGCCTTCAACAGAATAATCCAGTGGAGTGAAAAAGCCTTACTAGATTGATGAGATCTGCCATCATTAAGAAAGTGAGTCAAGACGATCCGCAAAATCAAACAACCACAATAACAAACATTAATCACATAAAAAAGTATCTCCAATTTTTAAAGAAAACTTAATAACAAAATCATAATAGCGTCAGATCAAACTGAAACTACACAAAGTAACTGGTACTTCACTAGAAACTATATGCGATCAGTCCAAATAAGGCGTCGTAACAATCAGACAAATCAAAACAAAAACAGCAAAAATGAAAAAATTCGCTTTTTTTCTAAAAACAATTAAACTCAAGTCAATGGTAACCATTAGATATCAATTGAAAACACTCAACAGTTTCACGATCGCATATGCTTCTAAAGGAGAGCTTGAAGGGCTGTCATTGTTCATTTTTTATGGGGTTACAAAAAGAACGACAAATGTAGACAAAAACCAAAAATTTATTTACTTCTTTTGTGATAAACCCTTTTGGAGGCCAGTGGAATCATAACGAATTCTTTAAAAACTTTAAACTTTTTTTTACGTTTTTGCTGTCTCTTGGCAGCAAAAATGTCATATGTGATATGTAATTAACTAGACTGGGTAACAACAACACACAAAAAGAACAAAAATGCGCAGATATAAATTGTATTGTTGAACAATTGTTTTTTCAAAGTCATCAAAAAACATCAATTATCTTCTCAAATCAGAATATGGGCTCATCTAACCCTCCAAAACAATAATTGAGAACTGTTCTTGTCCAGGAATTTTCATATGACTAAAAGAAAAATGGAAAATGACAAAAAACTCTATTACATTTTTCGAGAAAAAGATATCGAAGCCGTTAAAACCATCTCTACCTTTAAAAATTTTGATTTTTTCCAATGTACTTTATTTTGAACGCCAGTAATGTTTCATTTGGACTGTCAATAACGTGAAAATGTAAAAAAATTGAGAAAAGACGTGAAAATGGGCAAATGCCTAAAAATATGGATGTGAAATCTCGTACTATCAAAGACAGAACACCATAACATAACAAGTAGGACCCAAAAAAAATTTAACTTTAATTTTGTAGAAAGAAGAAGCATTCTGTCTTTGCTGACACTAAGCTACATTTTGGCCAAATTAAGAGACATATAGTGACAAATTCAATAAGCCATTGTTCAATTAAAAATCATGTATTTTTAAAAGTCAAATTGACGAGTAAAAATACTAGATACATTAGTTTGGAACTGCTTAGCTAACCAATTCCACCTATCACCGCTAAGTTTTATTTGAATTGTCCTGTTTTTTAATTAACATAAAAGAGATTAACTTTTTTAGAAGGATGGACTGAATACTATCCGTGTTATCTGTGGATTGTAACAGTCCAAGACTAGACCGAAAATAACCTTGCTATTTTTGTTTGTCCTTTAAAGATATAGATAAGTTGTTATATAGAAAATCGTAAATAAATGCTGCCTTTTTGATAATCATCGAGTAAGGTTAGCAAAACATCGGCTAAATTTTAATTCCATAGCTCTAAATGGAAACAAAAGTAGCACTAGCCCACTTTGCAGCTTAGAAAAATTGTGGTAGTTGGTTTTGGGTGTTTACTTCCCGTAAATATAATTGAAATAGACTAAAGAAGCTTATTTTGTGTATTTTTGATGAAAAAGGCTGAATTTTGAAATATTTAGCCCAAAATAAATCAATATTGTCAACATTACTTGCTGTCTTTAATATTATTTTCAACGACAATATTGTTAAACATTTCAACATATTTTAGCATAATTGATGAAATTTTAGGCAAAACTTTTGGAAATTGTGAATAAAAATAAGGCAAATTGGTCTAATATTCACAAAAATTGAAGGCACGATATCTCGGCCTAGAAAACGAAAGTCAAAAAAATCTTTTTAATTCCATATTTTACGCTGGACGGTTTGTTTGATGATACCACTCACAACTTTCTCCGATGAAAATATCGATCGGCCAAAATAGACTGAACAGAAAAAAATCCATTTGGGCAGACAGTTCCTCTCCCCCTCCCCCTTAAGAGGGATCGGAACAAAAATTATTATTAAAACAAAGTGCGAGTATGTACATTTCGGTAACAGACTCACGCTAACCAATTCAATGAGAAACAGTTAGTTTTTACGACTTTCATCTCCGGCATTTTATGCAATTGTTTCAGCTACAGAGTCAGTTAGATATATTTGAGCAAAATATTTTGACCTCTCCCGCAAAAGGTATAAATTTTTAGGTTTCCCATGCACTTTCCTAAATCTGTTGTGTTACGTGCTATATGGAACACGGAATTTTTATCTAGAGATAAGATATAAAACGGAGGGCAAAAATTATGCATTATACTAATGGAAGCCACAATTTAAAAAAGTCAGCTTTATAAACACGATTAAGTTTGATTTGAGTACTTTATAAAATGTTTGCCTGAACATGTGCAATAAACAAATGCAGACAAATTTGCGCAGAATTGTTAGCCAACATATGGAAAACAACCTCTTTGTTTTTTTAAGGTTTAATCACATTTTCATGTTTCATCGTGTGTTGAGTTTCAATCTGAAACATCTCTTATATGCGTCTGTATTCATTCAAAAATTTGGAGGCATATCTTGTGTACGGATTTTCGATGCAGTCTGGAACAAAATTGAGAAAACTTTTAGACACCCACAATAGAGTGCTGAAATTTTTCATTATTGGACTCTTTTGTAATTCATTGGATGAGACCAAATCGAATAGGGTCAATACATAATACCCACTCATTGAAGGACAGCAAATCATTGAGAAAACTTCCCTGATTGCGTGAGTTTAAATGCAAAAAGTAAAAGTCTCAAAAAAAACAAAATATTGATTTCGCCAGTTGCTAGAAAGCACCTGGATATAGAGCACCTGCTCTTGGATAGGCCATCTGTTCGCCCCAACGTCAGAGCAAACAGAAAGACATTTGTAAACAATGTGGTCACTGAAGGCTCAAAATAAATCATTTTTATTTCCCGAATTTCATTAGAGGGATGCTACAAATTAGAAATTGTAATAAAAAATTCTACGTTCTACAGCTGTTCACCTCAATACACCTAACTTTTTTATTCTCACGAAACAGTTCAGAAACAGAGGCGCGGTAAGTCTATTAGTGGCAAATCTGGGAGTTGTAATCTGGGAGATTTTATGATAGCCCCACGATGAATTATTTAGAGTAATGGGGCTGTACGCTAAACTGAAGAAAGTTTCCGACTCTGGAGCTTTTCAAATTCAGTTTTTAAAATTGAGAAGACTTTGGTTTAATTGGTATTAAAAAGTTTTATAATTGCTGGCTTATTTAGTCATTTTAGTTAAATTAACACCATAAGTTAAATTAAATTATTACGTTTAAGACCAAACCCTACAATGATACCTATAGGAAAACTGAATTTCATTTTCGTTTTTGGCTGAAAAATCGTTGTTTTGCCGAAATATTTCACGTTCTCAAAAAATTCTCAACTGAGGCTAAAGTCGAATTTTCATTTTCCTGCTCTTATTTTCTACTTGTTTAGAAGAGGCGAGAGACTTGAGAGTATTTAAATAAGCCACGTGTCAACGAATATCATTGACATATTCGCATAGCTAGTAAGGAGAGAGGGGGGTAGGTAGTGCTAAGTTCCGCGGGGGGGGGGGGGGGGGGGTTGGGGGCCCTGCAGTATTCTGCCACACAGCTCGTAAAACGTGTGACCACAATGGTACTAAAGATGACTAAAATTTGGAAACTTATATACGTACTGAGTTTGCTGTTATTTAATTTATATTGAAGAAACGTGGCCTGTGAAGATCGTTTTGTGTTTGTGAAAATGGAAATTTTTGGTGACGTGTCGCTAGAGTTGATCGCTTCTAAAACGGAATTCGCGTTTACATTTTAAAAACGGCAAAAATCTTGAGTAAATATTGAAAGGGGGGCTATGATACCACGAAAAGGATATGTGCACGTTAGCAGCTTGATGCGTGTGTGTGTGTGTGTGGGGGGGGGGGCATTGAGTGAGTATCTTTATGTACTAGCATAATATGTATGAGTGTTTGTGCATTTGCATGTGTGTATGTGTGTGTGTGGTGTGGTGTGTGTGTGACGTGTGGTATGCGCAATCTGTGCACACTCGATCTCAGTTAGATCTGAAAATAATTTTTTTCTATCTTTTGTTCACTCGCTTGCGTGACTTTAGCAACATCAGTGGGACGATAGAAGACCTCCACACTTCATTCGGAAGCAGAGACGAAGCAGCCATTAGAGAATAAACAGAAGAAACCGACAGTACTTAATAGTCCAGTAAGTTGCAGTTACTCGTTGTTGATCAATAAGGCAGGAACCGAAAAAGGACAACAATTTAGATATCTAAAGAACAATCATAAACAGACCACATTGTTACTGGTAATGTGAGAAATTTTTCAAAAATAATTGTTAAATCTAATAAAAATCCTAGAAAAATGTTTTTAGAGTAATTTCGTTTTTTTCTTCGAGAAATGTTATATAATTTTTTTTGTGTTTGTGCGTTCTTATATCTTCTTTAACTTTGTTAGATTGGAATTCGAGAGTTTTACTCTTTGTCGGTAAAACTGGACGCTTGTTCCAAAGAAAACGAGGCCAATTTCAGAGTACCAAAAAAGGTAATAGCTCTCAGAACCATAGTCAAATAAATCCACTCAATTATTCAACATATACAAAATTATACGATTTTAACTTTCTCTTTTAAGAATTAGCAAGCAGTGTTCATTTTCAAATGAGTGTTCAGAATTTGCTTTCTTTTCAATTTGGTGACCGCAGTCGATTTCGAACTGTCATTTTGCAAGATAAGACGGTACATCGCCTTTTGCAAAATCCAAAATATACTCGCTTTCTTCCAAAATATTGCAAGATCTTGCAAATTATACATTGATCTTACAAGGTGACAAGTAGTCTTGCAAGATAACATTCCGTATTACAAGATCTCGCAAGATATCCGCCCGTTCTGACCTGAGGAATATCCACCGGAGCTGGTACAGGGAGGGGGGGGGGGGGGGGTAGAATAGATGCAAAAGTGGTGACTTATCTGGTCAATGTTTAGATTGAGAGTGTGACAATGCAGCAGACAGTGTTGTGTGTGTTGATGGGACTGGCATGTGTGGCCGTGCAAGTGGCCGCAGTTGAGATCTACACTGCGGAGGAAAGGAAGAAAATGTTGAAGCTGGCTGATGAAATGCCGGATGAGGAAAAGTGGAAGGTAAAAAAACTGTTAGAAATCGAGTTCGAAACCTAAACTTAAGGAAATTGTAGAGTTTAAATTACGAAGATAATTTCAGGCGCAGCTGATTCAATGCAACAAAGTCATTGAAATAAACCAAGTTGAACATAGCTGAGAAGGTCAAAATCTTGTCCATGTGCTCTGATTTAGATGATGATTTATCAACCATTAAATTAAATTATTTTAAACTTGTTAATTAACTAAAAACAGTTTCAAAAAAATTCATTTCTAAAATTAGATTAGCAATCCACTTGAAATCTAATCGGAGATAGTACAAACATCTGTAAAAACTGGATTGACAAATTAATTTAGTTGGCAAATTTAATTATTTCAGACGTTTAGTCAAATTCGGTCACAATTTAGTAAATTTTAGATCATTTTATGACTTTTTAGCCAACCATTTGCAACTGTTTATATTTTTAATCCAATTTTGATTAAAAAATTGAATTTCAATTTCCAAAAAAAAACTTACTACTATAGTTACTCTAAATACAGACTTTGCTTTGACTGCATTTAGAGTGTCTCAAGGCAGTCCAAGACAAAATAGTCCAAAATTTCAAAATAGTCCCAAAAACAGACAAAACGCTCTCGGTCAATGCTCTTCTTAGATAGATCAAAAAGAGATTTTTTGGTTTTCAACTTCCATTTTGAACATTTTACAGCGTTTCCTCATTTTTGAACATTTTCTTTGTACGGTGAAAGCCTCAAACCAATCCGCGATGAAAAAAGCGAACTATAACTTTATTAGTTGTCGATATCTAATATCAGTAACTGTTTTCTTTTCCTCTGCTGGACGAAATTTTTGTTTCTGCATAACAATATCTGAACACACTTCGCTATTTTGTACTAATAATGGTTTGTTTAGCCTCTAATAAGAGATGGGAATATCCATGTCAATTTATACTTATACATCGGTTCCGGAAAAAAACACGGAAAAAACTCACCTAAATTGAGGCAGAAAAAAAACAAGGAAAAAACTTTAAGGCAAATAAACCCCCAGTTGGCTATTAAAGAGCTGCGTATATATTTCCCATTCGAATCAGAGGGTATTTTTCCTTGGGGGTTTATTCCCTAGACCCCTAGACCCCTAATACATACTATTATAAAGGTTAAAGTATGTCAATTATGTCAACCGGGGGGGGGGGGGGGGGGTTCTATTATCATAAGTTATAATCGTTAAAATCTGTGTTTATTTATTTATTTTCGCGTATTTTTTTATTTTTGCATATTTGTTTATTTTTGCGTATTTGCAATGTGCTTATGGATTTGTCCTTTTGAGTAGGTAACAAAGACATGCTGGATGGACATAGAGTTGGATGACAACCCAGTTGGGAGAATTGAGATTGCTTTGTTTGGGGAGGTCGCCCCTATCACCGTCAGCAACTTTGCCGCTCTCTGCAAGGGATCGTACAACCACGATGTAAGTATCTCTCTTCTCAACATAACCGCATAACTATCGTAGAAAATTATGGAATCTACGTCACAATTATGGCTCTGCAAGACATCAAAGGGTTTGGCAGTCATCAAAGCAGTCGAGTATCTATTTCAAACCATAAGCAGTACAGGTTCAAGTAATCAATGCTTATTAGGCAACACCGACATGTTTACCCCGTCATGTTTTATTTCAGCCCAAATTCGGCTACAAAGGCAGCCGTATCCACCGTTTCGTGCAGGACTTCGTCATGCAGGGGGGAGACATCACCAACTTCGATGGTACTGGGGGTAGGTCCATCTATGGAAGCACTCTGGCCGATGAGCCCATTGTCCACAGACACATCAGTCCAGGGTATGTGGCCATGGCCCATCTGCTCCAACCCAACACTGCCACTTCCCAGTTCTACATCACTTTCAACCCAGTCAGATGGCTGGACGGATTCCACGTCGTCTTTGGAAAAGTCATTGGCGGACTCGTAAGTTTCATAAACATTACCACCAAATATAGCCGACAATTTGGTCCATTTTACTGTTTTTATAACGTGTTCTACTAAATTGTATACTAGAATGTATATTGCATTTTAGGACCTTATTGAGAAGCTGAACAACAAAGTAGTGGCCAATAAGGAACAAGTGCCTACTAAGGAACTGATAATCGCTGATTGTGGTCTGACCAAACACGCACCATACATCCTCACTGAAGACAAACGATAAACAACTTCATTCTCACAATTTTCAACTTTCAATATTAACCAACAGCCAGCCGAGCAGCCAAAATACCCTGGCTCAACCCAGATCCACATCTGGTATAAATCCTCTTCTCTCAAACATCCGGATTAAAACTGTGACTTAACTCAACCTATTTTGGAACTGTTCGCTTTACAAACACCCCCCCCCCCCACCCATGGAAGTTTGAAATCGTTTTCAGTAGCAACTACGACCAAACCAATGCGTATTTTTGCTTCGATTATGGATTTTAGTATAGCCTGATAAGAGGCGAGCCTTATGCCATAGCAGTTGTTGTATAATTTTAGAAGGGTGTGAAATAGAAATTATAGACAGTCATTTTTCACCCGGGGAGGGAGCAGTTCCCTTTTTTGTCTTCTTAACCCGAAAAGCGTCATGATGATCAGTTACTGTATTGATAATGAGTTATTATCGAGTGCCCTGAATTATTTAATTAATATTTAATCCTATCCCATTCAATATACATCTATTGTTTTTTCTCTCTTGTATCCATTAATTCACATTACATTTTGATTGTTCTTTACTTGCTGCCAACCTAGTCTAAAACCGACGGTTATCTTGCAAGATCTTGCAAAATTCTTGCAAAATTATACATAATCATACCAGAGTCTTGCACGGTTTTTACAAGATCTTGCAAGATAAGTCTTTTGACAAGAATCTCTCAAGATAAAATTTTTGCAAGACTTGTAAGATAACTGTCTAAATTTTGTAAGAGTCTTGCAAGATAACCGTCTAACAAACGACAAGCTGTGCGGATTCACGCTTTGAAAATACAGGGAGAATAGTGTCTTAGATTGTTCATGAACTTCTTTAACTTTTTTGATGAATTGAGAATGTATTTAGGTTTCAAAAGGAGCGCATCTAAACTCTAAGCTAAAAATGCACGAAACCGAAAAAAAATGCGAGCACAAATAAAGCGAAAAGAAGAACGCCAGACCGAGCATAAAGAAAGCATACCTACCACGAATGATGACACGACTAAGCAAGTAAAATGGGAAGACGAGATGCAGACGGCTCAATAGGCCTGATCAAATCTTCTGAAATTTTTCTTCTGTCACTCGTCTATAATGACAACAAAAACACTTTTCACAGCCTTTCTGATATCTGGTCTCCTGAACAGGACGGTTATCTTGCAAGCCTCTACAATTTTACCACAACAATAATTGTGAAATGGTCTCGCCAAGGAAAAGTTATTCGTTAAGTCTCTTGACAGAGTCTTACAAGATAACCGTCTTCGCTCCGCGGCTTTGCAAAATAGTGATCTTAAGCAAGATAATTGTCGGAGTTGAACTATTAAAGTAAATATAGTTCCTATATGATGAATGTACCCGAGCTACAGAAAATTTAATTCGACTATAAAATTTATTTCAGACAAGGCGGCTCGGTAATGTGCGATCGCACATAAGGTACCGACCCCGCTCATCCACAATTTTGGAATAATTGTCTACCAAATAAGGAACAGAAAGAAAAACACAAAAAATTCAACTATTTTTCAAAAAAAAAAACTGGTCTATGAACGAAAAGATAGCCTCCAAAGCAAATAACTCAGTGGAGTAAAAAATGATGCTTTAGATTGATGAGATATGCCGATATTAAGAAAGCGAGCGAAGGCGAACGGCAAAAACAAACAACAACAAGAAACAACAACAACAAACATTAATTACATCAAAAAATATATGTCCGTTTTAAAAAACAAAATTTAATAACAAAGTCAAAATAGCGTCAGATAAAACTGAAAATAAACAAAATAACTTGTAATTCACCAGAAAAAAATGATTATTCACTAGTTCGTAATAAAGCTTGGTAACAATTAGACAAAAAAGAACAGAAAATTTAAAGTTAGAAAATTCGCTGAATTTTTTTTAAAAAACAACTAACTTCAATGTATTGAAAACCATTAGGAATCAACTAAAATATCCCATAGGTTTACAATTACCAATTCTTCTATAGAAGGGAATTAAGAACTCTTGGTATTCAATTTTTTATGCAGTTACAAAAAGAACAACAAATAGACAACAAACCAAAAATCAATTAAAACTTGCCGGAAAATGATTTGGAAGCCGTAAATCCATACCTTGGCCCCCAAAATATGTTCGATTGCACCATCGTCAAACATCGATAATGTACTATGTGACTGCTCTTTAATGAAAATAAGCAACAGTTAGACAAAATAAGAAAAAAAAATGCAAAATTATGTAATACTTGTTTTCTTTCGAAAAAAATTTATTTCCAACACATGAAAGCCATTAATTACAAAATCAAAAAGTTGAATAGGTTCGTCCATTCTTCCAAAGGAAGTCAATGAAACCTGCAATTATCCAGAATACGTGTTACGACTACAAAAAGAACGTCAAATATGACAAAAAACAAAAATTCATTTACTTTTTTTTTGTGAAAATCCCGTGTGGAAGCCAGTAAAGTCATAACGAGTTCTCCTAAAACATTAGATTTTGTGACATCAATCCCTTTTGACACTTTCCCTTGAAATGTATTATGTGACCTCTCATTAATGAAACTAGGTAACAATTAGACCAAAAAGAAAAAAAGCAAGATTATATGAAACTTGTTTTTATCGAAAAAAATTTATTACCAAATGCATGAAAGCCATTAATTACAAAATGAAAAAATTGAACAGGTTGGTTTATTCAACCAAAGGAAACACCTTAAGACCTGCAATTATCCAGAACATGTCTTACGTCTACAAAAAGAACGTCAAAGATGACAAAAATCAAAAATTAAATTAGTTTTTTTTGTGAAAAATTGGTGTCGAAGCCAGTAAATTCATAACGAATTCTTTGAAAACATTAGATTTTGTGACACCAATCCCTTTTAACACCTTCCGTTGACAAAAATAATATCACCTTTAACCTTTAATTAACGAGACCATGTAACAAACAGACAATAAAAGGAACAAAATTGCGAAGTTGAAATGTTTTATTTTTTCATTTTGGAAAACAGTTGTTTTCAAAGTCATGAAAGCCAACCTCTATCTTCTAATATTAAAATATTGGCTCATCTAATTTTCCACGAAAAGCCAATCAAACCGGGTCATTGTACAGGAAATTAAATACGACCAAAGGACAAAGTAAAAACGACAGTTAGAGACAAAATTTAAAAAAATTCAATTAAATTCTTCGAGAAAGTGTTGTCGAAGCGGTAAAGATCCACAATCTATATCTTTAAGGATTTATTTATCCTCAATTGTGCGTTATTTTGAACCCGAAAAATGTGATATATGAACTGACAATAGCCTGATAATTTGGCAAATTTAGAAAACCTGAAAAATGGGCACATACCTAAAAATTAGAAAAAATTTGTGAAATCTAGTAGTATCAAAGCCAGAAAATCATAACTTACGGCGTAAAACCGCAATAAAGACTAAATGTGAATTCAGCAGAAAGAAGGAGCACTCGTTGATTGCTGACACTAAGCTACAAGTTGACCAAAGTAAGAGAAAAATGGAGGCAAACTTCAATAAGCCGTTTTTCATTTGAAAATCAAATATTTTAAGTCAAAACGACCATAAGCCTTCAAGCAATCAACTAGATAAATTCATTTTGAGCTAATTGGGAAGCCAATAGGACCTATCACTAGTGAGCTTTGATTTGAAATGTTCTGTTATTTAATTAACATAAAAAAGATCGATTTTTTTTATATAAAACCGACAGATGACAATCCGAAATATTTTTCGGTTGTAACGGTCCATGATTGGTACGGAACTAGTCTTGCTAATATTGATTGTCCATTAGGAATATTTAATTTTTGGATTGTCATTGATATAGATTTTTGTTTGTTAAAAAATCAAAAGTAAATGCTGCGTTTTTGATAATCAACGAAGAAAGTTAGCAATAAACGGCAAATTTTTATTTACAGAGCACTCTCAACGGAAGTTGAAGTGGTATTAGCCCTCTTTTCAGTCTACAAAGATTTTGTTAGTGGTGTTTGGGTGTGCACTTCCTGCAAATTTAATCAGAGTGGACTAAAGAAACTTATTTCGTGCTGATTTTGATGAAAAATTCTGAATTTTGTGAAATTTTTAGCCAGAATTTGTGAAAAAAAAATTCAATGAAAATAACCTACAATGTATTTTGTTTTTAAACATAAAATCAACAACATTTTCAGGAAAAATTTTGTTGACTTTTATGAAAATTGGCGAAATTTTAATCAAAAATTCCGAAAAATTGTGAATGAAATCAACGGAATTCACTCTATTTTCTCGAAATTTTAAACCTCGATATCTCCCTGTCAAAAACGAAAATCAAAAAAATCGTTTTAATTCCATATTCTACGCTGGACAAGCTTTCTAATGATACCCGTCTCAACTCTCTGCGAAGAATATATCGAACGGCCAAAATTGACTGAACAAAAAAAAACCCAGTTGAGTATATAGTTCCTCCCCCCCTCAAGAGGGGTCGGAACAATAAAAAACAATTTCAGAAAATTTCAACTTCACAGGCTACAAAAGTCGTGATCACTATTTTTGAGAAAATCCAGCAGATAAAAATTAAAGTAAATATCAATTACAGTTAATTGGATCAAATTATAAAAATTTTGCTATGAAAGATAAGATTTTCAAGTTCTATAAAGTTTACAGAAAACCTGCCACAAGAATTGTAAGTCTTGAGAATTGTTCTCAAAAACAATCTCAATTATTAATGAAATCTCAATATTTATAAACTTTTATTATTATATCATCATATTTATATCATCATTATTTCATAATTTTCACTGTTTTAATCACGATCCTTGAAGCAAAAAATATGAAAAAGTAGAAAAAAATGGCAACCTTAAACCCGGGTGGTAGGAGATGAACAACTTATACGGTGTCTGGAATCCAAAATATCATTTTCATGATGTTGGTTCACTTATTTTTGTATGATCCTACTGCCGTCTTCAGTTCACTGTTCCATTGTTTAAATTAAAGATGAGTGTATTGCCTGATTTCTTTTTGATTGGTATCACTTTTCGTGATCACCAATATTCGCAGTGGTGTTTCCTCAGTCATTGTGGCTCTGTTTTCAAGTTGAGTAGATACCTTGTTTGTGTTTTTGGATCCTTTCAGGAGCTCATGTTTCGATTCACACCGTTGCAATCTATAAGACAGCACTACCGCAATGAAGATGCGACAGTTTAGTAAATGATGCTAGACTGAAAGAAAAAAAACAATTGCTATCTATTTGACTTCGGCATGACTTAATTAGTAACAATAACTTGAGTTTGTCGAAGATAGGTTAGTTTGTTGAATCGTCGGAGTGATCACAAAACGTATCGAAAAGCAACTGCAGCAACTGTAACTGTTAAAAAAGTAATAACAAGCACTCTTTAAAGCCCAAACTTTATGAAAAAGATGGGAAGAAAGTGTTCAAATTGGCATTTCTCATGTAAAATTTTAATTACTTTAGATTTTGATCGCTTGTTTTAAAAACAAGTATTAGACTCGAACGAATACTCAACAAACGACACCAAAATCTCATTACAACTATATCGCTCCCGCCGGCCAAATACTGCAAATCTCTGCTAAAAAAAAATTAGTAATTCAAAATAAAAAACTAAGAAACATAAGCGGATCCTTTGTGTTGTCACAAAAAAACCATAAGGTGCTATAATATTAGCTCAAATTACTCGCATTTTTTTTCCTCTCCTTTTGCAAAAAAATTGAAATTTTTTAGGCTAATAATTTTTTCAGCATCAGCAAAAAACAACTCGACAAAATATTTGAAATTAATTTTTTGTATCTATTACTTCATTTTGCTACTACTTCCATAGTATAATGCAAATCTCCTTTGCAGCCTAAAAAGCGGAATTTAGAATGGTTGGCAACAATTGAAGCCACAATTGCAGAAAAACTGTGTCATGAAAGTCAAAAGTTTTCGGAGTATTTATGTCAGATTAGGAAGATGATATGAAATCGAAGCGATGGAATTTCTGGACAATACATAAAAGCTCAATTTTAAACCTATAGGTTTGATATAAAAGTTACAAAAACAAATATTTTTGAGAAACCATGGAGCTCCAAAAAAAATGTATTTGAAACTCGCACAAACTTATAAGATTAAAGAACTTTTTAGCCACAATGAAACAATCATCGATAATTGTGCCAAAACTCCAGGCAAGTTTGAAAACAATCTGAAAGGTAAACTAAGAAGGTGCAAAATTCTAGGCAGACTTAAAGCAAAAATATATTGGCCCCACAGAAACAAAGAAAGCTCGCTAGTTCTGTGCCTCACACAAAATTTTTGCACATTTGCGTTAGAAATCATGATGCAGTCTGGATGCAGTATTAAATCTTGATGCTGTTTTGATGCAGTATTAAATTAATCTTTTGCTTGAAATGCTTTGTAAAGTTTTACACTCAAGAAACTTATGCTCATGAAGACCAAGATATTTTGATAATATCGTCTGAAAGTATGAAGATTTGGTTTCAAGAACGTGGTTATTTCTCGTTACAATCATCATCTTCTTCGGCTGTGCTGAACGTCGGAATTTGGTTCACTTTGAAACGTATCATTTCGGCCTCTTTGAACGAGTTGAACTAAATAGTTTCTCGGTTTAAACAGAATTATCATCAAGGTTTGTTTAATCATTCACATTCTATGTTTTTGTCCAGCCATAGAATTTTTTCTTATTCGTCAAATCTTCTCTTCGTCGTCTCTATTGAGTCTGGTTTGCGACATGTCAATGTCTTCCTACATCGCAAAAACAAGTTTGTTAAGAAGTCGTATAAAAAATCCATTGGCTGCTTGAAGTTGACGTCTGTTCCATCAAACGCCTCCGTTATTCGTCCAGTGGCCATGTCATTGGTGGTGTATTGTGTTCTTTCAAAAATAACTATCTCGTCTACTTCAATGTTTGGTTGTCCGTTTTGCCATTTTTTCCCTTGCTTTGGAATTTTCTGATAAGGTTGTTTGTCTTCTCCTTCTGTCGCGTAAATGTTGTTGTTTCTTTTACTGTAACAGCTGTTGTTTCCGGTAATGCTGTAATTGGTCTCCCTATAAAAATGTCTCGATGAGAGGGCTAAAGCATCATTGGCATCATTTGCAAGTATCAAACATGTCGCAAAATCACCTATTTTCAGTTGAGTTCATCTAATGCTGCGATACATATGACGCTTCATTGACTTTAATACTGTTTCGCATAGTCCTCCAAATTTGGATTCCTAAGAGAAATTGGCAACCAAGTAATTTTGTTTTTGCAGCAAAACACAGATATGAGACGTTGAAATTCCTTTGTCGCTAGGGCTTATCTAAATTCAAGTTCTCCCTTGGTTCCAATAAAGCTTTTTGAATTATCGCTATGTATCGCACACCGACGAGCTGTGAACAACTTCTGTGCTGCAAGAAAATCTGTCTTTGATGAGGACTTCACTGGATCTATGTTAACTGCTTTAGTGATGAAATAATTGAAAATTGCCACAAAAACTTTTTCTATTGGCCTAAATGCTTCTCTGATGTAAAAGGGTCCGCAATATTCTAATCCGCACTGAATGAGTGTGAATGAGGTCAGTATAGTTTTCCGTGGCAAATCTCCCATCTCATCTGTGGCTGCAGCAATTTGGCATCAAAGCGAATGCATGGCTTGCACTTCTGTAGAACATATTTAACAACAGAGAGGCCGCCAGGAATCCATATCGTGTGCCGAAGAGTATAAAGTGTTAACTGAGGACCCCCATGAAGATTTTTCATATGTGCCTCTCGAATCAACATTTCATTAATGGGTGACTTCTTCGGAATGAGGAATAGAAATTTTTGGTCGATAGTGTAGGGCAAATTTGCCAGACGTCCTTCAACTCGAATAACATTTCTCTTGTTGTCAAAGAATGGCGGAAGGCTGTAGAGGTTGCTATTTCTCAAGAGCTTCCTTGTTGCAATATTCTGTGACGAACTCTCATGTGTGAAATCTGTCTTGCCAGCAGTGGGTGTACTCTGTTCGTTGCTGCCCTCTATCTAACCCAACATTCTAATACCTGAGCGGCCATTGCTACTTTCTCCGTTTTTCCGTTAACTTCGGCTGTGCTATCAATTCGGTTTCCTAAATTTTATGTACCCGGGCCGCTGGCCCTACTTTTCCCCTTTCCTCAACTGAACGTTTTGAGTTTTTTCTCAAGTTACCTTTACTTGTACTTGGGCCCCTGTCCCAAAACTTCCCATGTTTCTCATCCGATGATTCTGTCATCCAATTTTTTCTCGAAATACATTTTCTTTTACTGGGGCCCACGGCGCTAACGAAACAATTCACATCCAAGCTGATAAATTCTCCAAGCCACGACTGCTATGGGAATAGTCTTTCACATCCGTTCTGCATGTTTCCCCAGAACTATCTAAACCAATTGGTTGAACTTCTCGTTTTATCCCCGCATTCGGCGCTGAAAGCAAACAGCCCTACCAATAACAGTAACGGAATAAATTGGATATATTGAAATTACAGTTTCAAGCTCTCCACCAGAGTTGAATGTAAAGGCTGGGCCTTGGCCCTCCCAAAACCTATCATCACATCGATTGATTTTACCCTTTCATCCCAGCCCCTGGGGTTGGATGCAAAACCTATGCCCCGGTTCTACCAATACCATTAATCAGATCAATTGACTTATATCTTCCACGCCCCCAGCATTGAACGCAAAATTTGGGCCCACGGCGTTACCAAACCCATTAATGAAATGAACTGAATCGATGAGATCACGGTTTCATCCTCGCCCCCGGCGTTGAATGCACAAACTGGGCACCTGCCCTTCCAATACGATCAACACCTGATGAGTGGATTGATTTTCCGGTGCTGACACTGAAATGAAGTCCAGGGTTCCTCAAGTTATAGTTAACCTTTGAGTTCCCAATTGTTTTGTGTGCCCCGGCACTCACAAAGCAACTGGGCTCCTTGGCCCTACCTATTCCACCAAATCATTTTGAATTTCTTGATTCGTCAATGTCATTTCCTTGAAAACCTCGCTGTCTATTCCTGCTATCTGTGTTGTTGATTTGAAAGTTATTTTGCCGATTTTGATCTCTTATGGTGTCAAACTGTGGAAGGAAATTTTGTTTTATAAAACTGTTTAAAACTATTCAACCTTCGTATAATATTTTTCATTGCAATTTAAGTTCCTGTGGATTGGTTGGCGCTCTTATGAAGTTATTAGGTTTCTTTTTTTGGTTTTATTGAAAAAACATTCCCATACTGTTTTTTTCGGTCAGCCCTGATTTGTTCTCCTCCAGGACTTCGATACTTAAACTTGATACACCCCGCACGAACTTCAGAACCTGGGTGAAAAAAATTGTCAATCTATGTACTGAAGAATGTCCGTTTACCATTATGCAAATCCTGTTCTCCAAATTTTACAAAGCCACTCTCAAGTTTGTAGACTGCTTGTAGGTTTCGACCTCTGCTTCCATTGTATCGGTAGATACAAAGCTAAAGGAAGGCCAATAAATTTCCGGCTGTTTCAACCATTCCATTTCATCCCACTACAGATTATGCTTCGACAAATCAGAACCTGCCTAGGATTTTCCTCCACATGAGCATATTTCCAATCAGTTGCTGGAATAATTTGCTGTGTATTAGCTAAAAGGTTTGCTCCAAACGTTCTCCACCTCCTTGAATAATCTTGTAGCCAAGCAATTGTAACTGTTGAATTCGACCATACAAAAATTTTTAACCTCGGAAATTGTTCGTCATTGATTGCAGCTGACGCCGCTTAAATGAGTTTGGCACCAAGCAGAGCTGCACACTGTTCCAATTGTGAGACACAAACGGTTGTGGTTGGGGCCATTCGCGCCATATTTGTCAAAAATTTTCATTTCAATGCAGTCCCCAACCGTCTGTCTGAGGAAGACAACAGCTGCATAAGCATTTAGTTGATAGGCTGATTCTGACCCTGGCATTGAATCCTTCTGTTGGGAGTAGACACTTTCCAGGTCTTTAAGTTGAATGCGAAGTCGCATGTATTGCTGTAGAATTTCCACTGAAAATTGTTGACGCCAGCTAAGTTTAACCATCAATATTAACCGGACAAACTATATGTGTTGGATGGTGGTTAGTAAAAGCCAGCCCAATGGATTGAAGAGGCGTAAAACCACTGACAGAATCTGTAGTTTTGCTTTTAGCGTCTCCTTATCAAGCTTCACTGTAAATACAAATTTATCAGTTTTTGAATTCCATTTTAGGCCCAGTGTCTTGAAATTGTAACCTTCACTTTCGATTACCATTTCATCTTCGGTTTCTCTTGAACTTCCAGTTAGTCTTTAAACTAAGCTGGAGTCACTGGAAGCCCATTTCCGTATGCCGAAACCTGCAGTGGCAAGAGTTCTGATGAGTGCATACAGCTTGAAAGTCAGTGGAATCCGTTAGTAAGTCGTCCACATACATATCAGTGGCCATGGGCTAGCGAAGTTTTGCATCTTTCAATTCTTCAGTAAGGACTTTCAATTCTTCAGAGAGGTCAGATCAAATGATACGATGAAGAAGAAATGCCAAAAATTACTCGCGTCATCCGGTATATCTCAATTGTATCTGATTCTGGGTCTTTCCACAGAATAGGATGACAATTTATTTCTCCTTTGTCCAATTCTACTTGACGATACATCTTCGCAACAACCGCTGATAGCGCATTTGGATGTAAGCGGAAGTGACGAACCCGGTTGCCAAAAAAGTCTTTTTTGAATTTTTGGTCCAAACATCAGCTGTCATTAAAAGAAACATTCGTTGTTGTCTTTGCAGATCCGTCAAATACAACTCATAATTTGGTTGTCGTAATTGAATCTTTGAAGACGCACTGATGACAAAGATTACATGAGATCTCTGAGAAAGAAGAAATTCTGTCATTCGTGCCTTTTCCATATGACCATCGTTTATAGATTCTTCAATGAAGTCCTTGTACAGTATTCTGGCTGTTTTTGGAGTCTGCGGAGCCTTCTAAGTCGCTGCCTTGCTTGTTGGAAAGAGTCCCCTAACTGCCTTGTCTCATCTTTGAAAGGCAGTTTCACTAAAAACGACATTCAGTTTTGTTGTTTCATTGAAATGTTCAACGCAACGTTTCTCCTCTCTGGTCCAAAATTTTGCTGTTGAAACTTCCTCTATTTCTCAGAATCGCTGTAAGTTTTCTGGTTCTGATTGAACAAACAAGGTCTCCGAAAAAAAACTTGGAGGAATTCTTTTGGTTTGTTCCCTTCCAATTACAACCCAACCAACCATTTAAAGCCTGATTGTTATTCCAATGTTTGGTTCCTTTAACCTTCTGTTACCGATCATGGCATCTTCACAATGGGCGGATCCAATCAATAAGTCAATGCTTGATAGTTTGTTGAAGTCTGGGTCTGCCAACTGTAATTCTTTGACTGTTTCCCACAGGCTGGTATCGTTGAAACAAGATGGCATATTGTCTGCCATTTTTGGCAAAATAGATGCACTTATGTTGACTGATGATGATCCTTTCTTTGATGGAAGAAAAGATCAACCTCGCCCGTCTTGTCTTGAACTTTTGTCTGTCCGAGTCCAAAAGCTCTTTTAGGCGTTGTACAGCGGCTTCTGATATTTAGTTGTTCTGCGATGCCGAATCTAGTAAAATTCTGAGTCGAACAGTTTCTTCTAGAACATTGACGTGAACAATAGCTGTTTGGAGAGAAACCTCCCCTTTTTTAATCATGGCTGCTGCAACTTTGCTCTCATCACTTGTTTTTGCCACTGTAAATGCTTTTGTAGTATTTTGGCTAGTTCTGTCATATACCTGCCTGAAAGATATTGCGATGCTTGTTCTTTTGCTATGAATATTTTTCCAATGCAGAAGAGTGTTATGCTTTTTACCACACTGCAGACATTTGAACCCATCAAAAGGTTCTGACTTATTCATAGGTTGCAAAAAACTCAAGCAGAGTTTTTTTTCACATTTATTAAGTCGGCCCGTTACTTCACTGAAAGGTTCTCAGATATTCCGTATTTGAAAATTTTGATGGATTTTTCAAAAACCTCACATTGCTGTTCCGAGTTTGCCAAATAAGTTTGCAGATTACGCAAGTTAGTATTTTTTTGTGGCTTAGCAGTACCGTTTTCATGTGCTGTTGACACTTTCAAAGCTTGAGCCCGTTCCTCCACAAATATTGAAAGCTCTGCAATTTTTGTGGATCCTTGCCCTTGGATGATTTCTCATAATGTGTTCTTGTTTCTACTGGCAGCTTCACATTGATCAGATAGAAAAAAAATCCTGACTGTCTACCGGTTCTCCTAAATTCTGCAAGGCAAGTCGATGTTCGTCCATTGCTTCAAATAAATTTCTCAAGTCTGTGACTTTTTCCGTTGTCAGAAAACGATAAGAAACAATTGATTGAACATGCATTCGAAGTTCTTTGTTTTCGCTTTTGTTTTCGCATCTGTTGACGAAGACCTTCAAAGCGACGTCACAATTGCGGTTTGTTACTGGTATCGAAACCAACACTTTGGCAGCATTTTTTGTCAATTAAGACTTGAGTTATTGTAGCCTCTGGCTACATTGATGAGTAAGGTTGTCAATAACTACGCTTTTCGAAAAAACATAGAACGATGTCCCCTCTACGTAGTTTCAAGAGAATAATGGCAAGTTAAGTGTTGGCAGTTTGATGTTTTTTTAAAACCTTGATTGTTCTGAAAACATTGAAACCGAAGCAGTTGATGTTTACCCGCAGATGAACGATCGAAGCGTTTACTGAAAAGTTTTATTACGTCAATGTTCTGAATCAGTTTGCTGTCGACTTCTGCACACCTCACAATTTCCTTATCAAATGTTTCTAGTTTTGTCAACTTTTGCAGCGGTTGCTCGTTCAAGTTGACACTGTAGCTTTGCTTTCCTGCAAGAAGTGTTGACAGTTGATCTAATCGGTTGATGTCTGCTTCTGTTATTGTTCGTTGTTCTTTTCTGATTATAATTTCTGCTTCATTGTTGAGTCTTCGGCGGGCGACGCTGTTTGAGCCTCAATGCTGCCTTTGCTTTTCACTATAGACACGTTGACTCAAGTTTTTGATCGGTGAAGGTTGTTTTGTAACTTCGGTCTCTGTTCTTGTTAAATTGTCTTTATCTTTTGTCCTTTTCGTTGTCTTTGTCTTTTGTCCTTTTCTTTGTCCTTGATCTGTAGCCCTTTTTGTTGTCTTTGATCTATTTTCTTTTCTTTGTATTTTATTTGATTTTTGTGTGTTCTTTGCTGTAAATTGTAAACTAGGAAAATATTACATAAAGAAAAAGATACAATTTTTGAGGTTTCAACTATCCCCTGCAAAATATGCGGCCACTTTATCTCCGAAAAATTGTCTTAAGTATTTCGGGGGTATAACTGAGCTTTAAAAAGAGAGTTGACTGTGAGAATTGAGAGAAAGATTGCTTTCCCCGAAACTTCAACAAATAACTTGATACCTTCGAGTATGTTGTTCTCCCATTAGTCAACTTTACCCTCGGTCCTAGGTTTAGTCCTAGTTTCAGGTTAATGAACCTAGTTATGCAAGTTATGCAACTTGTATAATTTTTTGGGATGGGTTGTTGTCTAGGGGTGGGTCCGCTTTTTAGAGTTCCCCCTTAAGTTTCCCATTTCAGGATACGACTATAATTTGGAGACAGTATACGCTTTTGTTGAATAATGCTTTGACTGTTTTATCCCTAGCCTAATTTTTGGCGGACAAATATTGCGATGCAACATTAATTTGCTCTTTTGCTTGAATTGCTCTGTAATGTTTTAAGCTCAAGAAATTTAAGCTCAAGAAGATCAAGTGTACTTGATAATTTTGTTCAGAATTTTGAAGATTTGGTTTCAAGCATGTGGTTTTTTTGTCGTTGCAATCATCATCGTCGGCTGTTGCTGAAAATCAAAATTTGGTTCAACTTGAAATCTTACTACCTGCAATGGAACATATGTTAGTATTTCCGATGTAGAAACATTTGCAATTTGAACAAACTTTCTGTTTTGGAAAGCTTCTGTGAAAATTGCAACAGTTTGCGAAGAAATCTCTTTTATTTCATATTGTTACTGACAAGAAATTCATTGATAATTCGACTGGTAAAATAAACCATCAAGACTGGTCGTGGAATGTGCAATATATTAAAACAGTTATAAAATATTATCACTTTAGGATATTTAACAAAAAAAAACAAAATAATACATGAAAAAAGGTAACGTTGGAGTGTTTTTTGAATGCATTGTATTCATACTTTTTCGCAGAATGGCTAGGCGTGTTCAGGTATGGTTCAGGTGAGACAAATCTACCTGAACTGTTCATGTAAAATCCCGTGTTTTTATTCAGGTAAACTTACCTGAACTTTTTTTAGAATGGGTTTGTGGCCATTAGTTTTTGTTAAACAAAAACAGCATCACTGTATACAGAAGCCTAATTGTTTCATTTGGTTGGTATGCGTGCTTCCAATTGAGTTGTTTTAATTGAGGCTAAAATGAACTGCCAGTCAAACAAATGGTCAACTTTTGGTTGTTTATTTAGAGAACAAGGTCTGTTTTGGTCGATTATTGTGGATGATTGAATCTATAATTTAAAGCTAATTTTATTTTTACACAAAATATTGAAAAACGTGCAAACGTATTTTACAAAAAGTTGATAAAAATGCAAACGTATTTTACAAAAAGTTGATAAACAAGCAAACAAAAACCGCGTTCTCACGGCAAAACAGCACAAAAAGTTCAGAAAAAGCAAAAAGCAGAAAAAGAATTCAAAGAACTGACAAAAATTAGATCGTGGACGACCTTGAGTGATATACCTACAAGTAAATTTTGTGTATTCAATAGAAGAGGTGAACGTAAACAATCGAAATAAGAAACAAACAATCTTTTATCACTTTCCTGTTTCAAAAATATGGTGATTCGGGCTTACTTTAATAAACTTTTAGGCTGACATGTTTGTCAAACGATCAAATTTGTTTCCCTACAGGATCACAGAATACAAACCTTGAAATAAAGTAACCACAAAAAAGATACGGACATGAAATAAGGCCACAAATCGGCACTTTTGAACTAAAAAGTCAATGTAAATTATGAAATAAGAGAATCAAGAAAAATTCTCAAAAAGATTAAATAAACATTTTGGGAAACTAAATTTGAACAAAATTATCAGTTTGATTGAGACGAGTTAGGAGAGAAACTCAAATTTTTATGACAATTTCCAGTGAAAACAGTGCGCAAGGTCCTCCTCCCACATATATTTCCGTCCCCCGAAGAAGCACTTTCATTTCGCGACTTCCATTTCACAATCTATTTCCATTGATGCGCTTTAAAAATGTTCATTTTATTGATAAAGAAGTCAGAAGTGGTTGACATTCACTTCCAATATTATTCAGATTAAGGGATTTCCCGTTTTCGATTGCAACTTTTGTGCCCATGGCGCGAAATGTGATGTATATATAGATCTTGATTTGCTACCATGAGTGCGACTCTCAGAAAAACAAACATTGTTGAAAAGTTTTCTTGGTATGCAAGAATCAGGCTGAGGAGCATAAACATTTAAAGCGTACCCTAGTTTGAAAAGCAGACCTTAAAGCTTGCTTGACTCTGACTGGGAATTTTTGATTTTATAGGGGAACTTAGACAATTGACAAATTATCTCTTTTTAAGCTCTGGTTTTGATAGCTTCAAAACTTTTTAATCAAAAACTTCACAGTCACTAAACATCCACCTGTTTTTTAATCAGTCCTCAAAAGTGCGACTGAGATTACATTTCTCCTGAGACGAATGCATGTTTGGGTTGCATCAGTTCTTAAAGGAGTAGGTCCACCTCTAGTTCATTTTTAGAGCACCAAAAACATAAACACATTGACTTGGGAGTTGTGGCAAGGCTTGGTATGCTCTTGCTCAAGTAAGGTTTATAACAACGTGAACTTATCACTCCACCATTGTCACACATACAATAAACAAAGGTCAGCCACCACAGCTTAGAATAATCTCTGTCGTGCTCCAAAAACAAATAGGCAGCCGGACAAACATCACTTATTTATCTAATTTGTACGAATTTCACTGACTAGTGAAAAAGTTTAAGTCTATAGAACTTCCGATTAATTAGGCATCACATCTGTATCAAACATCAGTGATTAGTGATAGCGACAAGCACAAACATACCAAAAAAGCATTGAGCAGAAGCATTAGGTCAACACAATACGCAACCGTCTCAAAAAAATAAGATTTAATATAAAATCAAGGATGGGGCTGTTACAGGAAACATAGTGCAGTAACAGCGCAGTATAAACTATGTAAAATAAGGCCACTATCTAGAACAGTCAACATGCCAAATAAATCCAAAGCTTCGTGAACAGCAAGGAAGAACTTCAAGCAACAACCTCAGCTGAAGGTGACAGAGTGGAGTGCAATAAAAGACCTCTGCGAACAAGAAAAGAAAAATAACGAAGATCTAAGCTTACTACTTGAAACATTGGAACTCTTTAGGCCACAGAAAAAACTTAGACAGGAGTTGGAATGAACTTTTGAGGCTACAGCTAACAAGTGAAGCGTTAACAAGACTTGCTAATGAATCTGCCGAACTGAACATAGTCATGCTGAAAGGGGAACAGAGAGACAAAAACAATCAGAACGGACCCAAATGACACTGAATCACATCAGCACCGCCCTTCCCTAATCTACAGAGGCGACAAAACCCCTTATGCAAAACAGCAAAGAAATTTCACTTTGTTAGCCGCAACAACCAGGAGACTAACAATGATGTCTCATCCAAAAAAGAAGACAATGACAGATCCCAAACTCTTTTGAAGTTCTAAGAGTGAGGAAAGAACAGGAAGTTTCTTTCAGTAGAAATGAGATCTGGCAAATTTCAATTCGATCGAAAGAATTAAACCATGTTCAAGGACAGAGCCAACCTGAGAGTGAGAATAGCAGAGCAGAACAATCCCATCAACCATGTCCATTTCAAAACGGTAGGCAAGCTGGTCCAATCATGAACCACAAGTACACACAGCAAAAGAATCAACAACCACCGTACCTGATGAACACTATCAAAACGACTATGACAACAACCCACACAAGGCCTTCCTGAGTTCTCCACCAGACTGGATGCAACACCAAGAACTTATAATACAGAACACATTGAATTTGCCTAGGATATCAGTTGAAAATTTCGAAGATGATCAGTTGAAATAGCATTAGTGGTTCAACTTCAAAGTGACGCAAAAACTGACATGCCTCCAAAACTCTGCAAAACACAAAGGAAGAGAATTTATAAGTAGATACTCCTGCAATGGGGACATTATCATGAAGCCATCGATGAATTCATCAGAAAACCACAGCAAGTCAGAGCATATTATTGCTGCATACCTGGATATTTCGAAAAAAGACCTACACCCAGATAAGACGAACCAAACACTTGTGAGCTTCTCATCTTTTTTTTAGCAGAGTGGTACAAACCTTCCAGATTCACAACTTTGGATCTGACCTCAAATCATTGAGCTGTTTTGAGAATGGCCAGAAACAAGCTGAACACTACCATGATAATCAACCGGAGTCAACACATAAAAAGACAAGCTTTGGTGCCACCGAGCCTTAACCACTTGCTTGATTGGATTGAATTCTACGCAGAAGCGTGCAAAGACTTCTCCCCACAACGAAACCAGAGAACCAAAAAGAACAATTCTTCTGCAAAAGAGCCTATTGATGTGTCATGTCAAATGTGCTCACAAAACCACGATCTAGGTCAATGTCCCGCAATCTAAAACGCATTCTAGACAGTGGCAGTGACAACACACAAATAACACAGAAGTTGCTAATGAACTTAAAGTTCAACAACCCTAAGACATAACCCTACTACCAATTTCAATTCGTGGTGAACACTCAGTCAAAACAGCAGATAACATGATGGCCAATGTCTTTTTGTACAACAGTTGTCCTGTGAACTGAAGTCCTGTGTAAGCAACAGCAATGGAGGAGTTTTGAAAGCCATGATTTCAAAATGAATGTTGAATGAGATCTGCATATACCATTACCTCCTCAAGAACATAGGTTTCCCAAAAAGCAGGGACATCCAGATAGAAAAACTGATAGGAGCCTATGCATTTACAGCAATAGCGCCCAGAAAATTTTCAACGGGACCAACTGGGCCACCATACGGAGTCAACACTATGCTTGGTTGGACACTGATAGAGCCCATTCTTCAGAGGTCTACACAGAATATATTCGTTTAATCAAACAACACAAAGAAAGCAATTTTCAATCATATCAAGAGACGACAACACTATCCAGATGAAGGTCTTTTCCATCTTTTCTGGACAATTTTTTGAGTGAACTTCAATCGGTGCTTTTCCAAGGGGACAATTTACAGATAACAAAGTATGTGAGACTATCCTGTGATACCATAAAAGACATTGGTGACAGATTGGCATGCAGATTGGCATGGAAAAAAGCCGTCAAACTCGCTATCAACTACTTCATGGCCAGTTTAGTGGCACCTCTAAAACAGAGGTTGGGCATGGACACCAACTTGAGAGACCTCTACGAGGAAACATTTGAAAAAGGTTTGGATATAAACTACATGACAACTGCGGACCCCAGTTGCTGACACTCTGTTTGATAACTTCCTCATAACCCAGCAATTAACTAACAGATGCCAGACAAAACTCGCAGCGCCACAAACGCTGCTTGAAAATGTAAGGGAAACTAACTCAAAGATTCATTGACAGGGCCGGATCTATTTTCAACCTGCATGTTCTTCGCCTCCGCTTCAGACAGTACTCAGTAGCTGTCAAGGCGTACATAGAGGAAATGTTAAGCAGTTTGGCGTTCAATCAGAGGACCAGGACAATTTACGTTTTCTGTGGTAAACATTTTCCGAGTATTGCACTGAGAAAATGTTCAAAAACAATCGACAGCAGTTCCACATGGATAATTTTTTGCAGACCTACCCCACTGTAGAGGACGCCAGCAGAAGTACAGAGCAGAAATTCTCCTGTGATCAAGATGATTAAATCTGACAAAGTTTCCGAGAAACAAACTATCCCAAAAAAAACTATTGGAAGAAGACAAGGCAGAAATGAAAATTCAAAGAACCCTTGGTTGGACCCCAAGACGGACAAGCTGATGTTCGCAAAAACCAAAGCTACTCTGACGGGACAACAACTGATTCAAAGCAAGGTGCTATCAATGGCAGCATCTCTGCTCGATTTAATTAAACTGATTTCTTCGTCTGCCAGGAGAATTGGATGCATATAAAGAAGAAAGATAAAGAGGGGAGAAATTGGGATCAATCATTGTCAGAAAGCCTTCAACAGGAATTACAGTGTATGGACGGGCTCGACAACATGACCTCAATCCAATTTCTTAGATGCCTGATTCTCAACATCAACGGAAATCATGAACTTCACATGTCAACTGATGCCTCAGATAGTGCAGTTGCTGCCACAGTGTTTGTGAGAACAACCAATGCCAATAGATCTTCCGTAGCACGATCAGCAAAACAAAAAAGGGACCCATCAAGCAGCTGAGCAATTCAAAAAAGTGATTGGAGGCGGCAAAACTTGGAGCAGAGCTGGCTGGTTTCTGTTAGAGCAAAATAACAACAACCATAATTTTAAAGCTTTTTTGACAGACAGCACTGCTGCACTTGGATGATGACAATCCCAGACAATGTAGAATGCGAAAAGTTTCAGCAAAATTTTCGAGAATTCGAACCCAGACCATTGAGAAGACATCCCTGGAAATATGAATCTCGCAGACCACCTCACACAAGACCTCACACCTCAAAAGACATCCCAAAGCTCTGGCTTGCATCAACGTAGTTTCTGATCACACCCCAAGATGCTTGAATTTTCTCCGAGGACACTAATCTCACATATGCGCTAAACAAGCAACATCTCCTCTGACCCCAGTCATTAAAGTTGAAACTTTTCCAAATTTGAGTTGACCACTCAACTATAACAGATTGATGTTACAGGCAATGAAGCGCCAAAACTTAAAACAACAAACAAGACGACAAAACGAGTTATCTGAAGCCTCCATCACTGAGAACTTTTCATCGGATAAGACCAGGGCAAAGAACTAATTTACGACAATGTCGCAAGAGGAATCTTTCTGAGGAACAATTTCTTCCCTATTGAAGGGAAGCGATCCTGAGAAAGGAGACAAGCTGATACCTTCCACCCGGTTCATAGACGACCACAGACATTAGAGGGTAGGAGTAGACTCATCAAGGCACCATTAACCAACAGTACAAAGCAGCCACCTCATTGCTTATAGCAAGAGCAAAATTACAAGAGTGTTGATTGAAAAAGCACACCAGGTCTGTAGCCATCAAGGCGTGTAATATGCGAAAACTTACCTGCAACATACTTCTCTAATAAATGGATTGCGAAAGGTGCTGAGGAGTCTGGGGAAATATTTCCTTCGATGCAGGCGATGGATGGCAGACAACTAGAGACCAAAGCTGGCTGATCTGCACGAGTTTAAATTTCCAGATGCAAACAAGCTGTACCCTTTTGTCAATACCAGGTTGAATGTGTTGGGTCCTTTCTCCATTGAAGACAAGAGAGCAGGCACTCCGTATACTTGCTCACGCTCTTTTTCACCAGAGCTGTCTACCTAGAAGTATGCCATAAGCGCTAAACCGATTGGCTCTTCATAGTATTCAGCATCTCTATCTTGGCGAGGACACCCTTACCTGTATTTGAGTCACCCTGGAAGAAATTTTATTGGAGTCACTAAAGCATTGAGGTTGAAGTTCCAGAGAAACTACCAGACAGAAAAAGAAACTACCAGATAGAAAAAAAGAAACTACCAGACAGAAAAACTAACCCTGGCACCACACTTCGGAGGAGTCTGAAAGAGACTGATACAGACACCAAAGAAGAATGTGCCAATAGTGCTGTGTAGTGGGAAACTAACAACTTCCGTTTTTTCAGACTGTTTTGGCAGTGGCCGAGGCAATTTTGAAATCCAGGCTATTAACACATGTGGGCTGCAGCAAATCAGGTTAGGAACCACTAACTCCTAATTAGTGCATTCTTCTAAGACTACAAATGTGTTTGAAACCACTTGTGAACAACAACCAACGGCTCTTCAGTAAGCACTTTAAATTGACGCAGATACTATTTGATCATTACTGGAGCAGGCTGCTAAAATAATATGTTCTGAGCTCAACAGGAGAAAGAGGTGGCAAAAATCAAATGACGAGCTGGATGAATGTGACATTGTGTGCGTACTCAAGGACTTCACACCAGAGGAAACTGAAATTTCGGGAAGATTTTGAAAGCACACAGACGGAATAGCAAGGCGCTTCCACATCCATTGGGCTAATGGCATAGTCCAAAGACAAGCAGTAACCCTAAAGTGGTGTCTTCAAACAATTGTCATTTGCTCCGGAGATTGCAAGACAATAAACTCAAAACAAAAAATGTGCTTTTTTGCGTTTACATTTTCATCCCAATAGCTGAATTTTTGCTGCCAAGGGAATAAAGGAACCCGGTTCCTTTATAGTTTTTCTCCCCCAAGCTCACATTCTTCTCCCGCCACAAACATTTTTGTCCTCCCAGACCCTTTCCTATCCTAATTTCCATTCCAAAAACATATTTCCATTGAAGCATTTTTTCATTGAAGAAATCAGAAATTGTTGACATTCACTTCCAATATTATTTATAATAAGGAGTTTACCGTTTTTGAACATAACTTGCCCGTAGCGCGAATTGTAGTGCTCATATGGAGTTTGATTGGATCACATGAGTACGACTCTCAGAAATACAAATATTGTTGGAACGTTGTTTTGATTTGCAAGACTTAGGCCGAAGGGCAAAAACAAGGTGTGAAAGTTGTTACGAGTAAATGCACTCTCAAATTACCACATAATATCTTCTAAAATTACTGTTTTTTGCATAAACTATCAGCGTTAATGTGGACATTTCAATAAATATTCTACAAGTGATTTTTCTCGTGGCATCGGTTGCTAATAATTGAAGAGTCTAAAAGCAAATTCAATGATTTCACCTGACTTAAGTTTTTGAAAAACTTATGTGTTATTTCCCTCGGCCAATTTCACTGTCTACGGTCTGGAGATTCTGATCAGGATCCCATCCAGAGGCTGCATGATCTGATTAGGGCGACACCTACGTTCTGAATTGTCTGATCATAGCATGGTTTAGGGTCTGGAAAACTTCTTGGTATGATCTTGATAGTTTGAACATAGATATTTCCAGAGTCATTAGGTTTTGATCAGCAACCTTTCCAGAGTCTGAAAGTCTGTTCAGGACAAAGAGGTCCAATCCAAAATGACCAGTCCCCTGAAAAGAAGAACAGATAGTTAACCCCAGAGGGGACTGTTTTTGATGAGCTTTTCTCAATGTAATATAAAAGACTACGGTAAAGACTAAGTTCTGGTAATTGTTGTTGAGCTGAACACTTTGATTTCTTTAGAGCTAACAATTTTTCTTGAAGAACCCAAAAACACTATTCACAAAGTGACGTCTTTTTTCTGAAAAAAAATAAATTAAACCAATGGTTACTGGTACTTAAACAGTTGAAAGTGTCAGTCTTGTACCCAAAAAGCTCGATCGAATTGGGTCTGGCACCCCAGTCCGCGACTCAAGTCAGTGTGGCAGCCTCTATGAGCGACTCAAATCTGTCTGAACAGAGCCAATATTGGTCTGGATATTCTGATCAGAGCTGGCTTGGGTCGCGCACCTTATCCTGGAATGAAAAATAAGAGAAAACACAAAAGACCTTTAGAGGGAAAATTAACTAAATTGTGGAAAAATTATAGGATCTTTTTGAATCCAACTGAAAAACTGACGACCTTTTCTGAACAAATAATTACAATAGTTACTACAAGAAGTAGCCATACAGCAGACTTTTGAGAAAGAAGATGACGTAAATGACGATTAGCACTTGAGATCTGTCAATCATTCGGTTGCAAGACAATATCTAAAAAAACTACAATTGCGGAGCATTATGATTTTTTTTATTATAATATTACCTGAACAGCGGTTTTTGAAAACAAAACAAAAATTGAACAAAAGAAACCTTAATTACACTAAATTTTAGTTGATAAAACACAAAACAGCTGCAACAAATAGAGGGAGAAACAGCAGTACAAAAAGTGGAGAATGGGTGTGCGCAAAAGTCGGAAAGCATAAAAGAATTAGGAAAAAAATTGTGTCCAAGTCACTACAATATTGACATCAGAATAAACAGAGGAATCCATTCTTTTAAACAAAGAGTATTGGACTTGTCGTTTTGGATTATCTGACGACAAACAAAAACCAGCAAATTAGGCAAATAAATTTTTTTTATTATTTTACCAGACAAATAAAGACAAAGTCATTAAAATTATCAAATTCTCTTTAACTGACCCGAAAATGCATCTGAACAGTGAAAAACGGCTTAAAAAATGAAGAAAGTGACAAAACACTGCATATGAACAAAGCGTCTAGCAAATACTGTTTTCTCTCTAACTTCTGCTGTAGCATTTGGAAATATAGAATTTTGTATTTTTATCGTTAGAAGGCCTCTAGCTGGGGACTGGCGAGCGCCCAAAGCTCTCCCAAACATGAGAGGTTCTTTGAAAAAGGTGAGTTCGTCTGACAATTAAGTATAGAATGATGTCCCCATTGCTCTCTCAAAGCTGTATACAAAAGATGTTTGATGCGCGGAATCATAAAGTTTTTTTCCGCAAAATGAAAGCAAAATTTAACTGAAATCTGGCTACTAAAACAACCAAGTATATATCGGTTATTAATTGAAGTTATAAATCAAAAAATTGAAGCCAAAAATTATCCCAGAAGAACTAATTACGAAGCAGAGAATCAATGAACACAATCAAATAATATCCTGTCATTCAAAGCTAAAAATTAGATATAACTTACAACAGTTAGAGAACTGCCGATACCACTAAGTCAGAGTAAGTTAACCTAATCAGAAAGGTCGGTTTTGTAATTTTTTCAACACACTTTTTCCTTGAGCAAGTCGAACTCACTTGTCAACTTCGTCTCTCAAACTTCCACAAAATTATTTGACGAACTACTGCTTTTCAGATTCGAAAATCCCTTTCTGAGCGTTTTTCTTGTTACTAAGGGTACCCAACCTATAAGGTTCTTATTAGCAAGTTTTATCAACTGTTTTAAACAAATTTCATCCCTTTCTCTATGGTCATAAAAATTTTAAAAAGAAAGAAATTAGATCTTTCTGCACCTTTTTCCATAAAAAACACTTTCAGCGTTAACACTTTGAGACTGAAACGTAATTTATATGAATGTTTCACAATTGGTCAAGATGTTGGTGACACTGTTAAAAGTGATGATTTTTCATAGAAGCAAAAAAATATATGTATCCTCTTATTCCTTGTTTGTTTGAAAAGGCAAAAAAAACAGTTTCGGGTACAAGAAAAAGTCAACTGTTTTTCTCATTGAATATGCAATTGTTTCAGGAGTCATCATTTAAAAGTTCAGGGTGATCGGGCATGAGGAAGTAGGGTTTTGGGGTCTTGCGGTGGGTAGTAAATTTATTGACGCTTGGTTTTCGAGCATTTAGGGACACTAAAGCAGTACCTGATAGTGACAGATCCGTTTTCCAGTCTTTGATAACTACGTCAAAGATTTAGGGGCCTCGCCATTTCCTACTTGCTCGAACAATTTATGCACACACCAGCAAATTATCAGATATCTTTTCATTATACCTTAATTTCTATTAGCTTTTATTCACATACTTACTTAAAAAGACCAATGGAGTGCAATTTATATCAATATGTTCTCAAATTTCACTGTCGTGGAACAATTCCAAGGAATGCCAGTGTTATTTTACAGACAAAACACCGTTTCAAAAATATATGCAGTTGGTACAACAAACACGAAAACTGACTCTTCTAAATTAAAAGATTGGATTGAGAGCGTTGCATTCAAGGAACGCAAAAATTATCATTCAAAAAATACATCAGGACCGCAAGCTCATGAAGCAAATAAGCTCAAACGGCCTGTTAAACAATGTTACAATGTTCAGAGAGCCGGGCCCATTGTTGGGGAAGTAGTACGTAACTGTAATTACTGCAACGATCAGTTCACTAATCGCCGGGTTACGGGACCTTTGGTTCCTACTACTTGATTTAAACTAGATAGAATTTGTAACGATTTAAACCTAGTTATTAACGAAAGACCATTACTCGAACAGAAATGCTTCAAGAACGCCCCTTTGCTATATCCTACAGCCGTTATCCTTAAAAGCGTAGACACTATTGATCCCGGTTTCAATTCCGTGTGCCCTGCACTTAGAACAATTTTGACCGTAAACTCTGACTAAATTGGAGAATTAGTTTTTTGCGGAAAGAAACCCTGACCGCAACTAATCAAAGTTGATTGGCGCTGCTCCTTTTATTAATGGCCCATATCATCTTAATTTTGTTAGAGCAACAGATTTGAGAATGCTAGCCCGAGCTTCTTCAAAATAACATTTACAAATTTTATGGCACCGATGAGTGAGAGCAAGCCCCCATGAATTGCTTTACTGGAAACAAAATGGGCCCATAGAAGAAGACTTCAGTTAAAAGGCGGCATGAGTGGTGAAACAATGCATTGTTTTTTTTGTTACTCGTATTAAGCCAAAAAGGAAGTCGTAAGTGGTTGAATTTTGATAACATAATTGATGGACCAAACTAGCACACACGTGCAATGTTTTAAATGTAATTAGATTTATTTTTACTCAGAGTTCGAACACTCAATTTGCGCTTTCTTTTTTCATTAGCAATTTGGACTCGAGTCTTCCATATTCAGACAAGTCGCTATCGTAAGTCAATTGAAGCTCTTGTTGAACGCGTTGTGGCTGTTGTTGTTCGTGTTGCTGTTGTTGTTGTTCATGTTGAGTGTGGCTGTTGTTGTTTGTGTTGCTGCTTTTTCTTCGTTTCTTCGTTTTTGTCTGAGACATCCAAAAATGTTTAACCCGTGGCGTTTTTCGAGCCACCAGAGAGAGCCATACTGGTGCCCTCCCAAGTCGCGCTTTGACCTTTTTTGTAGATGGCGCGAGCGAGCTAATTTTTATTGAAGGCTAACGAACAAATCCCGACAAGAGAATTTTGAGCAAGGCCAATAATGGCGACTAACCAAGTTCCGTTTTTAACTAAAAAAATAGGGATAATAAATTAATTTCAATTTTGTAGTTTTAGTGAGCTTAGTTTTAATGTGATGACCGCGAGGTCATCAAACTCGAATAATGTTTTCTTGTTTACCTGGCCCAAAATCGCGCACCAAAAGTTTGTGCCTCTTATCAGGTGTTGTTTTGTCTTGCAAAACACCATTTTTGGTATTGCTGGGCATTTGTGTGCTAATTTGGTCTTATCTTTGTTAAAACATCGTATTTGAGTACTAAATGTCTGCTTCATTGGCCCTAGTGTTAGCGCGCTTATCTGTTTTTAAAACCTCTAAAAATCAGACCTAATTTTTTTACCCGCAATAATTCTGTCTGTGAAAGATAAAATTGTGATTAAAAAAGTGTCAACGAACGATGTAAACCACGCATGAAACTCTTGAACTAAACTCTAGAGGAAATCTCATCTGTATTTTTATCATGGTCATTAATACTTGTACTACTTTTGTGTGATTGAAAAAATCCTCTATTTTAACTTGCAAATGACCAGGGTATAAATTTATTGTGTGAGTAGATCTATAAGTGAAAGGACGGCGTTGAAACTTTATCATTTCAATAGTATTTGAAATAAGGCGCTCAAAAATAGCCTGACTAGATGAACCTATTCGAAGCACTTTTTAAATATGATTTTGAAAAATCTAATCTGCAGCCAAATCTTTTTGCCTGCTGAACAGTTAATTTGTCTCTAGACCTACGCACATAACGTTGCTCTGCCCAACACACATAATTTTTTTGTAGTTTTTATTTTATAATTTCCATAACTGTTCTTCTAACAATTTTTAATATTTCTTGAAATTTGAGATTTATTACAAACCAATTATAATAGATCTCATTATTCCTCAATTTTTCCTAAATTGTTCTTCATGTTTCTTAAAAAAAATTCTTCTGTTCTAGTGAGAAGAAACAGGGACAAATGAATTATCAATCGAATTAGCTGAAAAGTGGCTGAAAACCAAACTTGTAATTTTTTTAGCATAACCGCAATTTTTTGTATGTATTTGTATTCTAGATTGTGGCTTTTGCAGATGTATAACTTTTTGTTGAGTTTCGACACCTCCCTAGAAAAATCTGCAAGGTGTGCGAAATGATAGAAGAGATAACTTTTTCAGATAAAAAAAACTGTTATAAGTAAGAGAGCTCAATTTCACAGTTTTCAAAAAATACTTCTTGTCTCTATAAATTTCATCGTTTTTTGCTTAAGAGCTTATATCGAAACAAACAGCTTCCCCTGTTGACTGAAAATTGAAATTCATGAAGGAACGGATTTTTTTGTCGTAAAACTTAACCTATATCTGTTCTTTTCTACTTAACTATTTTTTTGCGTTTTTTCCTGTTTTTCAGAATTCAGATAAGCAAATACATGGATTTTTAACGAACCTTGTATATTTATGACACTATGGTTTTATTAAACAGCGAAAAGTGTCTTTAAGGTCCGGAAAACCATCAAAGAGTGCCAAAATTTGTCTGAAATCTGCTGAAAAATGTCAAAAAATATGCGTTTTTCAACGTGGCAAATTCTTGAAAATGCTTTCTGTAGTGCATTTAATGACAAAGAGAACTTAAAAGTTATACCCCATATGTTATTCTGGGATGTCCTCAAAACAATCGTAAAGTGTCTGAACCAAACAAGTGGGGATGGCTTACAGTTCCCACATTTTTTCTCGTTAGTCATGAAAAGAGGAAAGAGGAAATTTTTGCATTTTGATTTGTTGCAGAACTGTTAAACTGCAAATTCTATATCACTAAAGGTTCATAACTATGATCATGCCACTTTTTACACTTGTCAGTCTTGAGCACGTCTTGCCCGAGGCCTGCAAGTCTAAATCCTGTAGTTACTTCTCGCATTGGCGGGCTGAGTAGTGTAGGCCGAGACGTCCATGTTTAAATTTAAAAATTTTCCTGAGAAAATCATGTCTTGAAGTAACAAATCAGTCCTGATTGAAAATTTTGTTAGATTTTGAGACTTTTCAAGGCATAATCAGGATTTTTATGAAGTTTTTGTAAGAGATCTGTTTTCGCGTAATAACCTCAGGCTCGTAATAACCTCAGCAAATAACCAAATTCCATATTACCTGTACATATATTTAACTTTTTAGTATCGATTGAAACTTAAAACATTAGAAATTGTCATTAAAACCTTTTAGATGTTTTTGCTTAATATGATAAACATTCAAGCATAAGCATGTTTGTTATCGTCGCGCTTTTAGATGTACAACTCAAAACGTCGCTTACTGTAGGTCTTAAATGACGTATTTTAAAACTTTTTAATCAACCTCTGCTTTTATACCGAAGACTTGGTTCTCATTTTGTAGTTATGAACACATTTCAGCGCCGCGTGAAGAAACTAATCAATATCAGATTAATTATTCTTATTTTAATTACTCTTTTTTTGGTTCAATTTTTATACTTTTCTCAAGATGACCTAGGGCGAAGTGAGTCTCCGAAAAAGGGACATGGGGTAGGTGTTCGCAGGGAGGTTAGACAGGTAGTCAACAAACGATTTAACCCCGACAGTCGTTACTCCAAAAAGGGGTACCGAAAACGGCAGCCGAGAATTGGTAATGATCGGGCTGGTAACATCGGGTATCTTTACGATGAAACCAACAAAGACATCGACTACGATGATAACACCACTTATGTTGACGACAGTTACACTGATAAAGATTACGATAAAGAATCTGATCAAGATGATTGGAGAGCTGAAGTTGATAGAGTTGGTCAAAAGTTTGGAGATCCTCAACTTGTTCGGGAGTGTTGGTCTCTGGTCAGAGGGAAAGCACCTAAGGGATTGATGTGGGACATGTCAAAGGCTGTGAGACACCGGCTCAATTACACCCAGGTTCCGACAAAGGACGAGCAATTTGAGCCGAACTGGGAAGACCAACTAGGCGAAGATAAAATGGAAAATAAAACAGATGAAGTACAGTTTGACTGTGATTCCTATTTGAGGGACAGATTCGGAGGGTACTACCAAACTGATTGGAGTTCAGAAAAAGAGAAATTATTTCCACTGGCATTTTCGATTCTTGCTTATCACAATTATGACCAGCTAGAACAAATGCTTCTCGCGATTTACCGTCCACACAACTACTATTGCCTCCAAATTGACAAAACAGCTGGTTCTGTCTTTCAATCGAAGGTTTGTTCATTCGATTAATTCTGTTCCCACGTTCATGTCTGCGACCCAAGCCATATCGGATCAGACCAACGTGTGTTGCGCACAGGGGGGTCTGGCATGAAATTTAAGGTCACGAAAGTCGGCTCTGGTCACTTATTTAATAGATGTGCGTAATTTTTGTATCAGTTATTACGACAGTGCCACTAGCAAAATTGGTTATTTATACTTAAAAATGCGTCAACAAGTCAGCAATCCAATAATATATGTTTGTTAAGACAGGTCTCCAATAATACTGGCTATCACAAAAACTGTCCAATAATAGGTAGTATTTTCGGACAGTTTGAGTAATTAATAGTATCAATAAACAGTTTATGTCTGTAGGGCGGCCATAATAACGCAAAAAATAAGCAAGCACACTTGTAAATAAAGCTCGCTAAACAACTGCTTTCGACACTGGTTATTCATGGTTTCAATTTGTAGTCTTCGGCGGCCTTGTTTTAATCCAGTTATAACTCGATACGTTGAAAAGAACTAGTCTAATACACTGGTTTTGGAAAAAAAACCTCTTAATCTTATATAGGAAAAACCCCCGCGAGATAACCCCTACTTGACTTTTAACTAGCTGCGCATTTAGCGCGTTTGGCCATGCCGCGCGGACTATGGCCTTGCCTTAGCGGCCCGTGGGACTGGATAAGTAACTATCACAACCGAACAAATTATCACGACCAAAATTCAAATATGAAACGGGTTTTTCTTCCATGGTGATTTATTTCCTAGAGACCAAATATACACATCGATTAAGTGTCTCTGCTTGCACAGATGACTTTTCGCTTTTAACAGGAACCGCGATTTCCTTGTCACTAATTGAAAACCGCATATCTGATCGAGATACAGAGCTAGGAGTTCTCTGTGATTTATCCAAAGCCATGTAACTAAAACAGAACATGCAACTTTGAAAATTCTGATCGTTCATGATAAGTCAATTTTTGGCTATGTATATAGAGTTCTACTTCTTTTCACCCCGATTTATTTAACCCCCTATTATTTAACCCCGTTTATAATCACCCCTCAGTCATTTAACCCCGCAATTTATTCACCCCAAAATCGGTTTAACAACGAAATCTTTTATCTATTTCGGCTCCCAAAAGAACAATTAGCAAACCTAAAGTTCAAAGAATTTAAATAACACAAAACTGCTGACCTTCGAGAGTGCGGCATTGAACAGCTTGCGTTTGTTTGAAATCAAAGAAAAATGACGAGACTGATTTTCAGAACAATGCCTTTGATCGAAAAAGAACACTTGACAAATCTGACCTCTTCTAGGTGGCACTTTGATTTGAATCAAAAAAGTTCAAAAACTGTCCTCGTCTAAAAGACGGAAAAACCGGTACTTTTCAAATGAAATGATGCAAGCAAATTTTTAAAACTTACTTTATGAGCAAGCATAATATAGCAATTCAAACGAAATTCAACCGTGCGTTAAACAGAATTTTAAGTTAAATTCAGATTGATATTTTTGCTATCAACTACGCTGTGCTAGCTTCATATTTAAATTTTGCAAAACTGTATTCCCCAATTAGGGGTCCCATCATAGGGTTAACGCCCGGGATCAAATTCCCTAATGAGTAACGATATGAGCCTTCGACGTAACTCCGTGATAACGCAAGGAGGGCGCCAACTCAAAAAAAATTAAGATGGATTTCAAACTTAAGTTAACACGAAAACAAACACAATAAATACACAAGTAAGTCAAACTGGCAATAGCCCTGAAAAAAAATCAGTTTCATCCCTGCAAATCTGCGTCAAGTTTTGCACTTTACCTTTCAGATTCTCATACTTCCTCTTCTTTGGGATTTTTTGCCCTGATGAGGCATTCAAAAAGTTTACTTTTTGCACCGCAGCGTCTTTCTATAAGTTAACCAAAAGTTTCCAAATTCCGGGGTTTCTAAGGCATCAAGTAATCGGCCGTACATTTTTTCCGTTCTTTAGGAGGAGGGCATATAAACAAGCAGGAGCAATGCCGAGAACATATACATGAAGGGTGTGTATTTGATAAAAGATTTTGGGCGATAGCTTAAAAGTTCCATACCCAAGCCAAAACCTGGAGCCTTCGCGAACCGATGTTATATACGGATCACCAAAAATTAAAATACGCTCATTGTCATCTTTTCCGCTGTCATACCGCAAAAACTCTTGAAACGTATCAGGTATATCAAATTTCAGTCCAATGGTTCATGAATTGACATTGTTTGTATATTTTTTCTCAAACGCTGCGAGGTTTTTATTTAATTTGGTTTTTGACGGCAACGCATACTGGGAGGAAAGAACGTCAGTTACTGGTCAAATTGCGGAAGCTACGGCTGCTGCGGTCGTTAGGTTTTCACTCAGGGCTTTGATTTCTTTTATAACTTTTCGTGTGGCTGGCTTTCCAATCGAAGCATTAGGATTGTGCTCACCGTTTACGCAAATAAGTTGGTCATCTTGTGTAAAAGCTGAAACGCGGCACTTATAGCTTTGTTATTTCTAACAATTCCAGGCAGTGGTAAACTTATTTATTCTTTTAACATGTAAACTTATTTATTCTTTTATCTCATGGCTTTCCACAACCAATATTTCTTTGTTTTTGGAAGAAATAGTAAACTCGAAGTCGGCAGTTATCATGCTGAATTCAAAATGCAACGAAACAAGAATTGTTCATGAGTTCCGTTCATTTTCCAATTGCTTTTAATTGCCCCATTAAGGACTAGATGAGATAACTAATTCGTTAATTGTTTTAGTTTTGCTTTAAACTGTTGAGTCGTTAGCTCTATGTCCCCGATAATTATGATCCCTGAATTCACAGATTGAAATCGGGATGAAATGATTGAGGTGTGAATAGTATGCTCACACCTCAGTCATTTCACCCCGATTTTAATCTCCATTAATTAGAATAAATAGAATTGATTGAGGACTAATGATCCTCAATTTTAGGAAGCTTAAAATCGGGGTGAAATAATATAGGGGTTAAATAATTGAAGGGTTAAATGATATAGGGGTTAAAAAATTGGGGTTAAAATAAAGGGGGTTAAAAGAATAGGGGTGAAAAAACAGGACACCGTATATAGATAAGATCTTCTGGCATTGTAACTTTTGACACTACAGACTTGCGGCATTTGCAAACTTTTGCGTGCATATTCGAAAAACCACTATAGACCAGTTTGTAACCCTAGGGGACTTTTAGCACAAATATGTTCAAGATGGGCCCATTATTAACGCTGAATGCTGGAAGCAAGCCAATCATTTGCCTTCGGATTCCAGTTTCATAAAATCAAAAAGGTATCAAGGTGTTAGCATGAATTGAAATTAGAATCTGCAAATTCAAGTACGTTAAAGTTGTCGACAAGTAATTAATTTAAACTTTTTTCAATAATCTTTTAAAAATTAGAAAAAAGGGGCTCAAAATAATGCAAACCCAAAAATTACCTAAAAATGATTTAGTCATGGATATAGAAGTTAATCATTAAGGACCTCAACTTTTGTGACATCTATGATTTAATAATAATAATAAATTATTTCAGATCATCAAAAATATCTTAAGTATGTATGTATATTTACATCAAGACAAAATAGATATCACTCTGGGAGAGTTCTATTAGGCCATAAACGCCTGTTTTTAAGTGCTTCAAGCGGACAAGAAATTACTGCGGAAGTTTCTGATAGGAAAAATGGGAAACTTTTCGCTGTCAAAAATACAGGATTAATTAGTTTTGATGTTTCGATCAACAGTCGGTCTCCTAACTAGTAAACTTAGATAGTAACTCCCAATTGTCTGTGATGTAATTATCAAGGAATTTATGACGAAAATCTTTAACTTGAAGTTTTGATTTGGTACGAATGTCATTTACAAAGTTTGGAAAACACAATGTTCACACGGTCCATGCTTTGATGAAATACTGGTGGAAAAATTTGAGGGATGATTGGAATGATAGCAATTTAAAAATCGAAAGAAATGATGTGATTGCAATTTGAACAAAGACAACAAAAATATTAAAACTTAATTGCAGAAATTCAAAATAATCAGAATGAGGCAAATTGAAAAATAATATTTTAGAAATGAAACAAATTTGATCGGAAAAAATCAAGACAAGTTAGGAATCAAAAAATTTACGAAATGATCAAAATTCGGGTAAACATAAATTTAAAGAAAACTATTCTTGTTCAATTTGATTTAATAATTGAGTCAATTTTTACGTGGCAGGTGAAGAAACTAGTGCAGTGTTTGGGTGGGGGAGTATTCAGAGCTAGTAAGCCCATTGATATCAAATGGGGGAGACCATCTCTACTGAAGGCAGAGATAGACTGCATGCGTGAACTGATGGCCAAAGGGGGAGACAATTGGAAGTACCTGATCAACCTGACTGGGGAGGAGTTCCCTCTTGTCACAAACAGAGAACTGGTTTCTGTCCTTAGCAAACTCCACGGAGGAAATATACTCGATGGTATTGTCTCTTCTCTTTATTTACTTAAAAATAGATAATTTTTTAACTTTATTTACTTAAAAAGATAATCTGACACTCCAATGTCAGATTGTAAAGTAACACTTTAATGTAAGATTATAATTATCGTAATGGTAGTGTACCAGAAAAACTATGCCCAATAGATGGTTATGAAGACAACCCGCGCCGAGGATTTTAGTCAAAAATAACGGGGGAAAGGCGGGGATTTAATATTTTTACACCAATTTGAGTTGACAATCAGGCGTTTTATTAATAGATTAGCAAAACTCTTGATACTGTACGTAGTGTATGTACAAAATCTAAGTTCAAATTAAACACTAAAGAGTTAACGCGTGGGTCATGTATTCATTTCTCTTAACCCTTTCATCTTCTTTGACAAAAACTCAATCTTCGATCAGTTGTTGTTACTTTCTTGATCCTGACGTTTCCATTTGATCTATCCACTCATTGGGCGAGTCAAAGCAAAATGGAGAAAACG
>NC_134473.1:63657329-63875419 GCF_964194025.1 Convolutriloba macropyga | reverse complement strand
ACCAATCCTCATCGCATTCAAATATCAGCACCCCGCTCACCGATAGCCCTCAAGTTCTCTCCGTTGATAAAGTAGTTGGCAAGGTCTTTAACAAAGGATTAATCGCATCCCTAACGAGCAAAGATGAAGTGCTCAAAGAAGTCAGGGACTGCATCATCCGCTCTGACAAGGAACGCTTAAAAGCATTAAACCTTTATCTTCACAGCAACTGGCGGGACTTGCACGTAAGCAGTGGTTTTGTTTGCATGGACGAGAAGGTGGCCATCCCCAACGCCCTAAAGGATGCGCCTATCGAAGACCTTCATGCCAGTCACACGGGTAGCGGGGGGATGGTATGTATGGCCCAGCATTGATGGTGGCCATACATGAAACGCGACCTCTTGGTCCGAGCAATAGAGTGCAAACCTTGCACTGCCATCGGTAAAAATTTAAAATCTATAATTCCTAAAAAGCAATTCCAAGCTCATAAACCATGTTTAGTTCCAAACCAAGAGACACAAATAGATTTTGCAGGACCTATAAATAATTCGAGAGATCACGAAATTTACATTTTAACATGTTTTGATAGGTTTTTCAAATATACTTCTGCTGAAATTTTTGATAATGCAAATACTTCCAATGTCATTAAATTTTTGAATAATTATATACATATTCACGGAGTTTCTCGTTCATTACGAATAGATCAAGCCCGCTGCCTCATAGGGAATCAAGTAAAAAAGATTTGTACAAAAATAAACATCACTCTAATACCAGCTCCAGCAAACGATCATCCAGCAATAGGTTTAGTAGAACGATCAAATAGTACAATTAAACAATGCTTGGCATGTATAAAAGAAGCAAATAAAGAATTAAATTCGGTTACCATTAAAGCAGCATTAAAATCAATCATCTACCAGCTCCGCATATGTAAACATAAAACTGCTAAGCTTTCGCCATTCGAATCACACTTTGGGCGACAAGCCAGTACCCCGCTTAGCAACATAAGTACTAAACCACATCATTCTGATTTAAGTTATAAAAAATTTTAAATCATTATTTAGACGAAGAGACGGTCACACCCAATGGGTTGTTAGCAGAAGAACATTGGGGGAACTATCGTAGCGACGAGGAGATTGAAAAGAATATGTGCAAGGCCGCAAGGGACGCTTCTACCCGCGAGCGACTTGCAGGCGACAATGAGTCACTCACATTTCCTGCGCACAACGACAGCACATCGTCCTATACCCCTCAAGGAACACACAGTGCAACTCAATTTTGCTCGTAAAAAAACATCCTTATAGACGCTCGAAAAAGAAACTCGACGGGCTTTACGAAGTGTTAGCCCCAGGATCAGTGGTGCAAAAGACTGACCAATATACATCCATAGTTCATGAACCTGGGAAGCTGAAAGTCACGGTCAAGAATAGTGACATCGCCAAATTCGGCACCCGCGATGAGCAAAAAACGCAATTGATGTAATATGTAAATCGTAGAGGGCCACATTTACACGAAGAATCAACGGAGGTCAAAAATCTGAGCCATACGAAAGAATTCACGCGAATTCAGAAAGGCAGTAGAAAGATGAAACATCGTAAACGTGTCAGCGGAGTCTCATCGAAAAAATCGAATATTGCTCGCGCAATGCGAGTACAAATGCCAAAAGTGCCGGCAAACCTCGTACCGCCAGAGACAACATCGCAACCACTAATCAATTCCGATCAGCAATTTATTACTTCTGAAGTAATAATTGCACCTCCTCCAACTGTCCAACAATCGGAATTAGTCATACCCTCAACTTCGGCACCAGTTGAAGTATTGCGTCAAGTTCCCTCACGTACAACAAAAAGGACGCGAAAGAGCCCGAAATATTACGGTTATGATAATGACGATTCATCTGGTGAGTCGAACAATTCGTGCCCACCGAACTTCTTACAACCCCACAGGAAACGCCGTGCAGGTGACGTAGCATCTGTACAGCCTTCAGTGATACAGACGATTGTGGACTGCAAATCGAGTAGAGCCAATTCCAAATCCATTCCCCTCGCCAGTCATTGAAGAAGTGTCACCTACTGAGCCCCGCATTCGGCCAGCAGAACAGAGTTTTTCAGATGAGCGAATGCTCGATAAGGAGGATATGTAAACAAAACTCTGAATGTTTAAAACTCAATATATTATTACTTATGACTAGCTATGATAACCAGTAAATATATTGTTGATAATTATTTAACCGGTGAATAAATTTTAATATGTAGAATATTGTTATTAAAATTTCATCTTACGCGATTTTAATTTTCACTGAAAAGGGAGAAATGTCGTACATAATCATTTTATTTGGTGCAGTAAAAATATTAAACGATGTACTTATTTAATGCAGTATCTAATCTTGAAGGACGTATCATAAAGTCACATTAAGTGCAGTGTTTATTACTTTTAATTCACTCATTATGTCTGTTGCCCAAATTCCCGCTCTGCGATTTGTGTGTTCACAATTGTTTATGAATTCTGATTTGCTAACTATTATAATTTTTCATTCTCTTAGTTTTACACCTCGAGTACAGTTGCCCAATTTAACTTATTTACTGTCAGGCGTATTTACTATCTGAGTAAATTAGACAAGTAATAGACAAGCGGTTCGCTGAACGAATTCAAGCACAAACCTGTGTTAAGTGCACCCGCCGCACGAGTAAACAAAACAGAAACCCTAAACGTGATTCGCAGGGCAAGTTCAAGTACACAATATTGATTGTGTTCGACAAAATCAAACAAAAAGTTAAGCGGAATCGAAAATTCTGATAAACCAAAAAGTGCACCAATAATTTTGCATACACTGCAGGTTTCGAATTCTTGGTCGTCCAAAAACACGTGGAATTTTAATGGGTGTTTTGGATTTTTTGGAACGACTGATCATTTCGGAAAAAGTTTCAAGGATGAACTCTTATTCCTATCGTTTTTTCAGCCCAAAACGTTTAGTATCTGATAGCTGTTCATAATGTTCAGTTATAAGTGCGCAATAAACTTCATGAATTTTGTTAATTTTTGTAACCTGGATATAAATGGCTTTTGAAGTGAGTGAGATGAGCAGAATTGAAAATAAAAATCTTATCGACAAAAAAGCAAAAGAATTATAAAACAAGTATTCTAATGCTGTTGTGAACACACAAAGCGACCATTTACACCTAATGGTTTTCGGTAAAAAAAACGAGAAGCAGAAAATGCCAGAAAAAAAATCTGCGCACAATCTTTTGAATAATTGTTCAGCAATCATGAGAAGGGTGCATGTATTTTGCTACTTAGATCTACTAAATTAGGCAAAAAAATAATCTCGCAAAATCATAACAGTAGTGAATCTTCTAAGGACCTCTTTTTTTTCTTTTGATACCTAACCTTGATAGTAAGGGTAGTTCTCTAAACTTCAAAAACAAAAACAGAAATTGAACTTCTCAATTTTTGCGATTAAAAATTGATAGAAAAAAATACTTTGCAAAAAAGGCAGTCGAACACGTCTAGTCGGTTTTGCACACAGGCATTTATAGAACTCTAGTTATTGACAATTTGTGGCTCAATTTTGCTGTTTTATGAGAGTTTGAGCAAAATTTTCCTAGGTCAAAAAATGGAACGGCCGAATAAATAAGTATATTTTAGAGTGTGAGTTCTTTATAATTCTGTTTTGGTACCTGGAATGATCTAGAGATATTTACTTTTGCATGCGGTTTTTATCAATAGGTTTTTTCCACTTCTTCTTAGAAACTGATGGCAGCTTTAGACCTCTCCCAAATTTTTCCACCTCACTTCTAGAGAAAAAGTCTCCTGTACTGAAGTAGTTGGGGGAGTTAATTGATATTTTCTCAACAAATGACTATAGCGCACAGATATTTAAAGCTCTCTAATTATTCATGTCATCATATTAAATTAATCGAGACGCCAGTTAGGGGATTAAGCCAAAATATTCATTTTTCCAGTTTTTCAATGTAATAAGATCAGCTAGTTAATAAGCTCAAAAACGAGAATCAATTTACTAAAAAAAAAACTCGGTACCGGGAGTTGGTTGTAGTAATTTCTTGAATTGAGTAGAAAAATTTTTCCGACAGTCCTTGAATAATCTTGATTTTTTCTAATTAATTCGAATTAATTTTTGCTAATTCCTGTTTTTTGAAATAAAACTTGATGGCTTAGTATAATCCTGGAAGTTCTGGCTCGTTTACTTGATCAAGTTCTTAGTTTTTGCATTTGTTGTAAAACACTTACAAGTTCGTACAAATCTTGGGACGAATCTTACCAAGATCTTATGAAGATTTGTCAAGTTTTAGTATGTTATGATCAAGATGCTTCAAGCCTCGATTCTCGGGGCATATTTATATGGTGGCATAGTTATCTGATACTTTAGGTGGCACGACTGAAATACGTAAAGAGAGGTACCCAGACCAACTACCTTTCAACCTTTCAAAGTACAAAAGTTCAACTCACGTATTCATGAACAACGAAGCTGTCAATTTCATCCTCACAAAAAAGAAAATCTCGGTTTCCCTTTTCAAAGCACTATACTCGCACAACTTCCTAGAAGAGTCCTTCTTCGCTATCCTCCACTACAACCCCCAAGTGCAGTTACCAGGTGGAATGCTTGATCCGCCAGAAAGTGGATTGTATGAGAACCTGGACGCAGCCAGGCATAAAATATGGCGGAATAAAGTTGATTATTGTCCAAGCAGGTACCGTATCAAAGCACTTTAAAATTTTACTTCGCATACATTTTAAATATTTTCGAATGAGATGCAGTTTTCAGTTTTTTAGACAAATGGGTTCAGACGTACAAATATAACTTCGAAGCTGATTTCTATCCATACGTGGTAGGGCTATTATGGGCTACAACGAGCAACTATCTGCAGCATCTAGCAAAGATTACATTTTTTATTATCGGTAGCCAATATTTAAGAAGTGCATTAAAAAGTAATTAGTGCGAACACGTTCGCTAATTTTCAATTTTTTCGACTCGAGTTACAGCTATCAAACATGGTTAATCAATTAGAAAATTAGGTGCTTTGGGCCAACAGTTGGTTGCCTTCAAAGTTAAATTACAAGGACTGATGGCAAACAGTTGGTTCGAATGTGTTGTTTGAGAATACCAAAAAATAGGCTAGATGTTCGAATAATGATAACATGCGTCTTTTACCGACCAAAAGATTAGCTTTTCATTTTTTGAAAAACAATTGGGAAAAAAATATGTAAGGGTAAAAATATGGTGGATAGCGATAAATGTAATTAAAAAATCAATCTTTTCACTTCATTTCTTTCATCTCAGAACTCAATGTTTCCAGTCCAAAATTTTCCTTGAATTGCCAATGATAAGAAGATGCAGTGAATTATATTTTAGTGCAATGACTAGATTTTTACATCATTTAAACCGTTCAACGATATAATTTGCTGTCGATTTTTTCAAAACAAATTTTGAATGCTCAATTATTAAAGAAGTTCAAAACACCATCGCCGCAATTCCAACATTAGTAGCGATTATCAGTGGTTGCGTCTTTAACCGAGAAATGAAAATATTAGTAGTGACGTGCGTCCGTTTCTTGCGATTCGACTATCTGTTATCAAAAATAGTTTGCCAAATGCCCGAATAAAAACACTTTCAGCACAATTTTAAGCAATTCTCTTTCAAAATTGTAGAACTTCCAAAAGTCTTGATCTCAGCGCTTTCACCAGATTCCTTGCATCATTTTATCACTTCCAAAAGTCCTGAGTTCAGCCCTTTTAGCACATTCCCTACATAATTTCAGCACAATTCTTACCAAAAATTGGCACATTTTTGGCACCTTCATTAAATTAATTCAACACCTCAATTTTTAGTACATTTCTGACTGAATTTCAGCAGTTCAAAAATGAGCGTTAATTTCAACAATTTCAGCATTTTTTAAAAATGATTTTAGCACATTTTTACATGCCTAGCTTCAGTCTGAAGCTTCGGTATGGGCCCTACTTTATGTTTAATCCTCCTCTCTTCCCAAGCGTGATGTTTATCCTACAAAATGCCAGGGTTTTCAATACATTTGGGTTTTCATTTTCGCTGTAAATTTGGGTTTTGGTTTTCGCCGTAAATTTGGGTTTTGGTTTTCGCCGTAAATTTTTAAGAAATTCACTGAAAACAGCTGAAAAAAATGTCTGCGAGGTCAGGCTATATTTTTTAAACTAAATCTCGTTGCAATAAACAACATCTTAACGTGCCAATGAAATAACTTACCCGGGTCGAGGTTTGGTGGTGAATTTTCGTAAGAAATGCGGTGAAATGCGGTGAAAAAAAATAATTTTCACCGCGTATTTCTTACATCTTTTTGCGGTGAATGCGGTGAATCGCGGTGAATTATTTTTTTTCACCGCGTTCTCAGTATTCTTACAAAAAAGAATCGTTCCCACACGGGTTCGATCCTCTGACCTCCTGCATATCTTCAGCTGCTAACTCCACTGCCCCAACTGTCACTTACTACCTTGGCATTTCTCGTGAATTTAAATCATATTGAGTAAACGTTGGAAAGCAAATGCGGTGAATTTTTGTAAGAAATGCGGTGAAATGTGGTGAATTATTTTTTTTCACCGCATTCACCGCATTCACCGCATTCACCGCATTTCTTACATTAATTTGCCATAATAGTCTATGCGGTGAATTTTCGTAAGAAATGCGGTGAATGCGGTGAATTTTCGTAAGAAATGCGGTGAAAAGCGGTGAATTATTTTTTTTCACCGCATTCACCGCAATCACCGCATTTCTTACAAAAATTCACCGCATTCACCGCATTTCTTACAAAAATTTACCCAAAAACCTCGACCCGGGTATTGAGACCTGATGAGTACTACGAAAATCTGAAACAGAGGTGAACCTCTGCTTTGATATTAGAAGTTTTATACTGTCTTTTGCCGCTGTTTCTATATGAAGACTGGTGAAAAAAGTGGAGGTAAAAAATTGTCTATTTAAATGAAAAATGGCATAGGTTAAGTAACTGTTGTAATGGCAGCGAAAGTTCATTAAAAACAATACCACACGGTTCTTATCGCCCTCTCGAAATTATTCAGCAACTCGGCTTCGCCTGGGAGTTTGGTATCTTGTCGATGGCGATAACGACTGTGTGGCACTTCTAATTTTTCCATAGGTATTCAAGGCGAGATATCTGTATCCTGGGTATTTCGGATGTACTCACAATGACAACAGAGTCATACGGGCGACAGCTGTTTGCCAACAAGTTCATTTGGGACTTCCAGCCAGCTGCGTGGGACTGTATGAATGTGTGGCACCACGTGAAGATGGAGAGGGAGAGGCTGAAAGGGAAGACTGCAATGGATACTTCATATTTCACGACTAGTTCATACATCAAACACACTCGACCTGTTCCAGGATATTGATCATTTTATGTATAAGTACCTTTATTTATAGAAGTTATTACAATTAAGTATGACACTCGCTCAGAATTTATCGATTTTTATTGTTTTTCAAATAGAGGCAAGCAAGTCGTTTAGAGTGACAGGGGTAGAAATAATTGGTTTTGCCCCCCCCCCTTGTGAACCAAATCTTTGTTTTCAATAGCCTGTGAACACGATAAAAATTTTTGAGCTGATAAAAGTAAAACCTGTTTGTAAAACCAAAGTTCGAAAACCTATTTTGCACTATCTAGGTAAATAATTCAGCAAATAATTATAAATGGCTGCAAAATGATCCTACATCACCACTACATCACCACTACATCACCCCAATTTTAAACACTCTCTCTTTGCTGTTCGCACGCACAATTTATATCCTCGTTTACAATCCCCATTGAGTTAGGGAAGCAGACATATTTCCTAATGAGAGTAAATTAGATCATGCACTAGAATGTTCTAAAAAAATTACAAATGCACGTTTACAATAACTGCTTCAAACTTAAATCGAGAGCAACTAAAAACTCCTGAAGATTGCGGATATAGCAGTTTGTTTTCCTGTATAAAACAATTTCATTGACAACACTTCAATTAAAATTGAAGACATGAAAAATGTAATTTTTAAACCCCAAAAACCAATTAATTTTCTTTTGACGAGGAAAATCGCCAGGCCTTTTTATAACTTTCTTACCTACGAAGCATGAAATCTTTTTTTTAATCGGGTCTTCTGCGCGAAAATCAGCCTGATACATTATTTTGCAGGTTTCAACTGATAGCCGTGATTGATCGTAATTAGTCGATATAGTCTTTGTTTAGTATGATTATCACTCTCCGCTTAGACTCTGTGTAATCTGCCAACTTCGTTTCAAGAGATGAGCTCATAAAAAGCGATGCTACCGAAAGCTCCGCAAAACTCAAAGATCTGATTAGGCAGCTCCCCCGTCCCGATGGAACATGAAACATGTCACGATAATCAGTCTAAAAACTGAAAAGGAAACGCTAAACATAAAAAAACTGAAGATATAGACATCTGCAAAGAATCGCATTATTTCCAACATTCGCTTCTCCAAACAATATGATGACATGCTGAATTGGAGAATAACAATGAAAACCTTTGGAATGAACATGAATTTTAGCCCCTACGATTTTTTTGAGCTGAGTGATTCAAATAGACATGGGAAAGAAATTAAATTCACCATTGACTTGGTTATCATAACTATTCACATCAAATTAAAAATTCAACCGTTTAGTGAATGAAATAACAGCATGTTCAACCTATGTACAGGACCATTCTCGCTATTTGTTTCTGCTCTCCTAAAATTTTAAAAAATTAATTTGGTAAAATCTTGGTTCACGGCCGATCATTGTTATTAATATCAGTTTAGTTCGAATCATCAATGGAACCACTCTCGCTACAAACTTGGATATAAATTATTGTCATTTCTCCAGTGTTCACTCCCAAATATCTCTTGCCACTGACTTCCGATCCATACAATAAGAAATCAAAATTTTGCCGCCTCTCATTTGGTGAGACGTCCAAAAACTCATCAGTATTTGTTGTCCTTTCATTGGGTGACACAGTATTTGACGAGGACTCCCCATCTAACGATTGAGACAAGGATGCAAAAGTTAGCTCGCGTTGCACTGCCTATAATCTCGCGTCTCGTGCAATTAGCATGATTGCAGACACGCGGATTGCTGTAACAGACTGATTGCGATAACCTACTAAATACTACACATAACCCCGCAAGCTGCAGAATTCTGTTATCAGCCAAAATAGCGATACTTTTAAGGGCCGTACGAATTGTTTCTGAAAATCCCCGAAACGACTCGAAGGCGAAAGGAACAAAATGAATTCCAACTTCCTAACATTTCTGGCGTACTGTTTGTACTTTCGGTCCTCAGCAGCTGACAGGGCGAAACCACTCTTCTCCGCATTTGAGATAAAGCTTAGTTGCTAAGGAGGAGTTACAGGTAAGAATCTATCGCCTGGTCTGGAGTCGTTGTCTTGTAGTAAACTCGTCTGCTCACAGGTAAGGGACAATTGGACTCCAAAGCGAGCTGATATAATTCTGTCTCGTATACGATCAAGACCAGCAATCATATCACCCCGACCGTGGCATGACACATGATCGCTCATTACAACAAGGGTTCAAGATTTAAAGTCCCATTTATCACTCGACTTCGGTACTAAAAAACGAGAAAATTGATGAGAGGAAATAACTGATGAAGAACGGCTTTTCTGGACAACAGTTTTTCAAAATTAATCAGGTAAGAACGCAAGTATGGGCAGTCAAGTTTATACACTACAGCTTGGTGGGCAGTAGTGAGATCGAACACATGCTTGTTTTTCGAAAGATGCCTGTATTCTGGCATCTCGAGCAACCACTACAATAATAGTCACGGTTTACTGAAATTGAGACTAATTGACTTAGTTAACTTAAAGCTACGAAAGATCCTAGGCCCTTGAAACTTTTGTTGTGACTTATTATGCCGATTCGCGCCAGCGTGTTGCGAGCAGTCTCCAAGAATCTTCCATTGGTTTCATCCACCAAAGGATTCAAATCAAACCCAACACCGCTACATTTTTGTGCTTATTGCTCATACTTTCTGTCATCTGCAGCGCTAAAGACAAAACTGCATTCTCGGCTGCTTTTTTTATCAACCTGGATTGCAAAAATGGGGTCACGGTAACAACCAAAGCTACTTGCTGGTCCAATTTCCAAGGTAGCAAGTATAAAACATACCCGGTAGATTGCCGGAAAATAGCCGCCGTTGATTCCAATAAGCATGATTGGGATTGGAAGAATAGAAGATATTGAAAAAAAAAAGATTTTTGTACAAAAACATTTTTTAAGTCCGAGTTATTTTGATGGCATTTCGTAATTGAACATACTTCTGTTTCTTAGAGAGAGGTTACAGTGGCTATTATCAATACCAATAAGCATTGGAGATGGTAACTAAGACTGATAGGAACGACGTTCTAATAGCGGGCATCTAAAATTGGGATTTATTGGTTTATCCCGTTTCTACTTCTGACTTCAATTTTTTATACTGACTCTGTTCATTTTGAATTGCTTTGCTGAGCAACTGATGTTCAACATCACAGAATGAGAGAACACAGAAACTAGCCTAGAAAAGTCAAAAAGATTTCACGCAAAATGTTGAAAAAGCAGCAAAATGAGGTAAAGCGAAACATTTTGTCGTCCGACGAAGTAAAAAAACATAGCAGGACAAGTCCTGACGTACAATTCAAAGAATTTTCATTGACTAAACAAAACACTAGACCTAGAACGGACTACGAGTGAATTGGGAAAACCATTTCTTAAAAAATCAGATCATAAAAATAAAAAAAAACAGAAAATCAATGTAAAAATGCAGCATGTGAACAAAAATCCACTAGCGCGAAATGAAAGTTTGTTTCAAACAAATAACTAGGCCTACAATGAACTATGAATGGATTGGAAAAACCATTTAGAAAAAATCCGACTCAAAAAATTGAAAAAACAGCAAAAATCAAAGTGAAATTGCCGCATGTGAACAAAAATCCACTAGCGAGAAAGCGAAATTTTGTTCAAACAACGTTTTCTCACTCCAATTTAAAATTAGGGGGAAAAAATTTCACGCCAAAAAATCACTCGCTTTTTCGCCCCAATTCCTGCTTGGGCGTGACCAAAATGACTACCCCAATTTGACTTCAAAAATCGTGAAAATATGTGAACAGATCTTAAAAAAAACATAGCCGTAAGAATTCCGGAAACGAATCGAAGTAGAACATTGCCCATACTTATGACTAAACAACTAGTACAACTATCGCGAACTCTAAAACAAATGCCATAAAAAAATAACGAAAAATAGAAACGGCATTCAAAAAAAAATTGAACAAAAAAACTAGAAAAACTTAGAGTTCTTCTTAATAGTACAAGGAAACATAAAGCCGAATAAAGTTGCTTTGCAATTAGAGCAATGAAAAGATCGCAAAACAATGGGCAAGTCACAATAGGCTACAAAACTTGTCTAAGATTAAAAAAAAGAAAAACTGCGAAAAAACAAGAAAAATGGTTTAAAACTTCTCAATTTTTCTGTCATTTTTCCTAAGAAAAAAATGTTTAACATCAACAAAACCTTAATCAATTGGTATCTGAAAATTCCTTAATTAACACGCTTCTATTCAAATCCAACGTAATGCATTAAAACAAAAAAAAAACAGGCAAAAAGTCTAAAATTCGTCTAAAAATCAGCAAAACTGAGCAAAAACTTCCAAATTAGGATTAAACTCAAATTGACTACTTGAAACCTTCAATTCCTATCAAAACAAGCCTAAAACTAATACAATATTATAATCAAACCTCATAACCATCAAAAATTTCAAAAAACTGCTTCTAAAAGCCGCACGTAAACAAAAAAATTTCGCTCGCTTAGAGAAAGTTTTTTCACACATCAATTTCTCGCTCTATCAAAAACAGCGGTATGAACAAAAACCACTCTCTTTTCGCTCCACTCTTCACTTTTGTTCAGCCCCAAAATCACTCCAAATTTTTTCACGCGTTTCATTTCCCGCTTCAAAAATCACTCCAATAAAAATGATTAAAAAAAGACTTCTCCAATACTCCTCTTCGAGTCGTACAAAAAGAATTTTAAAAAAAGTAGGAGCGCTATTTTAGCCGACTGAGAAGATGAGGGCGGCTATTAATCAACCGACGTAGAATTATGATCGTGCTGCAAAATTTTTGCTCCCATATGGGAGATAGATTACTGCAGGAGGAAATTTTTGATCTCTAATTCGGCCATGGCGTCTAATCATGTCTCAAGTGCCATGGTAGCAAACATCATAATCATCGACATCCTGAGACTTGATCTGAACGGTATCGCTAATTGTAGCGTCATAATCAACGGCTACAAGAAACTCGTCGGGAGGAATTGCTGAAGGGAGTAGTCTTCCAATCATGTAACTGTGGTAAAAATACTGATTGCAGACAAAAATGTTTGGCAGGCAAGCAGAATAGTCATTGTTAATGATGCTCGGACAAGTTTCTCCAGAATCATAAACTGTTTTGATTAGTGAAATCTCTTCGATCGGCTTTTGATCTGTCATTTTCTCTACAAGTTCAGACGCTTGAGACTCCAAACCATCATACGTGGATTTAACTTGATGAATAGATCTCCTACTATCAATTATTTTGATGATTGAGAGGCATGATTCGTCCCTCGAACAATCTGTTAATAGAGATCCTCTAATCTCCTCCAGAGTAGTCCAAGAAAGATGATCAAAATTTTTCCAGATTTTTCGAATTCATTTGATGGACGAGCTGTTCCCGTTAATACTTGAAGTTATCTAGAAGTTCTCCAATTTTATTAACACGCTTCTGTTAACGCAAGAGGCAATAAGAAGAGCTTAGTACAGCTCCTAATATTTCCACGCCATCAGCGCTCGTATCACGAGCGGCAACAGTTGGCACTTGACTGTTGTCACTTGACTTGCATGTTTTCTCCGGCACAGAGCTCCTTTTCTGTACTCGCAATCATATTATTGTCAAGATACCAACATTGTTGAGAAAGAATTGGTCTTTGTTCGCCATTTTGCTTACAAGTAGCCAAAGGGGAAATAGAAATGAGAACAGGAGTCGATTTAAAACAGATCGCCCCGGAATTACCCCCGGATTGTCTGCTGGTGGACTCGATGTTAAAGAATAATCAGAATGCTTGGTGTAACGAATGTAGAACGGGAAATTTGGTCGGTTTTACTAATGCAGTTCTACTAATTTAATTCTACTAAAATGTTGATCCCGTTTTAATTCAATTGATTGTTTGCCAGTTGATTTGTTTGTACAAAAACTTTTTTTGTTCTTGTGGATTCAAAACTTTTTGTTGATCTTTTTTTTGAAAATTAAAGGTTTCGAGGTTTTTTAAAGTGTTTCTTTTTTCAGAATAATAGCAATGCAATTTCACAATTTTTGCGTGTGTCAACCCGGTAAGAAAGACTTTAGAGGTAGCTTCTGAGACCTCTAAAACCTGATAATCTTCAACATTAATTTATTTGGTAACAGTAGTGGGAAAAAGGTGCTATTCCGCCACTTCCTAATCGGAAGATGACTAAATACCACCTTTTTCCCACTACTCTATATATCTACAACTTGCTTATACCCCCCATTTTATTCACTACTATATAGTCACTCTAAGTCTAACAATAAATTAAGAAATGGCTTAATTCTAGAAAATAATAATAAGCTCGTTTGCAAATTCGCCAATTCATATTCACCCAAAATCTAAGTAACTTATAACTCAACCAGTAGCTTGTAACAACCAGTAGCATGGTAAAAACCAGTAGCTTGTAACAACCACTAGCTCGTAACAAAAATAAAGCAATGAAATAACCACTAGCTTGTAACTCCAGTAACTAATCTTCATTCTGATTGGCTAGTCAGTAACGTGTAACAGGTTATTTCACAAAGAATGTTCTAGAATAATTCTCCAAGTGGGGACCTTTATTCTCCACGGCATATTTTGGCCATTCATCATGGCTTTCGCTTGGCCGCACAAAATATAACTCAATTGAACAAAAACATTTATTAAACAAGCATAATTAAGGCATACGAACTAAATAGCAAAACTTGGACATAAAAAATACGGATTTTTAGCTATATCTCGAGAAATAAAAAAGGTATCAAATTCAAACTTTGTGAATGGATAACTATTAGTTGAATACACACTCTGTATGAGAATGAGGTCTGTACGCCAAGGGGGTGGAGTGGGGCTACTTTTTAATTCTATAACCAATCTTAAAACGTGGGGGAATTTTTCAAATGTAAATAGCTCCAAAACTGTTGGTTCAAAATTGAGCAAACTTGGCAGTGACTACCACAGGCCTATATTATAAGACATGCAAGTGGGAGGAACTAAATCAGACGGATACTTTTTGAGATAATGAGATTTAAATTTCAGATTGCAACAAAATTTAGTAATGAGTGTTATCTTCTCTTCCAAATAAATCTTCAAATATAGGTTCTACGACTCCAGTGTTATAGTCATTGACGTAAATGCCAAAATGGTAAACTCGAATATCTCCCTTTGAATATTCACCAGATTCGTGGAGAAAAACTGAAGCTATTTTAAGCATTTCTCACAAATTTCTTTCAGTTAATTTTTTGTGCATAATTTGCAACATATTTGAGTTATAGTCTAACTAATTCACATTTGAGTTATAGTCTGACTTCCTGTACTATTAGTGGTTGCTAAATATGAAAGAAAGCTAATTTTACAAATTTCTTCATTTTAAAAAATTAATTTTTTTCCAAAACAAAAAATTTATAAAATTTCAAAATAAGAGCGAAATCCCTCTTTTAAGAGCAAATCACTCTTTAGGAGCGAAATTGCCCCTATCGGAGTGATCCCCCAGAGTAGAAAGATCGCTCTTTTTCGCTCTTAAAGAGTGATTCCATCTTTTTTTGATTTTTTAAAAATTTTTTCTTACTTTTTCAAATTATCTATACTCTTCAATAAATCTATATTTTCTTTCACTTTTTCTATATTTATTCCGTTATTAATAAGAAATGATACAAAATTATAATATTTACACGAACAATATTCCTTAGTTTGGCTAATAACTAAAGGACTTACAGTGTTGCTTTGCCAACTAGGATTAGTTGTTTTCTCACTCAAATCAGTGTAAGGACCTTCGGTCTTGGTTCCCCAACTGCTTGGCTTGCCATGGATTTCGTCCGTTCGCAGATTTCTACTAAATCCTCTAGGTATATCTACATTTGGATGTTGTTTCTTTACATGAGCCCGTATCCCATCATATCTCACATCAGAAGCACAATATGGACAATTAACTTTAGCTGAAGTACAAATTCTACATGTATACTTACTCATCAAAATCAGTTAGTGGTTTTACATAATTACATTTTTTTACAACTTCTAATTAAAACTTCTGGGCTAAGGTTAGGGTTAAGGTTAGGGTTAGGGTTAGGGTTAAGGTTAGGGTTAAGGTTAGGGTTCAGGTTATGGTGAGGGTTAAGGTTAGGGTTAGGGTTAGGGTCTGAGTTAGAGTCATAGATAGAACTAGAACCAGAACTAGAGCTAGAACAAGAACTAGAACTAGATTCTTTTTTTAAAGAACAACCCCATGGAGAAAAATTATTAGCACAAATACCACTTAGTTTCCTCCATATCCAACGTTAACCAATGTATTTACTCTACTCAACATTGTGCTTGCTCCCATTGCTACACTCCCAGCATTTCTTGATATAATATCGGGATAAATATCACTAAATATAATTAAACCTGAGCTTATAATTTCACCAATAGTTGATAAACTTTTTATACCCTTTCCCATAATCATTTCTTTAGTTAATACATCATTCTGAATTTTAATATTATTTAAAGTAAGAAGTTTATTAAAATAAAACTGATAATTATCATGATTAATGGTATTTCTATCTGTTGCATTTATCATGAGTGGTTTCATATATGCTATAAGTTTATTTATATCTGCTCTTTCTAATTCATCTTTTTAACTAAGAGCTTTTAAATCAAGCAAACCAACTCTTGAATCATATATCATTGTTCTATTGCTATCAATAAAAATAAAAGTATTTTCCTTCTTATATTTAATTATACCATAACGAAGTTCATCTGACATTCCATCTGTACGATTATAATGGTTACTATTTAACTCACTAATTATTTTACTAAAGTCATGTTCACGTTTATATATCTCATTAAAGTTTTTAAATAGATCATGTCCATTATAAGTTGTTAAATAAAAAGTATCACAACTCATTCTTGCTGTATTAATTATTTAGCTGGTTTATGACACATTACAATCATTTGAACATTATAATGTCTACCTTCTGTTAAATAATAAGCTATACCACAGGCCTATATTATAAGACATGCAAGTGGGAGGAACTAAATCAGACGGATACTTTTTGAGATAATGAGATTTAAATTTCAGATTGCAACAAAATTTAGTAATGAGTGTTATCTTCTCTTCCAAATAAATCTTCAAATATAGGTTCTACGACTCCAGTGTTATAGTCATTGACGTAAATGCCAAAATGGTAAACTCGAATATCTCCCTTTGAATATTCACCAGATTCGTGGAGAAAAACTGAAGCTATTTTAAGCATTTCTCACAAATTTCTTTCAGTTAATTTTTTGTGCATAATTTGCAACATATTTGAGTTATAGTCTAACTAATTCACATTTGAGTTATAGTCTGACTTCCTGTACTATTAGTGGTTGCTAAATATGAAAGAAAGCTAATTTTACAAATTTCTTCATTTTAAAAAAATTAATTTTTTTCCAAAACAAAAAATTTATAAAATTTCAAAATAAGAGCGAAATCCCTCTTTTAAGAGCAAATCACTCTTTAGGAGCGAAATTGCCCCTATCGGAGTGATCCCCCAGAGTAGAAAGATCGCTCTTTTTCGCTCTTAAAGAGTGGTTCCATCTTTTTTTGATTTTTTAAAAATTTCTTCTTACTTTTTCAAATTATCTATACTCTTCAATAAATCTATATTTTCTTTCACTTTTTCTATATTTATTCCGTTATTAATAAGAAATGATACAAAATTATAATATTTACACGAACAATATTCCTTAGTTTGGCTAATAACTAAAGGACTTACAGTCTTGCTTTGCCAACTAGGATTAGTTGTTTTCTCACTCAAATCAGTGTAAGGACCTTCGGTCTTGGTTCCCCAACTGCTTGGCTTGCCATGGATTTCGTCCGTTCGCAGATTTCTACTAAATCCTCTAGGTATATCTACATTTGGATGTTGTTTCTTTACATGAGCCCGTATCCCATCATATCTCACATCAGAAGCACAATATGGACAATTAACTTTAGCTGAAGTACAAATTCTACATGTATACTTACTCATCAAAATCAGTTAGTGGTTTTACATAATTACATTTTTTTACAACTTCTAATTAAAACTTCTGGGCTAAGGTTAGGGTTAAGGTTCGGGTTAGGGTTAGGGTTAAGGTTAGGGTTAAGGTTAGGGTTGAGGTTATGGTGAGGGTTAAGGTTAGGGTTAGGGTCTGAGTTAGAGTCATAGATAGAACTAGAACCAGAACTAGAGCTAGAACAAGAACTAGAACTAGATTCTTTTTTTAAAGAACAACCCCATGGAGAAAAATTATTAGCACAAATACCACTTAGTTTCCTCCATATCCAACGTTAACCAATGTATTTACTCTACTCAACATTGTGCTTGCTCCCATTGCTACACTCCCAGCATTTCTTGATATAATATCGGGATAAATATCACTAAATATAATTAAACCTGAGCTTATAATTTCACCAATAGTTGATAAACTTTTTATACCCTTTCCCATAATCATTTCTTTAGTTAATACATCATTCTGAATTTTAATATTATTTAAAGTAAGAAGTTTATTAAAATAAAACTGATAATTATCATGATTAATGGTATTTCTATCTGTTGCATTTATCATGAGTGGTTTCATATATGCTATAAGTTTATTTATATCTGCTCTTTCTAATTCATCTTTTTAACTAAGAGCTTTTAAATCAAGCAAACCAACTCTTGAATCATATATCATTGTTCTATTGCTATCAATAAAAATAAAAGTATTTTCCTTCTTATATTTAATTATACCATAACGAAGTTCATCTGACATTCCATCTGTACGATTATAATGGTTACTATTTAACTCACTAATTATTTTACTAAAGTCATGTTCACGTTTATATATCTCATTAAAGTTTTTAAATAGATCATGTCCATTATAAGTTGTTAAATAAAAAGTATCACAACTCATTCTTGCTGTATTAATTATTTAGCTGGTTTATGACACATTACAATCATTTGAACATTATAATGTCTACCTTCTGTTAAATAATAAGCTATATGCTTACTAAACCTATCACCCATATCATCAAGTACTATTACACAATTTTGAAATTTATGCATATTATTTTTTGTGAACATATTTATATCACATTTATTAAACCCAGTATAAAACCTATTAGACTCAGAATCTATCCAGTCTCTGTCATCTTTACACACTATAACTATATTTTTAGCTTGGTCTTGGTTTTGGTCTTGGTTTTGGTTTTGATCAGTGAACGAACTTTGTTCGTGGTTTACCAAACTGCTTTGCAGATCCTGGTTTTGGACTGAGTATAATTTTAAGTATTGTCTAATAAAACATATTTTCCCTGTACCAGTTCCACCATAAACAATAGTATGTAGTGGTGACTTTTCATATTCAAATCTAACTAGACTCCTATTCATAAATCCACCAAAGCTTTCTTCTAGTTTTGTATGTTTACTCGGTATTGAATCAAATAATAAATAACAAATTCCAATTAAGAAAATAAAGATCATAACTGCGCTACCTGTCTCCATTTTTATATATGAAATATATACTTATGGGTCTTCGACCATGCTTCGCCATAATTAGACTTATAATTAGACTTATATTTAAACTTAGACTCAGACCTATAATTAAACCTATAATTAAATATTAATTATTTTAATACAAAAATGTTTATCCTAACTTTTGGAGGAATTCAATAATAAATTTAATATTGATAATAGTGCTAAGAGCGATATCAGAATAAAAGATATAGGTAAAGATATAAGTCTAATACCAATTGAAATAGAGATGAGAGACCAAACTCCAGATAACACAAGTGAACCTAACGTCAACATTATTGTAAATCTACATCCAACTGTTGGTACATATTGGGTTTTAGTTATAAGAAGAGAAGGTGGTCCTGTGTATTACTTTGATAGTTTTGGCGTTGAGACCCCACCATTATTTTTAGAAGAATATGTTGATCTAGGCTCTAATGAGAGAACACAACAAAACTATGAATCTTATTCTGGGGCTTATTGTTTATACATGATCTATCTTATTGATAGAGGATTTAGAATTAAAAGTGCTTTGAATATTCTGGTTAATCAATGTAAATATCCAGGAATATATAATGAGTGTTTTTGTTTAGGTTGTAATGTTAATGATAATGTTAATGTTAATGATCTACGAAGTAGCTTTGCTAATAATGTTATTGATAATGATAATGTTAATAATGATAATGTTAATGATAATGATAAAGATAATGATAGTGTTAAAGATAATGTTAATGATAAAGATAATGATAATGTTAATGATAATGATAATGATAAAGACAATGATAGTGTTAAAGATAATGTTAACGATAAAGATAATGATAATGTTGATGTTAATGATAATGATAATGATAATGTTAATGATAATGATAATGTTGATGATAATGATATTGTTAATGATAATGATAATGTTAATGATAAGGATAATGTTAATGATAATGATAATTTTATATATCTATTTGATGAAAAACATCAAAGGGGTAAACCTAACAACAAAGAAGGTCTTTGTAACAATATCTCTGTAAACATAAATGAAGATCTACAATCATGGATAAATGATGATAATATAATTATTGAAGCCACATTCCCAGATAAATTTAGATGTATAATATCTGGTCCTAGTGAATGCGGCAAGACATTCTTATTAAAAAAACTAATTCTAGCTAGTATATATTTTAATAATCTATACATGATTGGTCCTACTGGTGATCAATACAATGGATTAGAAAGAATAAACCCAAAAGCATTTATAGAATTTATTAAAGATATAAACGATTTACCTTCTCCCGAAAAACTAACCAAAGACTGAAAGAAACTAATGATGTTCGATGATGTTAGAGCCAAAGAACCAGTTATTATTGAATACTTTTGTAGAGGTAGACATAATAATTGCAATATGATATATCTTAATGAAAACCTGTTCTCTCTGGATAGGCAGAGTGTTAGAGAGAACTGTAATCTATTTATTTTATTTGAAGGGAGAGGTAAAGTCCTAGCATCGATATATCAAGATTTCGTGTATAAATATATATATATATATATATACATATATATATATATATATATATATATATATATATATATATAGAAAGAGCCTTAAAACTATATTGTCATTGATATAACTAAAAGTAAAAAATATTAATGGTAAACTAAGAATTAATTGGGATCGGAGAGTTTTGAATTAAGTTTATGTTTAGGTTTATGTTTATATCTATTTCTATATCTAGACCAGATGCAAAGTAAAACTCACTAAATCACCATTGAAGTCAATAGGTCTTCCATGCTCATCTTTAATATGAAACTCTATATATTCTATTCTATCTTTAGTTACTTTTTGATACAAGATATTAGTTGGTATAATACTTATCAAGTAACCCGGTGGTTCTGTTAGAGTAAAAGTATATAGTATGTCTGTGTTATTCCCATTATCTTTAACACCAGATATCACATTACAATGAATGTTAATTGTACTAAAAACCATAATATCAACAATTTTCTGAAATGTATATTTACCTTTTTTATAAACTATTTTTCTAAATCCTAGTAATGGGGCTATTGAATTTTCTATTTCAAAGTTAATTGCACCTTGTTTTATTTCCATTAAACTTTTCATTGTATTCTTATCGTGTTCTATTATAACATTACCATTGGTTTCTTCTTTTATTAATTCTGCTATTTCGATTAATTCATATGCACCTGGTATAACAGCTAAAATACGGGTATCTGTCCATGTTGGGGAACCAGGGCTGCAGGGCCCTTCACCTCGGGTATCATATAAAAATTGATTGTTCCTTCTATTTACATTAAACACCGAATTATAAACAGATAATCTAATTAAACCTAATTTTGACGAGTCAAGTGTAGGTTCGCTAAAGTAAAATTTTTCTGTTGGCTTTATCATTCTAAAGTTAAGTGTATGTTCTTCTTTAGCTTTAGTTAGAGTTTCATTTATCTTTTGTAGTTCATATAGAATTAAGTTATCGGACATTTTTTGACTTACAAAAAGGGATTTTAATTTGGACACAACTTATGGTTATAATAATGATATACACAAAAGTAAGATTATAGAATATAAACCTAATAATCTAGCAACAAAGAAAACAAACAATACTAATATTAATATCATTCTCAATAAAGAGAATCATTTAAAATTGCGTGATTCATATCTAGAGATAGAGTTTGTTGTATCAGATGATATGGTGGTGTATTTGCTGAAAATGCTAATATCAGATTAGTTAATTATGGTATGATGGCATTGTTTAGTTCAGTTAAGCATGAAACTAGTGGTGGTAGGACTATTGAATATATAGATCATTGCCATCCTAATCTATTGATGCATAAGCTATTAACTAGTACTGATGATGAAAATGAGAGTGGTTTTGTTAGAAATCAAGGTGATAGAGATAATCAATTCAAAGGAGACCATATTGTTGCAGAACGAGGTCATATGTATATGATGATTAAGATGAGTGATCTATTTGGTTTCGTAAATGATTTAGAAAAGATTATATATGGTTTAGGATTTAAACTAATATTAAAAAGAAATAATAATGATAGAGCTCTATTTAGAGTTAATGCTGGTGCTGATGCAGTTGGTACAGATGGTAATATAGATATTAGAGATATATCATGGTGTGTGCCTAGTATTGATAATAGTAATGAAAATTGAATTTTTGTGCGGAAGGGTTTAAGTAAAAAGAATAATGTAGACTTTAGCTATTATGAAAGGAAGACATTTTATAAAAATGTGCCCAATGCTACTAACTTCTTGTTTGAGATAGGTATGGAAAGTGGTATGGAAAGACCGCAATATATAATAGTTGGTTTTGAAAGTAATAATGTTAATGAACAAACTCATGATGCAAGTACATTTGATATAACGAATGTTACTGAATGTTATTGTAAGATTGGTAGTGAGTTTTATCCCGAGGAAAGAATGAATACTAATAAGGGTACCAATAATTATAATGAGGCTTTTAAAGCGATTGTTAGCTTTATTAAAGATTATAATGAGCTACCACATAGTATAAAACCATATATAAATCATAGAAAATTCAAAAGTAATTATAGAATATATGTATTTGATACTAGATATCAAAGTGATCATATAGGCCCACAACCAATACAATTTAATTTTAAATTTAGTGCTGCAGTTGCAGATGTTATATGTCATGCATTAGTATTAACTAGAAAGGTCATTAGTGTGAATAGCTATGGTAATAAGATGGTTAATTTTATATCATAATTATAATTATAGTAAATGACTTAATCAATGACTAAATCAATGACCAAATCAATGACTAAATCAATGACCAAATCAAGGGCTAAACAATGACTAAATCAATGATAATCAAACTATTTCCTACTAGTCTTAACAAAACCTTTCGCATAAATAGTATCCAGTTTCTTTTTATTATCTAGAGTCAATCCCTTAGCTTCAAGTTCATTTTTAGGCTTCGAGCTTCGCTCGCGGGTGGAACCCGTTGGCTTAATCTTAGCCTTAGGTAATAGTTTAGCCTTACGCTTAGGCTTAATAACAACAAAGGGATTATACTTTTTAACTTCCATTATTTTTTATATATAGAAATGAGTCTTTTAAATAAGTCAAAACTAAATCATATTGTGTTTGTGGTAGACATTATAGTGGTTTTAAAAATATAAGTGGAGCTATCACTTCAAAAGATACTAAAATGTTAAGAGGATCCTGCACTAAATGTAGAAGGAATAAATCAATGACAGTATCTGATGCAACAATAGAAGCAGAGGGATTGGAAGATTTCTTTAAAAGTGTTGGTAGAGCTACGGTTAACTTTGGAAAGAAAGTTGCTAATAATCCAGTAAGAGCATTAGAAATAGCAAGTAAAATAGGAAGTGCAGCTGGAAGTAGAAACCCTAGAGCAGCTCTAGCGGCTACACCTGATTTAATTAAATTTGCAACTACTGGTGAAGGTATAAAGGTAGTACAAAAAGGAAGAGGGTTATACTTAGGTACTAAGACGAGATAATTATTTGATTATGATTATGATTATATTATGTTTATGATTATGTTTATGATTATGTTTATGATTATGATTATATTATATTTATGATTATGATTATGATTATGATTATATTTATATTATGTTTATGATTATCGATAAATATTAATACTAATATTATTATTACTAAATACATTATTATAACTAAACACTAACAACTTTAGTTTCAAAAAACACTCAGCTTGTTTTTCTTGTTCTTCTTATAATCCTCATATACCTTAACTAATTCATTATACTCGTCATTATCTATTTTATTATCATTCATTGATTTAGTATATAGTCTATTAAAGTTGCCACTAAACTGTTTACTTAAAATATACATTTGTGAATACTTTATAATTTTATTTCTTATTTTGGAATTAATTGTTCTTGATAATGAACGACAAACAGTTGCTGTAGCAAAAGCTGTTGGTATAGGATAAGGTAATCCTATACCTGTTAATGCAACTGATGTTGTTGCCGTTATTGCTATTGATGATAATACTATTTCTGTTCTCTCAGCTACGTTAATATAAATCTTATATCTACTTAACTTCTTATTATAGTTATTAGTTTCAGATTCATAATAATTTCTAATATCTTTTATAATGTTAATATTGTTAAACTTATTATTAGCTAAGATCTTTTCATTTATCAATCTTTCTGATACAGATGATAGATCTGGGTAAAGTAATCTCTCACTCGGTGCTGTTGGATTGGCCATAGTTTCGGTTATTTTAATTAGTAAAAATTCTTTCTATTTCTTTCGTTATATCTTCTTGTTTAAAACCATAATGCTTCTCTAGTCTTTCTTGTTCTTTATTATCAATTAACGGACTTCGTAAAAGTATAGCAATTATATACTGTACTATTGTCTTCATCTATAAAAGAATTAGTCTTTTTATGAACTTCTTTAAATTCTTTTAGCCCAGTAGTAAACATTTCATCTAGTTGTATGTTAGTGATATTCTGATTAAACTTAATATTATCAATCTCTAGTTTTAATTGATTATTTTTAGAGATAATATCAGCAGCAATTTTATTACAATACTTGACAGTATTTGTGACTTCATTTGCTGATTCAATAAACTCATTAATTAGTTCATCATTAACTTGTGTTTCAATTAGTTGTAATGTTTTAGTTGTGAATTTATCAAATTCACCTTTTCTTAGCTCAGTTATGTTTCTACTTAGAATGTCTATTTTTGTTAGAAGAGGATAATAAATTATTGTCACAATACTCTTTATTAACAACATCTTTTTCATCTATCGGCGGATGTACATTTGTAATTTTATAGGTATCCTTCATATCAATATTATCATTATCTTCTAGGAAAAACCCACGAGCCTTACTTAGTGTTAAGTTATTTGTTGATGTTGATTGATGTTTAGCCTGATTGAATCTATTTCTTGTCATCTTTGTATTTGTTTACAGAAAGATTTGAATCTACCAAGTAGCTGACCGTAGGTCTATCCAGCTTGCTGGCTTATAAGTGTAACTTCTTCGAAGATCAGAGGACCTGCTTCGCAGATGACCGACGGTCTATTTTTAATGATTCTAAAACCTTATTATTAGATTCAAAGTCAAACTCGGATTGTAATAGTTCCTTTTCATAGTATTTACATTCTATTATTTCTATCTTATAAGTTGGTGGTTGTGTTTTTAGAACTTCATTAACTTTAAACAATTCTTTATTCCAATTAGAAATGTAACCTTTAGAAAAGATATTGCGTTTATCTACATTTCTAACATAATCACCAACTTTATGTTTTGGTGTTGCTTTGGTAGATTTAATCTGCGAACTAGTTTCACTGATTTAGTATCTAATTTTATCAGGATTATTAGAAGCGTCAACTGGTGTCATATTAATTGTTGAATGAATGTTATTGTTATATGTTATGACTGAATCATTTAGTATATTTACCCAATTACCATCACCATTGATGAACATTGGCTTATTAATTATGTGTAATAATGTTCTATTGAATCTCTCTATAAACCCAGCCTTAAATCACTGTATGTAGAATATAGTTTTATTTCATATTTTTTAAGGAAAGATTTAAACGTTTTATTGTAAAACTCACTACCTCTATCTACCCATAACTTTTCTGAATTTCTATGTTCAGAGCCACCTTGTGGACCTTCCGATAGAATTGTTGTAAAACCATTAGTTATAGATAAACCAGATTTATTCTTTAATGGAATAGCCCATGCATATTTTGTGAATATATCTATAACAGTTAACATATACTTATAATTTTTATTGTATTTACTTAGAGATGTCTTATCAATTAAATCAGCTGACCATGTTTCATCTTTATATAATGGTATTATTCTTTGTCTTCTAAACTTTGTTATTTGAGGACTGAAAACTTCTTTAGCTAATAATTGTTGTTGTTTTTCCATCATTAATTATTTACCATAGTTAAAAACAAAATTATCTAGTTGCCCTTGATTAATAATATTCATAGATAATAGTTGCTTAGATGTATCTAGCATTTCATCATATAATCCATCATGACCAGCTTTTGTTTCTAGTATTAATAATTCTAGTCTTTCCATTAAGTTATTTGGATCTGCGAACAGACTCCGTCTGTGGTTATCCAACGAACTTTGTTCGTGGCAAGTCAAGCAGTTTCCCTGATCGGGAGTGCTATTTAATCCCCTACCATATACATCATCTTTTACCCCTATTATACGTTTTATTGCTCTATATCTAGCACTTTTCTTATCCCCTTTTCCTAAATCATATCCAATATCAAATAAAAACCTTTTAATTTTGCTTTCATCTTCCTCGATATCACCATATTTTATATTTGGGTTAGTAAGAAAGTTTATAAACACCTCTGAAAATTCATATATATTATCCTTAACTATAAAAGCATTTTCTTGATAAATTAGTTTAACACCATTCATTTCAAATTCAGCGATATCTAATTTTCCGAACTTTAACTTTGAGGCTTAGATTGAACTGACATTAAATTAATAATTTGAGCTGTGTTTTTATCTACTAAAAGTCCTGGTTTATCTCGAGCTTCCTCCACAGCTTTGCCATTGGACTTCATTAAAGTTTCATTAAACTGGGAGCCAGCTTGCTGGATCATCTTAGTTTGTTTATCTAACTCTTGATTTTGCCAATCTATTGCTCTTAATGTTTGTTCACTTAATGCTAGATTGTGTTCACTGTTCGCATTTAAAGTTTTAGTTAAAGGATCAAATAACTCTTCTATTTCACCATAATATTGTTGTTTTAATTTATCTTCTAATCTATTTCTTCTGTTTTGTTTTTCTAGATTAATTAACTCTATATGTGTTTCTAGTTTAGTCATTTTTATATATATAAAATATTATTATATTAAGTAGGTAGGTTATTATATAATCTAATAGCTGTTTCAATAAACTTTCTATCTTCCTTAATTGTTAATTCTTTAATAATATTTATTAGTGTTTCTAATGATTCTTTACTTACATCTAACCCTAATTTTATTAATAGCTCTAAAGTAGTATTATTATTCAGGGAACCTGCTTGGCTTGCCACAGACGCAGTCCGTTCGCAGATTTAATTTACTAGATCTCTTTTGAATAGATACATGTTCTCATCTAGGGTATAACTTTTTATATTATTTACATAAAATCTTTTATCATCAAAATTACTTAAACTTCTTTTACTTATCTTAATTGCGGCCATACAACTTCCTACTTTTTGAATCCTGCTTTCCTCTATTATCCTTTCCTTATTATCTATTAGAGCACTATAATATTCTTCGTGCTTTCCATTATTTTCTTTCTTTATTCCTTTCTCTTTTGCCCCATAGTTCTTTATACTATATGTTTTGGGTTTTAATACAACGAATTCTTCTATAACCTTACTACCTAATTCGTGTTTAAATTTGCCCGGTATCTTATTATTAGTTTTTATTGGTTTATCTAGATTACTCAGATCCATGTGCTCATTGTCGACATTGCCCTCGCTAAAGCGTAACACGAAGCTATCCGTGTCCATGTAGTGTAACATTAGATCTTTAACCGAGGGATTTAATACATTATAAAAATTTATACATATGAAGCTTACTGAGCTCTAGTACTGTAGATCCTAAATAAATCGGCTTATCATATTGTATTTCCTTTTTATAGAATTCTATTAGAGTATAGTTTTCATATCTAATTACATCTTTACATGTTGGTTTACTAACAGCTTTAAGTATTTCATAATCATCGGTTAGAATCTTAGCTTCTAGATACTTTAATGGATTCTCACAACTTTTATCAAACAATGAATTATTCATTAAATTATATATATCTTTCTCAAGTTCAGTTTTAGCTTCAGCTCTCATTTTAGTATTAAGTTCAATGTAGTCTCAAATTATATAATCTTGTTTAAATTTATTTATTCTATGGACTTTAGTAACCTTTATACCTATCTTAATAACAAACTTTAACATCCCATAGTGTATTGGGTATTCATATTTATTATTCTGATCTAATATTAGTTTCCTGCTTTTTGATGAAGTTGGGGGTCTTTGTTTGTATCCCAGTTCATTATTCTCTACTTCTCTTCCATGGGGTAGTAGTTGGAAGTTGCTAGTTCTCTCTTTACGTTCATTATCATATTCTAAATCACAGATAAGCCAATAGCCATAATCATTGTCATCTGAAGTATTTAATACTTCATCTACAGTTGTATTGGAGTACTCAAAATCTTTATATGGTAGCTTTTGCAATAGTGCATAACCGTATAAGTTATTGGCATCGATGTACCAGATAGACCTTTGGTCATGGGACTTCGTCCATTTTTCGCCATTGATCTTTGACTCTGACTCTGACTTTTAATATATCTGTTACCCATAACACCACATATGCCACCTCTCATTGCACTAATGAAGTCTTTTAGTTTTTGCTCATCTTGTATTGTGTCTAATTCAACTTTGCTTAGTTTTAGGAAACAATCGAAGCTGTAGCTTGATAGACTATTATAATGTAGAGGATTGATTTTAAATGTATTCATATTTAACTTAACAAATAGATTGAAGCAATGTCCTAATATAAATATATCATTTTCCATATATTCCATTGTTAAATCTTTACGTGCTTTATTACTATTAGAATTATTAAAATCATCTACTTCATCTTGAGTTGGTAATTTAGTTGTTAGTGATGATCTAAAGTCTTGAATTGATAGACTACCTAATTTATTATTATAGCTATTCTCATCCTTAAATTATTCATAAGGATAATGTTTTACTTTTTATGTTGTAAACCTTTGCTATTTTATCAAGAGACATTGTCAAGAAACTTCAACTATCTATAAACTTTAATACGCCTACCCTAAATATTCTAGCTTTACCATTAGTACTAGGTAAGATATCAATTCTTCTCCTGCTATTATTCTGTTTCGATATCTCATTAAATAATAGATTGAAGTCATAGCCTTTACCGTTATGAAATATTACTGGAATGAAGTTTTGATGTTTATAGTTCAAGTTACAAAAATTACATGCTGGACCTCTATTTCTACCTGTTTGATGACAGTGATCTCTAACTTTATTAACACAGTTTTTATTACGAATGTGGCATATATCATTAGCATGATGATACATTTTATCTTCTTCTGTAAATATCATTGCTTTGTTTATCTTAGTACTATGTTTTGTTTCTATTTCTAATAAATCTCTAACATAATCTTTGATGCAGTCTGGACCAAAGTATGATCTGTTATATAGTTCATCTTTTCTAAGCACTTAATCTTTGCTATGCCAACTATAGCCAATAGCAATAGGTACATGTTCAGATATCTTATATGTATTGCTACCAATCTTTTCATCTGTTCCTTTCATGTAACATTCAGTATCACTAAATATAACATTGCTCACCTCTTGTTGTTTATATTGATTCTTGAATTTAATTTGTTTTAACTTAGGGCAAACAATCTTTGGTTTGATTTGGACACAGCATTCATGGGTTTCATATTTATTTTAAGAACTAAACCAATAGGTACAATTATCACAAAACCAGAACTTGGCATGTTTGGTGTTAGGTCTTTCTAGTAATACTTCTACATTTTTAATTAGGGCACAGTGTTCTTCCCAGACTAGGATCCTAACATTTTGTCTATCTTTTACAAAGTTAGAACATTTCTCTAAGAGTTCTATTTTTGCTATGTTACTATCTTGAGTAGGCCTGTGGTGAAGCACGACCGTAGGTCTGTAAAACCAAAGATTGATATTACATTTATTTTGGATTTTTGTTGTATAGTCATATGCAGTTTCATTATATTCCCATCCATCGACTAGATTATTAATATACTTATTTTCTCTAGTTGCATGTTCAGTTACAGGATGCAATGCAGCTGTAATACATAATTGTAGACAGTTAAATTTATTACTTCTAATATTTAAAATCGCTTTTGTTTTATTTCTTAGACCTGGTGGCATTTCAGTATAAGATCCTAATGATGGTTTAGTCCTTTCTATATTTATTTGCATGTGTTATTCCAATAAACTCATAATCGCAGCCGTAACCCTCATACGTTTCTCTAACATGATCAAGCCATTGGTTTAGATTCAGTCGATGATCTTTTTCCATATATTCATCGGTTCTAAAGTTTATATTAGTAGTCTTTTCTTCTTCTGAGTCTCTCTTATAAAAGCAATTGGCAGTAACTTGAAATTTATATGATTTAAATGGTTTAAACTCGTCTAATATGTAATCTACTGGTTCATTAATATCCTTGATAAAACTACCATTAGATTTAGTAATATAAAACTGCCTTTGATTAAAGCTTGATTTAATATTACAATTATCGTTTAAGACAACGTTTTCTCTCCAGTGTTTATTCATGTGAGTTTGTAGACCTATCTGATTTTTAAACTTATCGCCATAAACCCAGCATGGTTCAGATTTAGTTTCAGTTTCAATTTCAGTTTTAATAATATCCTTAGTTTTAATGATATCCTTAGTTTTGGTCTGAGTTTTAATAATATAATCATCATCCGAATTATACACCTTCTCCAAGATTTCTTCTTCAGACTCAAACATTTTCTCCAATAGTTCCTTATGTTTGAGATCGTATGATTGATGCCTGTATAAACCCTTCTTTGATTCAAAGGATAAATTACAGACATCGCAGAAGTTTATGACACTAGTATTAGTTGATTGAGACATGTATATATTTAGGGAAAATTTTGGAAAAAATAATTTTTCAAAAGTGAAAAATGAAATGTGATAAGTGTAAAAATAAGTCTTGGAAAGAATGTTGTAATAATTGTAAAGAATTAGAATATTCTTGTTATGTATGTAAAAAAATGGTTAAAGTGAAAGATTATATAGAACATTTGGGATATCATTATTCTGATCCTGATCAATGTCTAGTATGTAGTATGTGTAATGTTTATAAACATATATCACTATATAGATTTAGAAATAGGAAATGTAGACTATGTATTTATCTTCATAGATATAGATATGGTCATACTAGAAATCAAATCAGAGAGCATGTTTATAAGTATAATATTCAAGAAGCTAATTCTTCTTCTTTAAATTTATCTGTCATGTATTTTTTGGGTTTTATTGATATTTTAGATTTAGACCTTTTTTTCTTAATTAATACCAGATTTAGAATAAATAAAGAGTGAAAATCACTCTTAGAGTAATTGATAAAATAATGACAGATTTTGATTGATTTTTTGATTTTGATTAATTTTTGATTGAATATAGAGCTAATATATAGTAGTGAATAAAATGGGGGTATAAGCAAGTAGTAGATATATATAGAGTAGTGGGAAAAAGGTGGTATTTAGTCATCTTCCGATTAGGAAGTGGCGGAATAGCACCTTTTGCCCACTACTGGTAACCTCTAAAACCACAAAAGCTCTCGCCCGGGACACTGCTGAGATACAAAGTCTGTTAAAGTTGAAAAGAGAACAACTTAACGTAAACTTTTCATAAGAAAAGCCTGGCGTAGTTCGACAAGCTCTACCGCTTAAACGTATACTTGCCTTGAGAGATGAAGCCTTGAGGAAACAAAAGAATGGGTTAAAAGAAACGCCGAAGCTTGATAGCTTAAGATCATTTGGTGTATACCGGTGTAGACCACCCAGGTTGAGGTCGCGCTCGAAATCGCCTCTGATCAGACCGTCCCAGACAAGTGGGACCTCTGATCAGACCGTCCCAGACCGAAGTAACCTCTGATCAGACGAGTATGCGCTCGAAGATCATTGTGCGCTCAAAGTGCGCTCAAAGCCGCCTCTGATCAGACGAGTTCCAGACCGAAGTGAGCCCTGATCAGACAAGTTCCAGACCATTGTCCAGTCGAGTTCCAGACCATTGTCCAGACTAGAGTGCGCTCGAAATATAGTCCCAGACTAAAGTGCGGTCGAAATAACCTCTGATCAGACAAAAGTGCGCTCGAAGTTGCCTCTGTTTAGACTAAAGTGCGTTCGAAATAGTCTGATCAGAGAATGATTTTGAACATGAACAAATCTCTCAATATCGTTATAACATATTCATTTCATCTAACTTTTTATCAATCCTATATTCAACTAATAAAAAGCCAATCCTGAAAGTATTGCTAATAAAAATAAATGATGATCAAAAAATGATCAAAAAAATTACTGAGTATGCCATATATTTATGCTTTTAACTGAATAAATGAACTTAGACAGCTTTGAATAAAAACGTCGTGATCTACTTTGATTCAAAATCTTTTTTAGAGGGGACCGGCAGTTTTTATCAGCTGGACCCCTTGGTTCTGATCAAACCCATCAGATTTTTAGATGAAGTTCTGATCAGAATGCTGTTTTATTGTTGACTCTTACCAGAGACAACAAAAGTCAGTATGAAAACAAAAAAAACTTGAAAAAAAAAATTCGCTCAAATTGGTCTCTGGTCAGACTAGTGTGCGCTCGAATCGGCCTCTGATCAGACTAGTGTGCGCTTGAAACTGCCTCTGATCCGACCGTCCCAGAACAAAGTGGCCTCTGATCAGGCAAGTTCCAGACCATTGTCCAGACAAAAGTGCGCTCGAAGCCTTTTCCAGACCATGTAATTCGAGCGCACCGGGAACATGTGTGCGCTCGAAACTCGTCTGATCAGGGGTCACTTCGGTCTGGCCACCTCGACCTGGGCAGACTCGAGGTGGAATAAAGTCGAAGTCGAGGTGGAATAAAGCCTCAAGAGTCAAGAGCAGGTTCACGAGCAATGCAGCGATGGTTAGCAGCATTCTCGTAGAAAGGAACCTCATTTTATAAAACTAATTATTTTGGTTGAAAATAGCAATTTTCAAATTTTCTTTTTCAAATTGAAGCAAAAACGTGTACTTAACTCCTCAAAAATTAATCTAACCCGACTATTTCAACTTCAGCTTATTCTAATCATTTTCCACGTTTTTGTTTCTATATCCTTACGTTACCTTCGCGCTTTCGCGGTTGGATCTAGACACATTTTGCAACAACTCAAAAAAATTCAGCTTTGCCCAGAAATTTTCAAAATAATAGGATCTCCTGTTTTTGCCCCCCCCCCCCCCCCCAGCATAGTGAGTTAGCATTTGCACCCCCGACGCACGTGCCGCATTTTTACAATGATTTACTATGTACTGAAATGTGCTCTGAAACTCGGCCGCATAACGCACTCTGCACCACCACAGAGGGCGTTATGCGGGGTGCGTTATGCGGGGGGGGGGGGGGGGGTTGCAAACGGAAAAAATTCAAAAAAATCGTATATAATAGCAGGCATCATGTGTAAAATCTGGGCAAATAATTCCTGGGCTGCAGCCTAGATAAATTTTTCCTCATTGACGCAAAATCTTCAATTCAGGGAGGGATTCGAACCGGCGACCTCCAGAATTCTCTACAACAGTTCTACGAATCGGCTATCCGGCCCTTGCTGGTTCCTATCTTCAAATCGCTTTCATATTAGCAACAAAACTTTATTTCTGAATGAGAGCAACTTAGATCACTAAAAAATGAAGAACTCAAGCGTGACAGCTTCATGTAAGAAGTTGGCTCTCAAGAAAGACACCCTAAAACAGAAGCGCCTAAACAGCCAAGCAAAAATTTTGCATAAAAAAGACAAACATAACCGACTAACGTCGGGCGAATTGCTCTCAAACGACCGGCGAGCGGTTGGCTTCGTCAGTAGCTAGCCACGGGGGGGGGGGGGGGGGGTGCACTGGGGGCTGATGGGGGCAACACTGGGTTGGGGGGGGGGGGCAACAGCGCGGTGGGGATGGGGGTCAACGGGGGGGGGGGGGGGGTTTCTCAACCTCTCAGAACCGCCCTTCACACCATAAGTATAAGAGTATAAATATAAGTCTCCAAAACAGTTTGAGCTGAAACAGAGCTGAAAGGCTCTAAGAGCACTTAATGCCCGCTGGGCGCTACCTGTTTATCCCGTTTTTGAGGACGAAAAGTCAAAAGCGTCAGACGAAAAATCGGTCAAGCGAAAAATCGCATAAAAAAAGACCAACAGGACTAATATAGTTGCTACAAACTTCGTTTGAGAGCAATTAAACAATGGTTTCAAACTTCGTTCGAGAGCAATTAAAAATAAAAACTGAAACAAGTTACTTTTTCTCTATTTGGTAGCATTTCACACAAAACCCGCCTTAATAACAATCAATTAATACTCTCTGGAGCAATAGATGACTATTAAGTTCTGTGAAAGCACAAAAATCAGACAGAAAAAAGACCTCAGCTAAACTCACCTCAGCACAAATTCCCCGACTAACGTCAGACGGGCTATATTTTTTATTTTTACATTTTTATAGACGGGTTATATTTTCTATAATTGAAGTTTCACCCATTAAGTTTTGTGTTTAAGAAGACCGGTTAAGCTTAATGTTTTCAAATTAATTCGTACTGAGCATGCCAGCCAGTGTTGTAATTATCATATGTTTGTTATCCCATGTTTGTGTGGGTCACTTTTAAAACAATTATTAACTTTCGAAAAAAAGTATTCTCAATAACATAGCTGACTAACGTCGGGCGATTTCTCTCATTAAAATGACGAGTAGTTGGCTTCGTCAGTAGCTAGCTGTGCACCATTGGGAGGCTAGCTTAAGGTTAATTTAAGGGGTTTGAGGGGGGATAAGCGCGGGTGGGGGCGCGTTCGGGGTTACGGGTGAAATGAGTTGGAGTTGGGATATGGTAGCTTGGGAGCCGAATGAGGGGATGGTTTAAGTGGTGGCGAGGGAGTCGAGGTCAAGCTGTTAGAGTCGAACTTGACCTTAAAATCATGAATTGATGTCTCAAACAGTGTCGGTGAATCGCATACATCGCGACTAATGAGCCGTAAGGTAATAACAGAACTCAATTCCCTCCGGGCGTTAGCTGTTTACCCCGTTTTGAGGAGGAAAAGTCAAATCGATCAGATGAATACTGTATCAAGCAACAAAGTGCATAAAGACTAACAGGACCCAAACAATTGCTATTGCTACATACTATATTTCAGTGAAATTAAAGACACCCCTCCTACTTTCCTCTTCGATTCGTAAAAGGGCAAGGCCCAATGCAATTCAAATTCTTCGAATTGTATAAACGATGAGTACTGCAAAAGAGCTTTGCTCAGCTTACAGCTTCGTAGCTCTTGAAGAAGTTTATCATCAGTTTGTGGTTAAAAATACAGTGTCTATGACATGCTATTTTTGCAAAATATACTAAATTACACTCAAGCTGTAGAAAATATTTTTGTAAATTTTAAATTTAGAACAGGCTATCAAAAATAAACTCTTGAAATAAACTAAGATTGCATTTAAAGAACGTTTAGACTAAATAGAACAATTTAAACTAGCTCTTAAGGTTTCTTCTAAATCTAATCTGAATCAGAGAGCTCTATCAGAGGGGGAGGTGCTCTCTCATTGCACTTCTCATTCAAATGTTTGGCTACTGCTGATATCTGTGGTCGTTTATTTGAGTATGCTGACGTATGTATAAATGGATGATGTGCGTTGTAAGGTTGGGACCCTGACCAGGGTGAAACAGCACCACCGTGCGAAGTCTCTTGCACAAATAAAGAATGGCCTGGACCGGCTTCGCTGTAAGGAGATGCGGTGGTCACTCTGGATTGAGAATGTTGTTGGGACTGGTTGGAATGAAGGACATTCATCAGAGATGAGGCAGTTGCTCCATCCATCTGGAAAACACTTCCGTTCTTTGTTTTGAGGAAGTATGAACTCTCATTTCCCTGTCTGAAGGGGTGATTGGGCACACGAGACAGAGTTATCTGCTCTCCTGCACGTAACACCATGTCTTCTCCGCTGTAAGTTCTGTTTCCTGGAATTCTCACATCGCCAGAAAGAGTGTACTCATTTTCTAAGCTGTCTACAGCTCCGCGTGCGACTGTTGCCTCACTATTGCGGTATGTACGCCTGTAACGAAATTTCCTTTGAACTTATTTGGAAGAAAACTGACGTTCATCAATCATATCACTTAATTTGATTTCGCAATTTTATTGTCAATTTTTTCTCTTAATGGAAAAATATATTGTAAACACATTTTTTGAAGCAGAAAAAATAAGGGGTCACCTAACTTGTCTAGCTGAGAAACGCAAAGACTGAAAACTTTTACAAAAAATCTACTCCTTCACCCCAACAGATAAGTTAGATTCCTTTTCTGAAAGAAGGATCGATCTAACCATAATAGCAACTAATTCAAATTGTTCGTCAAGGCCTTAAAAACAGCAATTTAAACACAACCGGCAAATTGCTGGAAAATAGCCGCCGTTGACCCGCTTGACGCACATTAGGATTGAAACAGAAAACGAAAAAAAATGAGAAACTGACAGAAGTTTTCTAAAAGTCAAAGTGTTCTTGTCGGTGAGTAAATTCTGCATATTCGGTTAGACTCTAAAGTTACACACAATTCAGCCTCTAAACTGTGCAGTTTCAGTTAGATTCTAAACCTATAAATAAATCAGCTAAACTCAAAACTATTAGGCAGAATACCAATGCAAGCTAGCAATCGCTTGAATGAACTTTGATAACCTAATGCATTATGACTTCATGGCCGGGCTTTATATGTTATCCCGTTTCTGTTCAATTTGCTCTTTTTGACATTGACCTTATTCACTGCATTACGTAATTCAATACGTGAAAGAATTTAAAATCCATTCAGTTCAAACAGTGAGTGCCGTAAGTCAGAAGTCCAGCGTCAAAATCGTGACTTATGTAACGAAAAACGTGATCAAAAGGTAAAAACGAACTAAAAACCTAGCCCGAAGAATTCCGAAACGCACTCGAAGCGTCGGAACTTAAAAAAACGTAACTACAGCCAAAACATAAGACCTTTTCTCTTGAAACAGTAACTTTTTACTTCCACAGGTTTGATAAAAATTGATATAACTTACACCATTGTCATAACGAGGAAGATTTGGGGAAAATCATTGGGAAAAGTAAAAAAAACAAAACATATCATTCAGTAAGTACACAAAAACGACCGATAGAAAAACACCACTCCTCTTCGAGTCGTTAGAAACCCCAAAGATTTAAACCATAAAACACAATTTTTAGTAAAAACTCAAAAATCTTTATACAACCAAAATTTCATTTTAAACAATTGGAAACGTTGCAAAATTGGCCAAAATTCTTAGGATGATCAAATACTGACAAACTGAAACAACTGGCAGGGTTAAATACTTTAATGAAATCCAACAGTCTAATAGTCTAAAAAATAAATTCCACAATCAGCTCTTTGCGCAAGACATTGTGAAATCATAAGGCAGACAATATTCTTAGAATCTAAACTCATTTTTAAAAAACAGCAATTACGACAGCAAAACTCGTTTTGGAGTCAAAGCAATTACGACAAAAAGTATATATTATTATTTAGTAGAAAATATCTGAGGTAAAATAAGTTCAAACTACTGCAAAAATTAAATTAATCCTGAGCTAGACAAAACAAACGGAACAATGCGAAGGCACAAAAAAAATTAATAATAAAACTGAGGCCCCTATGTTTTTCTGCGGAAACTAACAACTAGCCAATACTTTTCAACAGAATTCCAGCAAAATCTAGGTGCTGCAGTACATAAACATGGCCGGCAGATTGCTGGAAAATAACCGCGATAGACGCTTGTGGCCTTCCAGGGATTGAAACAACCGAAGTTGTAAGATAGACAGATTAACTACCAGTCCTATAACAAACAACTGCACTTTTTGGGTTAGATTCGAACTGTCATTTTTATGACACACATACGCTCAATAAGTAAAAAGCCCTAATAGAGCTTTTTCAAAATTAATATTTCAAATCAAAACTTCAAGCCTCGACTACTCAAGAATTAGGGCATATACGTTCGGCACTACTTAGATGCACAATATTGATCTTTAACTAAAAAATGTTCAGAAAATTTAAAGCTGATTAAGTGATATCACAAGTCATTTTTATTAAGGGAAGTCACGCTAAAGAAATAAGATAGACAGATCGACCACCAGTCCTTTAATAGACAACTACACTTTTTGGGTTAGATTCGGACTGTCAATTTTTTGACATATACAATCTATAGGGAAAAAGCGCTAAGAGAGCTTTTTCAAAATTGATATTCGAAATCAAAAGCTCAAGACTAATACTAAAGAACTAGAGCATATAAGTTTGGCACAACTTAGATGCACACTATTTTATGTTCATAAAATTTAAAGTTCCATAAGTGAGTTCAGAAGTCATTTTTGTGAGTGAGGTAAGTCACGCAATTGACCTAAAAGCAGAAATGACGCCAGACACACAAAATTTAACTGCAAAGCAACAGAAGTCACTGAAGTCAATTCCAAGAAGTCAGGTCGTAAGAATCATCGATGGAGACGAATTAAAAAAAAATAGCAGGACAAGTCCTGAAATACAATTCAAAGAATTGAATGAAAAACTCAGACGCACTCTACCTGATCAGCAGATCACTTGAACAATGCCAGCCAGAACACAAAAATCACCAAAGAATTGAGAAACTAAAAGAGTCAAAACTAAACAAAAACAAACTCATTGCTAAAACTCTTGAAGCTTTTAAACCTAAGGCAAAACTTTTTCCCTATAAAAAAACCTATTACAAAAAATTGTTCAAAACCAATTTTTGTTTCTGAAATCGGTCCAGTATTATATCTGCAATACCTGAAAAGTATTCATTGGCCCTTGGAGATCGATTAACTTGAAAATGACCAAAAAATTTAAGAAAAAAAAAGAAATCAATTGCAAGTTATAAAATGTTGCTGAAAATTTTGATATAAATATATTCAGAATCAATTCTGTGTCTCTAGATGCTATCCAGTAACCCAATTCCAAGCATTAAAAAATCATTGGCTCATAGATCGATAGGCAATAAATTTTAGAAAAAATTTCAAATTTCAAAATAGAAATTCCTTCTATTAAAATGTTGAAAGCCATTCAATTGCCCCCTAGCAACTATTTAATAAAATATTGTCGAATCCTGGATGCGTTTACCTGGCAACTGAGGCAAGAAAAAATAAATAAAATACAAAGAGTTTAAAAAAAAACTTGAAAAAAATTGCAAATTCTATCAAACAATTTCTAAAAGTCGAAAGGTTGAATTGTTGAAAACAAATCCATTGAAACTAAAACCCGTGCACTAACTTTTCATCAAAGCGTGGAATAGGTTTTCTTACACTTGAGAATGGACGAATATCAAAATCTGACAAAAACTTTAGGAAACATTAAAAAAATTGCATATCTTATAAAAAAAATGCTAAAATTCGAAACATTAAAAATTTAAAAAGCGTTCCATTGTTACTAGAAACTATGCAGTTCCCTATAAACAAACCTCTACAGAGATTGCCTACTCCTGAAACTGGAAAAACTGAGAAAATAATGAAAATTTTCAAAAACCTGAAAAAAATTGCAAAAATTAGTATCATTTTGTGTGTTTGTGTTTGTAGTACCACGACATATAGCTCATAAAATGGTCATAACAAGCAATTTTGTCTCGCAAAAGGCCTTCATCAGCTTTTAAAAACTTCAACCTTAGACTAATCAAACAAAAATCTCAAAAAAATCACAAAAAACACGAAAAATTGCACCATTTTGAGCCGAAAAACTCCTAAAAATGACCTTTTAAGCTTTAATTAAGGCCATCCCAGCAGCTGCACCACTATACGCACTTGAAGGACTACTAAAGCCCACTTTGGGCCTCTAATGAAACTTAATGCCCGCTGGGCTCTACCTGTTTATCCCGTTTCGAAAGATCAAAGTCATTGGAAAACGTGTGAACACATCTTAAAAAAAAAACACAGCGCACCAATACAATTCAAATTCTTTGAATTGTAAAACGCGATGTCCCCAATAATAGCCGCTATTACTTCGCGGCTATTAAAAAAAGAAAAATAATAAAAATTTAAAAAAACATCCAAGAAACAGGCTGGAAGAATTTAAACTACAAGCGACCGATAAAGCTGCAGCAAAAAAATTATATGTCTTAGGACAATGATAGAACGATATGAGAAAGAATGTGGAGAATACGCACACAATGTAAAAATTTATAAAAAGAAAAAATTGATTTTTGAGAGTTAAAACCACATTGGAAATAAAAACTAAGCAGAAAAACAAATACATTTCATTTAGCATTCTGCACTCAAATTACATCCTCCTGAACAAAAAAGTAAGTAAATAAGTGTTCCAAGATTTGAAACATTAAAACAATTAGCATAAAAAAAATGTCGGAACATTTTAAAATTGCACTTACGAAAACATTTTCAAAGAATTTCAAAAAATCAACACCAAAAAATAACTGTGAAACAAAACGAAAATAAAAGGAAAAACTCTGAGGTTGCAAAAAAAATTCGTGTAACTAGACCAAAAAACAAACAAACCGAGAAAAATTGCACAGCTGGCGAAACCAGATTATCATGTATAAAATTTGATAGAAAAATGATACCTCACGGTAAAAAGAGGAGTTGAGTGCATGAAATATCAAAGCTTAAGTTGCCATTTGCACTGATTTTTGAAAAAAAGTCCTCTAAAGATCCAAAAAAGCAGAAATAAATGAACATAGCTGGCACATTGCCAGAAAATAGCCGCAATAGATTCGTAGATCGGCTGCCTAAAAAAACAGTAAAAAAGACAGACCAAAAAATTCGTCTTTTCATTGAAGGCTGATGTGTTATACTTTGATTAAAAATCTGTATAAGTTATTGCTGCCTCTATTAGCTGATCTCAAATAACCTTCATTTAGAGTGACACACACCCATTTGACCTTATCTCTTTGATTTAAAGTAAATGAAAGTCAACTTCAAAGTGAGGAAGTCATTTTTGAGAGTGAGGTAAGTCAAGTGTGACCAAAAATTTAATCACGCGCATGAACAAAAAACTCGCTCCACTAAGAGCGAAAAATGACGTCACACATGCAATTCAGTTGAAATTGCATGAACGAATGAACAAAAAGTGGCTGTGACGCCATATGGTCGTAACAAAAATCATGACGACGAAAGAAAAAAAACCAAGAGAAGGCCAATAATAGCCCCAGCTATCGCTGTGCGGCTATTAAAAAACAAAACATAACCGACTAACGTCGGGGAATTGCTCGCAAACAACCTGCAAGCGGTTGCCTTCAACAGTTGCTAGTCAGCAAAGGAGGTGCACCGGTGATCTGGTGGAGGGCAACAGTGGGGTGGGGCGGCAACAATGGATGGTAGTGTGGGGAAACAGAGGGGTGTTTTCAACCTCTAAGAACAGCCCTTCAAATTATAATTACAAGTCTCCAAAACAGTTTTTGTTGATCGCATACTTGGAGAAAAGTGTGCTGAAAGGCTCTAAAAGCACTTAATGCCCACTCGGCCTTACCGTTTTATCCCATTTCTGAGGACGAAAAGACTAACAGGACTAATATAAATGCTACAAACTTCGTTAATGAGCAATTAATCAACTAAAAAATTGTGAATTTTTGCTCATTTTATACTTGAAACGCATTGTTAGGATCTCAAAAAACGAAACCTGGAATTAATTTGAAGGGGGTTTCAAATTAAATCAGCATCGACTAAAAGTTAGGCCCGCATCGACTAAAAGTTAGGCCCGCAAACGGTTTTGCATACTCTATGCTGTTAAAAACACTTTTGAAAGTCAAAAAGTCATTCACTGAACGCAGCACGTGATCAAAAAACTTCTCTCGCTCACCAGAAATCTGTTCACCAAGGCAGTTTCTCACTTTCGCTTTTAGGTCAAAATGCCGCATGAACAAAACTACTTCCTGTGAAAAAAAAAACAAAAAAAGACCGATAGAACACCAATACTCCTCTTCGAGTCGTAAAAAAGGAGAGCGCCTAAATAATAGTCGTTGAGAGGCTGACGGCGCCTATTAAAAATTTTCCGAAAACTGTTCAAAGTTTAACTTTTGAAAAACAACACAGAATCTAAGGACATAATTTTTGATCGATGGTCAAAAAACAGTGGAATAAAGCTAAATTCTTTCAGCAAAAGTCTTCCAACTCTTACATTATAACAATTGTCTGCCGTCAGTTTTTATTACAAAAATCTTGAAAACTAAAAGTCGGGGTGATTTTTTCATTCAAAAACGCAAAGAACAAAATTTAGACAATAAAATAAAACAAAATTTTCCGGTTCAGTCTATGTAAGATATCTGATGTGCAGACTACACTGATCAAACAGTCAAATGGGTCAGACGAAAAATCGGTCGAGCGAAAAATCGCATTAAAAAAGACCAACAGGACTAATATAATTGCTACAAACTTCGTTTGAAAGCAATTAACAACTTTACTGAAGTGCAATAATACTGACCATGGGGCAATATTTTGCTGCTGATTTGCCATATCGTTCCTCTGGACATTGTATGGACCAGATGATGAGGAGCGTACAGAGAAGGGTCTGATGTTTGCCACTGGTTTCTGTTGCTGCTGCTGCGACTTATTGCTAGTGCCAGTTAGCAGTCCCAAAAGAGACGCATTAGTGGAACTGCCTCCAGACTGACCCGGTACGTGATACTGAGAAGGTGAACTGAGTTTGTAGTGATTAAAGCTACCCATAGGATTATTGGTGAAATTATTGGCTTCCGAGAAGTTGGCTAAAGTGAGAGGGGGTCTCAGCTGGTCCTTTTGTTTCTCCCTCTGGTATCCCTCTCTAGCCTCTCTCTTCTCAGCAACACTCAATTTCGATTCATTGTCTACCAGGAGGGATTCGTGCTCAAAGGGACTGCACGATATCATGGGGTAGTACAGACCACACAGCTCTGCAATGCCATCAAAGTACATATTAGTGAAATGCGATGTCCTTATTTAACTTTGAATCCTAGAGAGGAAAAATTATCTTGAGACAGACGTAAGTCACATGTGAACAAAAAAATATTTACGAGAAAGAACAAACTCGCTCCAATAAGTGATACATAAACCAACTAATGTCGGAAGAATTGCTCTCGAACGAGGCGGGTAGAAAAAAATTTCCCCCCACCGGGATTCAAACCATTGACCTCCAGATCCATAACATTATGCATTGACCACTCGGCTATCAGATCCTTGTTTTCAATATTCTGCGACCCATTTTATATTATCGACAAGCTTTACTTTGGAGTGAGAACCATAGACAACAAAAATAAAGAGCAAAAGCGTGCAAAAGTCACTTGAGAAGTCAAAGAATGTTCGAGAAGAAAAAGCGCAAAATTGTCAAGCGAAAAATTTGCATAAAAAAAGACACACACGTTTACAATAATTGCTATGAACTGCATTCAAGAGCAATTAAAAATTTAATAATTTAACAAAAAATTATACCCAGAGACAACTGGGAATGGATTTGAAAAACTCTTTAAGAAACAGAACCCAATAAACAATGAAAACAGCTGTTAAATTTCCACATACGAAAAAAATGGGGCGTGGTATATTGGGCAAACAATTGTTTAGGCAAAAATTATTCGTCGAAAATTTTCAACTTCTATCATTTCGAAATTAGGCAAAATTACTTGGAACAATCAAGAAGTGAAATTGAAAATGCTTCTTAACAATAGAAAATACTCAGAATTAATCTCCTTGTGCAAATAAGCTAAAAAGCTGTACATAGAGTAAAACTTGTACGTCATTTTAACTCCCTTCTTTTGGTGCTACCCGGAAACCAACTAAAAAATAGGAAAAAAAATCAAAAAAGTAAAAATACAGCCAGCAGATTGTCGGAAAACAGCCGCCGTCGACCCATTGACGACCGCCGGGATTGAAAACATACCCAGCAGATTGCAGGAAAACAGCCACCATTGATTCTCATAACACCGATTGGGATTGCTGGCACAGAAAATTTAGCCGACAAATTGCCGGAAAATATCCACCGTTGACCCGCTTGACGCACATTGGCAATGAAACAGAATAAGAAAAAAAATTGAGAGAAAATTGACAGAATTTCTCTAAAAGTCAAAGAGTTCTTGTCGGTGAGTAAATTCTGCGTATTCGGTTAGATTCTAAAATTACACTCAATTCAGCCTCTAAACTGGAGGCTATTAAGCATAATACTAATGCAAGCTAGCAATCGCTTGAATCAAGTTTGATAACCTAAAGCATTATGAACTAACGACCGCGCTTTATATAATTATCCCCTTTGTTTTGATTTTGTTCTTTTGACTTTGACCCTACTCACTACCTTACGTAATTCAATACGTGAAAGAAATCAAAATCCATTCAGTTGAAACAGTGAGTGAAGTAAGTCAGAAATCAAGCGTGAAAATCGTGAGTTATGCAAAACGAAAGTGATCAAAGGTAAAGCAAATTTAAAACAAGGAGAGCGCCTAAAAATAGCCGTTGAGAGCCTGACTGCGGCTATTAATAAGGAGACAATTGATTGTTGCAAAAAAAACATTTTCTAAGCGCAAAATAATTGGATAGGATTTACTCTTCTTTCTTAATGAGAGGATGCCGATTTCGTACTTACTTAATTTAATACTTACTTTGCTGCACACTAACTTGTGTTTAATAAATTAATAGAGCATAAAAGGGCTAGTAAAAAAACCAATAAGTATCAGCAAAGGTAACTAATACTTGAGAATAAAGTTCAAGTAACGCGCACCTGAAATGGGGCTTCATTGGTTATTTTGGTTTCTATCTTAATTTTGCTTTTCGATACTGACAGTGTTTACTTTAGATTGCTTTGCAGAGAAACTGCTGTTTAAAAGCGCTTTGAACAGAACGAGCGAAGAATCCATATAGCCTAGAGAACCAAAAAAATTTCATGCAAAGTGTTAAACAAACTGTGAACTAAGCTAAATCAAAACAAAATTCTGTTCGACAAAGTAAAAAGAACATAGCAGGACAATTCCTGAGTGACAATGAAAAAATCTTTACAGCAAAATCAACTAAAACAGGCAAGAAAATAATACAAGAAATAAGTAGAAAATGTTGTTTTTCAAGATCTAGTGCTTTGAAAAAAAACGCAATAACAGTACGCAAAAATATAATTTCAACTTATGAAGTTATTGGCGCTTATCGTTAGAATGGGGCAGAGTACAACAATCTAGTGGCAGACAAAGAAAAAAGGGGCAAAAACAAAATTGAAAACAGAAATTTTCTGAAAATCAATGGAGTAAAAGCAAAAAAAAACACAAAACTACATTCAAGAATCCTTAATTGCAGTGAACCAAAAAAATTTTAGAAGTCGTAAACTTTATATTAGCAGTTCTAAATAGAGAACTACAAATGAATGCAAGATCCACATATTCATTTCAAACAATTTAAAAAGGGTATCTCACTCAATAAAACTTAGCCGAAAATTGAATCTGAAATGACCAAATTTACACTGCGCTACAAAGTCCATGAGAACTGCAATTCTGTTAGAAAGAGTGACAAGACCACAACAAGAACAAAAAACTATAAAATGAACTTTCATATTTTGAAAAGAATGTGTCAAAATCATAAAAACGACTGCTCTAAACCCAGGCGACAAATTCAATTAACTTTTTTCTCATTAGCAGCTGATGAAACCTGTCATAAATTACACTAAAAAAAGCGAACAAAAAGTTACACTAATTTTTACGATTAAATTCATCTTTTTAATTTTTTACACTAATTTTTTTACGATTAAATTCATCTTCCTTGTCAACCTTCATTACCTGTCATTAGTGAGAATAAGTGATAACAAGCAATAAGTACAGCAAACATGCAAACCTAAAATCATACAATTTTTTGAAAACTAGCAGCGTATAGATCATAGAAAACAAAAGCAATAACCTGAGACAATAAACAGGATTGATCTACGCATCCATAGCAATTGATGAGATCTGTCATGAACGAAACTGAGACAAAAGAGTCAAAAATCAAAACCAATAAACTGAAACAATGAAGTCGATCAGTTTAATCTCCATTAGGTACCTATGAGCCCTTTTCCCAATAAGATGAAATGATCAGAAAACGCCTCAAAGAATACACCAGAAACTCAAAAATACACTAAAAAATTTTTGGAAACGAATAGTGTCAAAACCACGAAAACCACTAGCTACAGACTCAAACTACTATTAAAGACATCAAGAGAGTTCTACAGACTCAAACTACTATCAAGAGAAGAAACACTGAAAACAGAAGTCAAATTGACGCGCCCATCAAACAAGATAGAAATTTACAGAATGTGTTTAAGAGAAATAAAAAAAAGACGCCGCGACTCATATCAGCCGAATGTAAGAATGAACAAATGCTTATTTGAAGTGAGAGCGTGACATCACCAGTCAAATCAAATCTATCACAAGAAATCAAAACAAACCTAGCAAAAAAAGTACAAAAAAATTCAAAAAATTTATTAATTAAACAAAAAATTATACCTAGAGACAACTAGGAATGGATTTGAAAAACTCTTGAGACACAGAAGCCAATAAACAATGAAAGCAGCTGTTAAATTTCCGCAGACGAAGAAAAAATGGGGCGTGGCATATTGGGCAAAAAAATGTTCAGGCAATATTAATTCGGCAAAAATTTTCAACTTCTATTATTTCGAAATTAGGCAAAATTACTTGGAAAAATCAAGATGTGAACTTGAAAATCAACTTGACAATAGAAAATACTCAGTATTTATCTCATCGTTCAAAAAGCTGTACAAAGAGTAAACTTGTACGTCATTTTAACTCGCTTCTCTTGGTGCTGCCCGGCAACCAACTTAAAAAACAGGAAAAGAAATCAAAAAAGTAAAAATACAGCCAGCAGATTGTCGGAAAACAGCCGCCGTCGACCCATTGACGACCGCCGGGATTGAAAAAAAAACATACCCAGCAGATTGCCGGAAAACAGCCGCCACTGATTCTCATAACACCGATTGGGATTGCTGGCACAGAAAATTTAGCCGACAAATTGCCGGAAAATATCCACCGTTGACCCACTTGACGCACATTGGGATTGAAACAAAGAGAGAAAAAAACTTGAGAAAAATTAACAGAATTTTTCTAAAAGTCAAATAGTTCTTGTTGGTGAGTAAATTTTGCATATTCGGTTAGATTTTAAAGTTACACTTGATTCAGCCTCTATACTCAATGCTATTAAGCAAAATATTAATGCCAGCTAGCAATTGCTTGAATGAACTTTGATAAGCCTACGCATTAAGAATTAATGGCGGCGTTTTATATAATTATCATATTCGTTTTGATTTTGTTCTTTTGACTCTGACCGTATTCACTACCTTACGTAATTCAATACGTGAAAGAAATCAAAATCAAAATCCGTTCAGTTGAAACAGTGAGTGAAGTAAGTCAGAAATCAAGCGTAAAAATCGTGATATATGCAAAACGAAAAAAGTGATCAAAGGTAAAGCGAATTTAAAACAAGGAGAGCACCTAAAAATAGCCTTTTAGAGGCTGACAGCGGCTATTAATAAGGAGACAATTGCTTGTTGCACAAAACATTTTTGAAGTGCGAACTATTTTGACAGGATTTGCAGTTGTATACTCCCATTTCTTAATGAGAGGATGCCGGGCATTATACCTATGGTTTCATACCGTTTCTAATTCTGATTTCGTTTAATAAAACTTACTTTGTTCATTTTGAATTTCTCTGCACACTAACCTCTGTTTAACCAATTAATAGAGCATAAAACTAGCGCTAGTTATAAAAGCAATAAGTATTAGCGGAGGTAACTAAGATTTAAGAATAAAGTTCAAGTAACGCGCACCTAAAATGGGGCTTATGAGTTTATCTCGTTTCTATTTTGATTTTAGTTTTCGATAATGACAGCGTTCACTTTAGATTGGTTTGCAGACAAACTGAAGTTGATGGCCCTACATATCGTTAGAATGGGGCAGAGTACAACAATCTAGTAGCAGACAATGGCAGACAAAGAAAGAAGGGGCAAAAACAAAATTGAAAACAGAAATTTTCTGAAAATCAATTGAGTAAAAGCAAAAAAACACAGAACTTTATTCAAGAATCCTTAATCGCAGTGAACTAAAAAAACTTAAGAAGTCGTAAACTTTATTTTAGCAGTTCCATTTAGAGGACTACAAATGAACGCAAGATACACATATTCATTTCAAACAATTTAAAAAAGGGTATCTCATTCAATAAAAATTAGCCAAAAATTGAATCCGAAATAACCAAATTTACACTGCGCTAAAAAGTCCATGAGAACTGCACTCTTGTTAGAACTAGTGAAAAGAACAAGAAAAAACTAAAAAATGGAATATCATATTTTGAAAAGAATGTGTCAAAAAAGGATGTGTCAAAATCATAAAAACGACAGCTATAAACCCAGGCGACAAGTTCAATTAACTTTTTTCTCATTAGCAGCTGATGAAACCTGTCATAAATTACACTAAAAAAAGCGAACATAAACTACACTAATAAAAAGTAAATCAATATTTCCAAAAAAAGATTAGCTTATTTTCCAACATCAACAATATAAAAGTCAACAAAAGCATTAGCGACGAACTGAATTTTTTCGATTAAATTTATCTTCCTTGTCAACCTTCATTACCTGTCATTAGTGAGAATTAGTGATAACAAGCAATAAGTACAACATATACACTCAAAACTAAAATCATAATTTTTTTTTGAAAACTAACAGCGCATAGATTATAGTAAACAATAGCAATAACCTGAGACAAATAACACGATTGATGTAAGCATCCTTAGCAACTGATGAGATCTGTCATGAATGAAACTAAGACAAGAGAGTAAAAAAATGTCAATACCATTAAACTGATACAATAAAGTCGATCAGTTTAATCTACATTAGGAACCTATGAGCCCTTTTCCCAATGTGATTGATTCATAAAAAAACAAACGCGTCAAACAATACACGAGAAACTCAAATATTCACTAAACATTTTTGGGTACGAATAGTGTCAAACCATGAAAACCACTAGCTACAGACTCAAACTAATAATTAGGTTGATAACACTCTTAGTAGCACCCAAAAACACCTGTCATTAATCATATTAAGCAATAGGACATGAGTAATCTTTTAAAAAGCGGGCGAGATTCAAATATTTACTAATAATTTGTCAGTTGGTGATAAACAAGTCAACAAGCAGTGTCACGGTCAAAAACGCTATAGCTGCCCCTTGATGGACTCAAGCAATTGCAAATAGGCACAAATAGAAAAGATAAGTATCATTTTATCAGCACACAAAAGAACAAACACTGAACAGAGAAGTCAAATTGACGCGGCCATCAAACAAGATACAAATTGACAGTCAAAAGTATTTCCATTTTGTGCAGTTTCATTTATATTATTGCACAACTACACATAATTCGGCTAAATTCAAGACTGTTATCCTAATATCATGACCACTAACGATTCTGATAAGCTAATTCAGTATGGCTCAATGATCGGGCAATAGGATAGACAAACTTTTATGGTGCAACAACTTCAAATTGGGGAGGGGTTTTATGTTAGGTCAGCGCTAAAAACCGGTTTTATGAATGATCGGAATGCAAACCACTAGAAATCGAAAGTCAAGAGTGAAAACTCACTCAAGAAGTGACATCGCGAGAATGTTCCAGAAGCAGTTTGCCGGAAAATAAACGCGATAGTCGCTTGTGGCCTTCCATGGAATTGAAACAACCGAAGTTGTAAGATAGACAGATTAACTACCAGTCCTATAACAAACAACTGCACTTTTTGGGTTAGATTCGAACTGTCATTTTTATGGCACACATACGCTCAATAAGTAAAAAGCCCTAATAGAGCTTTTTCAAAATTAATATTTCAAATCAAAACTTCAAGACTCGACTACTCAAGAATTAGGGCATAAACGTTCGGCACTACTTAGATGCACACTATTGATCTTTAACTAAAAAATGTTCAAAAAATTTAAAGATGATTAAGTGATATCACAAGTCATTTTTATTAAGGGAAGTCACGCAATTGACCTAAAATAAGAACAAATGCCGTCAAGCACACAAAATTTAAGTACGAAGAAGTAGAAGTCACTGATATTGAAAAAGTCAATGCTCACAAAAATCATAGATGGAGACGAGTTGAAAAACCACAATGTCCCCTATAAGAGCCGCAATCGCTTCGCAGCTATTAAAAACGGTCAAGCTACATTTTTCCACAAAAAGTCACGCATATTTACAATTGCTTCAAATTTCTATCGAGAATTTCTAACAAAAAAGGCACGCACGTTTACAATAATTGCTTCAAATTTCATGCGAGAGCAATTAAAGTATTGCCTGCTTTATACTGCAAAGATACGCATGTTCAGAAATTTGAAATCAACTGAATTCTTGATATTACTTTATAGCGCATTTTCTACATTTCGAGTAGAACCTTCAAAAAAAGGTTGAAAGTTTGTCCAATTTTCAAAATAAAAGCCGAAAAAAAGTTGCGAATCGAGTTTTTGCGTAACCAATTGCCTAAAAAACCACTATCGGAAAAGCTAAATTCGCCCAAAAAATTTTAGGGTGAAACAATTTTGGTTTTCAAAAAACTAAAAAATAACTGAAAATCAATGTCAAAATGCCGCATGTGAACAAAAAACCATTAAAGAGAATTGGAAGTTTGGTTCAAAAAAAACTATGCCTAAAACGAACTATGAATTGATTGAGAAAACCATTTAGAAGAAAATCCGATTCAAAAAATCATGGAAAAAACAGTAAAAGTCAAAGTGGAACGAACGCGTCTAAAAATACGAGAAACTCAAAAACTCACTAAAATTTTTTGGGTAGGAATAGTGTCAAAGCCATGAAAACCACTAGCTACAGACTCAAACTATTAATTAGGTTGATAACTTCCTTATTAGCACCCAATAACACCTGTCATTAATGATATTAACCGATAGGACAAAAGTAATCTTTTGAAAAGCGGGCGAAATTCAAATAATTACTAATAGATTGTCAGTTGATAATAAACAAGTCAACAAACAGTGTCACGCTCAAAAACGCTATGGCTGCCCATTGATGAATTCAAGCAATTGCAAATAGGCACAATTAGAAAATGTAAGTATAACTTTATTAGCACTCAAAAGAAGAAACACTGAAAGAGAAGTCAAATTGACGCGGCCATCAAACAAGATACAAATTGACAGTCCTTCTCCTACGTATTGTCAAAAAATCTTTATTTTGTAAAGTTTCAGTTAGATTATTGCACAACTACACTTAATTCGGCTAAATTCAAGACTGTTAACCTAATATCATGACCACTAATGATTCTGATAAGCTAATTCAGTATGGCTCAATGATCGGGCAATAGGATAGACAACCTTTTATGGTGCAACAACTTCAAATTGGGGAGGGGTTTTATGTTAGGTCAGCGCTAAAAACCGGTTTTATGAATGATCGGAATGCAAACCACTAGAAATCGAAAGTCAAGAGTGAAAACTCACTCAAGAAGTGACATCGCGAGAATGTTCCAGAAGCAGTTTGCCGGAAAATAAACGCGATAGTCGCTTGTGGCCTTCCATGGAATTGAAACAACCGAAGTTGTAAGATAGACAGATTAACTACCAGTCCTATAACAAACAACTGCACTTTTTGGGTTAGATTCGAACTGTCATTTTTATGGCACACATACGCTCAATAAGTAAAAAGCCCTAATAGAGCTTTTTCAAAATTAATATTTCAAATCAAAACTTCAAGACTCGACTACTCAAGAATTAGGGCATAAACGTTCGGCACTACTTAGATGCACACTATTGATCTTTAACTAAAAAATGTTCAAAAAATTTAAAGATGATTAAGTGATATCACAAGTCATTTTTATTAAGGGAAGTCACGCAATTGACCTAAAATAAGAACAAATGCCGTCGAGCACACAAATTTTAAGTACAAAGAAGTAGAAGTCACTGATATTGAAAAAGTCAATGCTCACAAAAATCATAGATGGAGACGAATTGAAAAACCACAATGTCCCCTATAAGAGCCGCAATCGCTTCGCAGCTATTAAAAACGGTCAAGCTACATTTTTCCACAAAAAGTCACGCACATTTACAATTGCTTCAAATTTCTATCGAGAATTTCTAACAAAAAAGGCACACACGTTTACAATAACTGCTTCAAATTTCATGCGAGAGCAATTAAAGTATTGCCTGCTTTATACTGCAAAGATACGCATGTTCAGAAATTTGAAATCAACTGAATTCTTGACATTACTTTATAACGCATTTTCTACATTTCGAGTGGAACCTTCAAAAAAGGTTCAAAGTTTGTCCAATTTTCAAAAAATTAAAAGCCGAAAAAAAGTTGCGAATCGAGTTTTTGCGTAACCAATCGCCTAAAAAACCACTATCGGAAAAGCTAAATTCCCCCAACAAATTTTAGGGTGAAACAATTTTGGTTTTCAAAAAACTAAAAAATAACTGAAAATCAATGTCAAAATGCCGCATGTGAACAAAAAACCATTAACGAGAATTGGAAATTTGGTTCAAACAAAAAAAACTATGCCTAAAACGAACTATGAATTGATTGAGAAAACAATTTAGAAGAAAATCCGATTCAAAAAATCATGGAAAAAACAGTAAAAGTCAAAGTGGAACGAACGCGTCTAGAAATACGAGAAACTCAAAAACTCACTAAAATTTTTTGGGTACGAATATTGTCAAAGCCATGAAAACCACTAGCTACAGACTCAAACTATTAATTAGGTTGATAACTTCCTTATTAGCACCCAATAACACCTGTCATTAATGATATTAACCGATAGGACAAAAGTAATCTTTTGAAAAGCGGGCGAAATTCAAATAATTACTAATAATTTGTCAGTTGGTAATAAACAAGTCAACAAACAGTGTCACGCTCAAAAACGCTATGGCTGCCCATTGATGAATTCAAGCAATTGTAAATAGGCACAATTAGAAAATGTAAGTATAACTTTATTAGCACTCAAAAGAAGAAACACTGAAAGAGAAGTCAAATTGACGCGGCCATCAAACAAGATACAAATTGACAGTCCTTCTCCTACGTATTGTCAAAAAATCTTTTTTTTGTAAAGTTTCAGTTAGATTATTGCACAACTACACTTAATTCGGCTAAATTCAAGACTGCTAACCTAATATGACCAATAATGAATTCTGATAAGCTAATTCAGTATGGCTCAATGATCGGACAATAGAATAGACAACTTTTTCTGGTGCAAAAACTTTAAACTGGGGAGGGGTTTTATGTAAGGTCAACGCTCACAAACGGTTTCATGAATGCTCGGAATGCAAATCACTAGAAATCGAAAGTCAAGAGTGAAAAATTCACTCAAGAAGTGACATCGCAAGAATGTTCTAGAAGCAGTTTGCCGGAAAATAGCCGCGATAGTCCCTCGTGGCATTCTATGGAATTGAAACAACTAAAGATGTAAGATAGATAGATTAACTACCAGTCCTTTAACAAACAAGTGCACTTTTTGGGTTAGATTCGAAGTGTCATTTTTATGACACACATACGCTCAATAAGTAAAAAGCCCTAAGAGCTTTTTCAAAATTAATATTTCAAATCAAAACTTCAAGACTCGACTACTCAAGAATTAGCGCATATACGTTCAGCACTACTTAGATGCACACTATTGATCTTTAACTAATAAATTTTCATATATTTTAAAGTTGACTAAGAGAGTTCAGAAGTCATTTTTAGTGAGGGAAGTCACGCAATTGACCTAAAATTAGAACAAATGCCGTCACGCACACAAATTCTAAGTCCAAAGAAGTAGAAGTCACTGAAATTGAAAAAGTCAATGGTCACAAAAGTCATAGAAGGAGACGACGAGTTGAAAAACCACAATGTCCCCTATAATAGACGCAATCGCTTCGCGGCTATTAAAAACGGTCAAGCTACATTTTTCCACAAAAAAGGCTTACACGTTTACAATAATTGCTTCAAATTTCATTCGAGAGCAATTAAAATCTTGCCTGCTTTATACTGAATAGAGACGCATGCTCAGAAATTTGATATCAACTAAATTCTTGATATACTTTATAGCGCATTTTCTACATTTCGAGTAAAACCTTCGAAAAAGTTTTAATATGTTTGTCCAATTTTCAAAAAATTGAAGGCCGAAAAAGATTTGCGAATCGAGTTTTTGCGTAACCAATTGCCCAAAAACCACGTTCGGGAAAGCTAAATTTGCCCAAGAAATTTTTGGGCGCAACAATTTTGGGTTTTACAGAAATTAAAAAATAACTGAAACAATGTCAAAATGCCGCATGTGAACAAAAAAACAACTAGCGAGAAAGCAAATTTTTGTTCAAACACCGTTTTCTCACTCTACTTTAAAATTTTCACACCGCAAAACCACTTGCTTTTTCGCTCCACTTCCTGTTTCGGCGTGACCAAAATCACTACTCGAATTTGACTTCAAAAACCAGGAAAATGTGTGAACAGATCATAAACAGACAGCGCCCCAATACAATTCAAATTCTTTGAATTGCAAAAAACAAACACAGCAGCGCTATAATAGCCGGCTGAGAAGCTGAGGCGGCTATTAAAAACAAGAGAAGGCCAATAATAGCTTCGCTCAGCTACAGCTATGGCAGCTAATAAAAGCATGAACTTGGAAAATGATAGCTGTATGTAATAGTGTCCGTTTTAGAGCTAATAACTTTTACACGTAAGCAAAATCAGTGACTACTTGTAGAAAGGATCTATTCTGTCCCCCCGAGCTTAGAGGGCTTATATCTTTTACGCCCCCAGGTGCAGGTGCTATTTTTTTACATAGTAATGTGCTATATAACAACATATAATTTGTAACTGGGGGGCGTAAAAACACTTGGGGGCCAGAACAGAATAGATCCGTAAAACAAGGGTTACGAGCTAGAACGAAACGTCGAACAAAGAAGGAGGTACATTTGTTAAGCATAGAAAACGAAGACAGTCTATTTGTGATGAAGCAGATAGTATTACCTTGCAAGAGAGGGTCATTGTACTTGTTGAGGGAGATGTTGTGATCAACTACGTCTTTCTCTTCTTCGAAGTCCAACAGTTTCTCTACTTCGTTGCGAGTGAGAAAGATCTGTGGATTCAACTCGTCAACAATACGCTGCGACATTCCCTACAACATAAACAAGAGTACACTTAACGCAGCTGCTTCTTTTCCCCGCGAATCTTTGAACATTTTTTGATAGACAAGGGCACAAAATAATGCGCGTTTATTCTGTCTAAACAAAACAATGCTCATTTTTACGCGCAAATAATGATTTGCATAATCTAATAAGAGGTGGGAAAAGACATTACAAACATGATAAAGCTTATTTGTCAACAAAAGCCATATTTCAGCAACCAAAAAACTTAGCTAATCATTATCTATGTCTACAAGGTTGCTCGATTTGGAGCCACAAATCCAGTGGAACGAAAACTAATATCTTTCCAAGACATTCTGATTTTCTTTACCAAACTTTGAATACCTCGATGAGAAATTTGACGGACGTCTAGGTAAGATCTTGATAAAATATCTGTTTTCTTGAAATACATGCAACGATATGACACGTTCATATCAGACCATTAGGAGCTTTTAAGTTTTCTTATATGTGATAAATTTCTTATATATGGATAAAAACTTACATGCAGAAGAGTCGTCGACAGTCACTTGTGAAAGGCAATCATCTACTCTTATTATTAATACTATCTATAATAAAAATGTGACCGGCTCAAGATGACAAATCAAAAGTCCTGTTTAGTTAACTCTGCCAACAACATCAACAAAAATTCAAGACTCATTACACTTTGTAATTAGTACATACATGAAAACCCAAATTCAGCAAGAGTACAAAAATGAAGGCAATCATGAGTACAACACAGCTGCATGAATACTTAGTAAGTACCCGGGAGTAACCAGGGAGAACTCACATCTTCCGTCCTCGTCAAAAAATCCTCGGTTACCAATAATCTTATCAAGATTTAATCAAGATGATCCCAGCAAGATTTGATCGAGATACCTCGAGTTTAGTTTAGCTGGGACTGAAAAAGGGAAGCAGTTATACCTGTTTGGAGACTTGTCGATCGTACATGCGTTTCTCCATAGTGTTGTTTGCCACCAGTCTGTAAATGAAAGTGGGTCTAGTCTGTCCATATCTGAACACACGGCACACTGCCTGCGCATCGTGGCATGGATTCCAGCACACATCCATAATGACAACTCTACTGGCACTCACCAGATTGATACCCAGACAGCCGGCCTAAACATACCAAAAGTTACCCAATATTTTCGAGCTTTTCCTCATCTATTCTTACGCTCTGGTCACCTATAATGGAGTCACCTGGGACCTTTTAATGACCTAGCAAGTGTGATGTTTCTGTTGGAGCTTGGTGAAGTACATTTATGCTCAAAACTTACTAGAAAATATCATTATTCGTACTAACTCCGACAAACAACTTTTACTTTTATTCGTTGCATCAAAATGGTGTAGAAAAAATTTAAATTTGATTCACCTTATTCGAAAATGTTCACGAGAACAAGATTTTGGAGTAGGTGAACTCCAAACTCTTGATATTGTGAATATTCTTTTTTACAACCATGGATTGCAATAATTTATATTTGATTGATCAAATGAAGGGCATACTGAAAAGCATATTGGTATTAACCTCATACCTGTCCTCTTAATCAAATGGAGTATTGTAAAATGCATCGTTCAAAAAATATTTCTCTTATCCAGTCTCACAGTAATATATTCGGCAATTATGATCAAATCCTATTAATAGTTTAGAGAAACTACAATCAGCCCCCATTAATCATCGGCTACCAGTTGCAGTTTTAAAACCGCGACGCACCCAAGATAAAGTACCCCAAGATAAGAAACATACCAGGCAGATTGCCGGAAAATAACCGCCGTTGATTCCAATAAGCATGATTGGGATCGAAAGAACAGAAGATATTGAAAAAAAAAAATTTTGTACAAAAACATTTTTTAAGTCCGATTTATTTTGATGGCATTTCGTAGTTGAACATAACGTACTTCTGTTTCTTAGAGAGAGGCTACAGGGGCTACTATCAATACCAATAAGCATTAGAGATGGTAACTAAGACTTATAGGAACGACGTTCAAATAGCGGGCATCTAAAATTGGGATTTATGGGTTTATCCCGTTTCTACTTCTGACTTCAATTTTTTATACTGACTCTGTTCATTTTGAATTGCTTTGCTGAGCAACTGATGTTCAAAATCACTTTTAGCAGAATGAGAGAAGAGAGAAACTAGCCTAGAGAAGTCAAAAAGATTTCACGCAAAATGTTGAAAAAGCGGCAAAATGAGGTAAAGCGAAACATTTTTTTATTCGACGAAAAAAAAACTTAGCAGGACAAGTCCTGACGTACAATTCAAAGAATTTTCATTGACTAAACAGAAAACTAGACCTAGCAAGGACTATCAATGGATTGGGAAAAGCATTCGAAAAATCCGAAACAAAAAATCGAAAAAAAACAGTAAAAATCAAAGTGAAATTGCCGCATGTGAACAAAAAACCACTAGCGAGAAAGCGAATTTTTGTTCAAACACCGTTTTCTCACTCTACTTTAAATTTAGAGCGAAAAAATTTCACGCCGCAAAACCACTCGCTTTTTCGCTCCACTTCCTGTTTCGGCGTGACCAAAATCACTACTCCAATTTGACTTCAAAAATCTTGAAAATGTGTGAACAGATCTTAAAAAAAAGACAGCGCCCCAATACAATTCAAATTCTTTGAATTGTAAAAATAGGAGCGCTATAATAGCCGGCTGAGAAGATGAGGGCGGCTATTAATAAACAGACTAACGTCGGACAAATTTCTCTCGAATGAGAGGTGAGGCAATTTAAAAGTGTTAATGCTTCCGTTTCTCAGCCTAGATAATTTATGGGTTCGAAAAAATTCCGATAAAAGAGGGGTTCGAGGCCGCGACCTCCGGATTACGATACTGCAGCATTACCCACTCTCTCGCCAATATTTTTTCCATAATTTTCCTTATTTCCAATCACTCAGATTGCACGTACATTGTTTCGGCCGGCTAGACTTTTAAACGCTTGAAAATGGGTAGCAAATAGCGTAGAAACAATGTCGGAGCACTGTTCAACGTCAACTCACGCTAGTATTGTTATACTTTGCCAGTGTTAACCTTGGTCGATAGCAGAAATAGCCACGGCACATTCCCTTCACCTGAGGTCATCTGGTTGCTTTTCCTTTCTCGACTTTCCTCATCAACGATGCCTGTTTTGCCACACGTCTTCCTGTCAGAATCTAAACTCTGGTTGAACTTGTTGATCATGTGGCCTCGATCTGTGGCTGATGTCTCGCCGTCCAGACGGAAGTAGTCTCGGTTGCGTTGCCAAATGTGACTTGTGTTAGGAACTGTACACTTGGCCAGACACTGTTCAATCAGAGACAGAGTGCCCAGACTTTGACTGAACACTAGAACTCGTTCTCTTCTCTCCACGCTACAACATACAAAACCTTGTCGCTGTTTTGTACCATTTGAATTTTCAAACTTTTAGTTCAATTTCAGATCTTTAAAAACCAATTGCGGACCTAGCTTCATTCATAACTAACCGACTGATAATGACTGTCGATAACAGGAAAATCGCAGCCAGCTTGACCGGGAGTCTCTAATCTCAAATTGAATTATTTTTAATTATTTTAAATTGAATTGACTTAGATCGAATTATGACTTTGAATTATGACATTAGATCGAATTAATGACCACTTAACCGAGAAATCAAATTTAATATGATTTGTAATATGCTCTTTCCAATAGCAGCCGCTGAACTTCTTGATTAGCAGAAATCAACAGATCATCAACACAAATCAACAGACGTGGAAAAGCTGTACAAAAACCGAGACAGGTGGGAGAAAAAAATGAAACGACAAAAAACTAGCAATAAAAATTATAACCGTAAGAACACCTCAAGTCAAAAGCCGACTGAGTAAATAATACTGCCGATTTACAAAGCAGAAAAACAGTCATTTCGCATAATAGCCCCTCCAGCCAATTATAGCCCCCAATTATTGTATACGGTTATGGGGCATACTAAGCTTGTAGGGGGTGGGAGGCTCTAATGGGTAAAAAAAAACAATGCGCCCCTTGGAGTCGATAAAAAATTATCACGAGATCAATAACGGCTTCAGCTATTGTTTCCCCGCTAAAGATAGCCTGCAAATAGCCGCGGTTGACCCCGCATTGAACATCGTCATTGAAAAAAAATATCAAGAAGTTTTTAATTTGGTGTGCAGTTTCAGTTACATTATAAAATTATACATTATTCAGCTTCTGAATTGATCACTATTAAACTAAATACTAACGCACGATAGCTGTTGCTCTTTTGGCCCTGACTGTATTTAGTACATTGCATAATGCATTAAAATAAAACATTTAAAATCCATTCAGTTGAAACAGTGAGCGAGGTAAGTCAAATGTGAAAGTATTGACGTATGTAAAACGAAAAACGTGTCCGAAAGGTAAAACGAATTACATAAAAATAGCAGGACAAGTCCTGGCCTACAACTCAAAAAAAATGTTGTTTACTCACCAAAAAATCAAGCCCATAATGCACTACGCTTGGATTGGAAAAACCATTTAGAAAAAAATCCGATCGAAACATTGAAAAAACAGTAGAAAACAAAATCAAAAAGCCAAAAACAAATTTTTGTTCAATCATCATTTTCTCAATCTACTTCAAAAAGTGAGAAAATTTACGCAAAACAAATTTCCATCTTTCGCAACTTTTTCGCTCCACTTCCTGTTTTGGCGTGACCAATATCATTAATTCAATTTGACTTCAGAAATCATGGAAATGAATGAACATATCTTAACTAAAGATGGCTATCAAAGCATCTAATAGCACAAACAGTAAAATTTAAACGTTCCTCTTCTTCAGTGTCAGAGCCATTAAAAGAATAACCTCTGAAAAACGTTCACAATACGCGCCCTTCAAAGGCATACAAAATTTAAACGTTCCTCTTCTTCAGTGTCAGAGCCATTAAAAGAATAACCTCTGAAAAACGTTCATAATACGCGCCCTTCAAAGGCATACAACATTTTCGAAGAAAACCAATGAAAACAAAGTGGTAGGATAAGAAGCTTCATTTGTCTCTGGACCACTAATACCGTTTACCACCATTAAAACCATTCACCACATCAAACCATCTACCAACAGAAATCGCATGATTCCCAACTAAAAACATTATAGAAAATCAATTATGCCTAATTACAAAGGTTCATCAGATGTCATTTGACAAAAAGCAAAGAATCATTTAGATCTCACTAAAAAGCCGGAGTATTTTCCTTAATAATACTGAAATAAAAACAAGAACAGCAAATACGGTTAAAACTCAAAAATTTACTGAAAAGGTATGAAAAATGAGTCAAGTTCACAAAACTCAGGAGCGCAAAAATCAAGACCTACGTAAAACGCCCCATTAGAAAGCCGAAAAGAACTGTTAAGACTAAGAAACAGCGTATCAAAAGAGCAAATGAGGTCAAATCTAAAAAAAAACGATAACCTCAAAAAGTTTCCAGTCAATCATACCCTCAGCTATGAACTGAAAACATAAAAAATTAACAAAACCCTCATTAAAAAGCCGAAAAGATCTCTAATTATTGACCGTAATCCACAAAACATCAAAGTCAAAATACGTGCAAATCTCTTGCAATTAGTCTAAGAAGTTTTATGCAAAAAAAAAAACAAAAACGTATGAAAAGAAATCGGTCAATGCTTTCATTCAGCCCTCCCAGAAAGCTGATAAGATTAGGAATTAATAAATTTAAGTGAAGAATAACAAAAGCAGGCATATTGTCGGAAAAAAACCGAGACAGCTTTCAAGATCTGCTGTCTCAAAAAGATAAACCTAGCCGGCAAATTGAGCTGGAAAATAGCCACAGTCGACGTGCTCGACGCACATCGGGGTTGAAACAGGAAAAGAAAAAAGGCGATAAAATTGACAGAATGTTTTCCTAAGTTTCAAAAAGTTTTAATTCGGTGTGCAGTTTTAGTTATGTTCTAACATTATCGTTAATTTAGTTTCTAAACTGAAAGCTATTAAGCTTAATACTAAACTCAGCTAGCAATCGCTCTAATTGACCTAATGCGCTATGAGTTAATGACCGGGCTTTATCAGTTTATCCCGTTTTTTTTTTCATTTTGCTCTTTTGACGTGACTGTATTCACTACATTGCGCATTTCAATTCGTTAAATAATACAAAATCCATTCAGTTAAAACAGTGAGTGACGTTAGACATTAGTCAAACGTGGAAACCTTGGCTTATGTAAAACGCAAAACGCGACCAAAAAGTAAAACGAATTTAAAAAGAGAGCGCCTAAATAATAGCCGTTGAGAGGCTGACGGCGGCTATTATTAAAAAAAATAGAAGAGACGAACAGACGAAGAGAAATTAAAGAGGAAAAACACAGAAAAAGAGAAATTCCTCGTTTATTAATTGCTTGAATTAACGTTCCAGCAATGTTTTTATCAATTGCTTGAATTAACGTAATTAATTGCTTGAATTTTTTTAATTAATTGCTTGAATTAACGCTTTTTAATTAATTGCTTGAATTAACGTAAATAAGTCACTTTGAAAGTCACGTGTGAATAGAAACTAATGACCTAAATATCAGGAAAAACTCGCTTCACTTGAGTAGAAATGAGTTCACGCATGCAATTGTCAAAATTGCATGAATGAACAAATGCAGATTCCGACTTATCGTGACGTCATAAGGTCTAACAAAAATCCTGACAATAAAAACTATGAGAAGGCAAATAATAGCCCCAGCTATCATTTTGCGGCTATTTATCATTAAAGACATTACGTGACAGGACAAAAATAAATGACTAAAGTCGGGGAAATGTTCTTAAACGACCGGCGAGCGGTTGGCTTCGGCTGTAGCCAGCTGGGGGCTTAGGGATGCTCGCAATAGGGGGGGTGACAGGAGTGCGCGTGTCGGGGGGGGGGGGGAAGCGTTGGGGGGGGGGGGGGGTCAAGCAATGGGGGTAGGGCTGCGAAGACTAGATTAGAGTGGGGTTCAAATCGACAGGCGGAGGAGGGTGGACAATGGGAGGGTTGAGGGGGTAATGGGAGCCGTGTGACTGATGGGGTCAAATATTTAAGATTAAAACCCTTCACACCATGGAGTTGTCTCTTCAATAGTTTTGATGAATAGCATTCTTGGAGTATAGCAAGGCTTAGAATAGAACTCAATGCCCTTCGAGTTTTACCTGTTCATCCCGTTTATGCGGTCAAACGAAAAATCGGTCAAGCAAAAAACCCCGTAAAAAGACCATAGGACTAATAACGCTACAAACCTCGATTGAGAGCAATTAATAAAAATAAACCGACTAACGTTGGATGAATTGCTCTCGACAGGCTGGGAGCAATTTAATTTAGGGGTGCAGCCTAGAAATTTTTGAGTCCAAAAACTTCGACGTGATATGGGTTCAAACCATCGCCCTACATTAGCAGTCAGACTTCTTCTACTAGGCTACAACGACGTTCTTAATCAACCAATAACAACCGATATTAGCAACAAACCTCATTTCAGAGTTAGAGCAATTGAAATCTGTCAAAATCAAAAAGGGACGCTTGAAAAAGTCACTTGGGAAGTCAGAAAATGTTCCAGAACAAAAGCGGAAGATTGGTCAAGTAAAATTTTTGCGAAAAAGAACAACACCGTTTGCAATAATTGCTTCTAACTTCGTTCGAGAGCAATTAAAAACAACGAAAATAACCAACTAACATCGGGCGAACTGCTCTCAAACAAACGGCAAGCGGCTGGCTTCAGTAGTAGCCACCTGGTGCTTATGAATGCTATTATTAGGGGATGGGGTGATCGGAGTGGGTGTGTGTGGTTCAAGCGAGGAGGGGCAGGTTGCGAAGGCTAGATGAGAGGGGGTTCAACAGTTGGACAGTGGACGAGGGCCGAAAGTGTGACTGTTGAGGGGGGAGGATGATGGCGGCGAGGGGGGTTCAAATTTTAAGATTAATAGCCGTCCTTGACACCACGAAATTGTCTTCACACCACGAAAACATTTTTGGTGAACCGCATTCTTAGAGTATGATCTAAAGTCAAATGACTCAATAAAAAGGTTTTGCTTAAAAGACATACACGATTACAATATCAGCTTCACACTTCATTCGAGAGCAGTTGGTAATGGCCGAAAACGTTGATCAAAAAGTCAAATCGGTCAGAAAAAACTAAACCAAAGACAGCATTAAAATAAAAGGAAAAATACCTATTGATGTTTTTTGTAGCTAAACTTAAAAGCAACTTACTTGAACTCAGTGGTCATTTCAGAAATGCAAACAGGAGCTTAAGAACGGCTAATTACCTCAGACGAATAATTTCAAGCAGCAGAAGCATTTTGGGTCCATCGTTGATATTTCCCGGCTTGTACTGATTCATCAGGTTCTCGGCCCACAGGTAGTCTATAGGAGCCCCTCCTCTGCTCGACCCGCCCTCCTGCTCCAACATTGCCTTGTATAACACATCGGGGTGGTTCCAGATCTTACACAAGGCGCCGAACGCTCGGATAGGATTCAAACTGGCCTCATTACATCCGGCCATCACTGCGCCATTCGTACCGAATCCCGGACCATTGGTTGCGTTTCCACCTGCTTGGAATGTATTCATAATATCATCGCAATTAGCGCCGAAAGACGAGAACTCAGAATGTTGAGGCGCGGATATGGCATCACCTCCGCCACCTCGCCGACGTACATAATTGAGATAGCTCCTGTACAGTTCCCTCTGAATTGGACTCATCCTGATTAAGACTATGAATTCTGTCTTTTTAGGTAGTGCCTTTATGAGGACTGAGTGGCTTCTGCGGAGAACAAACCCCCTCAGGAGACTCGTGAGCACGTGTGACCTGTACTTCATCAGTTTGATATCTTTAGCAGTACTGTCAACACATTGGCCGTTTGAAATTGGTCGCTCGAACATGTTGCTGAACTCAACTTTGCTTCCAAGATAGTTGGGCCGCACAAAATCCACCATACACCAGTACTCTATCAGATTATTCTGAAACATCAAACTCCAATTTCAAAAATAAACCGATCAAGCGAAAAACGGCCAAGCGAAAATTGTGCATTTAAAATACACATGTTTACAATAATTGACTCAGATTTCGAGAGCAAATAAAAAACACGAATTGCTCTCAAATGACTGGCAAGCGGTTGGCTTCTTCAGTAGCTAGCTACTCTTTAGGGAGGATAGCTTTAGCTTAAAAGCGGCGGGGGGGGGTGAAGTGGGGTCAGAACTGTTTTCTCCAGTGTCTTCCGGTAGTTTCAAGTGCCATAGAGGGCATGCTATTGATTTGTTTTAAACCGTCTCAAATTTACTTGTTTTAAACCATTTCAAATTTACTTGTTTTAAACCGTTTCAAATTTACTTGTTTTAAACCGTTTCAAATTTACTGGTTTTAAAGCGTTTCAAACTTACTTGTTTTAAACCGTTCCAAATTTACTTGTTTTAAACCGTTTCAAATTTACTTGTTTTAAACCGTTTCAAATTTACTTGTTTTAAACCGTTTCAAATTTACTTGTTTTAAACCGTTTCAAATTTACTTGTTTTAAACCGTTTCAAATTTACTTGTTTTAAACCGTTTCAAATTTACTTGTTTTAAACCGTTTCAAATTTACTTGTTTTAAACCATTTCAAATTTACTTGTTTTAAACCATTTCAAATTTACTTGTTTTAAACCGTTTCAAATTTACTTGTTTTAAACCGTTTCAAATTTACTTGTTTTAAACCGTTTCAAATTTACTTGTTTTAAACCGTTCCAAATTTACTTGTTTTAAACCGTTTCAAATTTACTTGTTTTAAACCGTTTCAAATTTACTGGTTTTAAACCGTTTCAAATTTACTTGTTTTAAACCGTTCCAAATTTACTTGTTTTAAACCGTTCCAAATTTACTTGTTTTGAACCGTTTCAAATTTACTTGTTTTAAACCGTTTCAAATTTACTTGTTTTAAACCGTTTCAAATTTACTTGTTTTAAACCGTTTCAAATTTACTTGTTTTAAACCGTTTCAAATTTACTTGTTTTAAACCGTTTCAAATTTACTTGTTTTAAACCGTTTCAAATTTACTTGTTTTAAACCATTTCAAATTTACTTGTTTTAAACCGTTTCAAATTTACTTGTTTTAAACCGTTTCAAATTTACTTGTTTTAAACCGTTTCAAATTTACTTTTTTTAAACCGTTTCAAATTTACTTGTTTTAAACCGTTTCAAATTTACTTGTTTTGAACCGTTTCAAAATTACTTGTTTTAAACCGTTTCAAATTTACTTGTTTTAAACCGTTTCAAATTTACTTGTTTTAAACCAATTCAAATTTACTTGTTTTAAACCGTTTCAAATTTACTTGTTTAAAACCATTTCAAATTTACTTGTTTTAAACCGTTTCAAATTTACTTGTTTTAAACCGTTTCAAATTTACTTGTTTTAAACCGTTTCAAATTTACTTGTTTTAAACCATTTCAAATTTACTTGTTTTAAACCGTTTCAAATTTACTTGTTTTAAACCGTTTCAAATATACTGGTTTTAAACCGTTTCAAATTTACTTGTTTTAAACCGTTTCAAATTTACTTGTTTTAAACCAATTCAAATTTACTTGTTTTAAACCGTTTCAAATTTACTTGTTTAAAACCATTTCAAATTTACTTGTTTTAAACCGTTTCAAATTTACTTGTTTTAAACCGTTTCAAATTTACTTGTTTTAAACCGTTTCAAATTTACTTGTTTTAAACCATTTCAAATTTACTTGTTTTAAACCGTTTCAAATTTACTTGTTTTAAACCGTTTCAAATTTACTTGTTTTAAACCGTTTCAAATTTACCTGTTTTAAACCGTTTCAAATTTACTTGTTTTAAACCGTTTCAAATTTACTTGTTTTAAACCGTTTCAAATTTAGTTGTTTTAAACCGTTTCAAATTTACTTGTTTTAAACCGTTTCAAATTTACTTGTTTTAAACCGTTTCAAATTTACTTGTTTTAAACCGTTTCAAATTTACTTGTTTTAAACCGTTTCAAATTTACTTGTTTTAAACCGTTTCAAATTTACTTGTTTTAAACCGTTTCAAATTTACTTGTTTTAAACCGTTTCAAATTTACTTGTTTTAAACCATTTCAAACTTACTTGTTTTAAACCGTTTCAAATTTACTTGTTTTAAACCGTTTCAAATTTACTTGTTTTAAACCGTTTCAAATTTACTTGTTTTAAAACGTTTCAAATTTACTTGTTTTAAACCGTTTCAAATTTACTTGATCTAAACCGTTTCAAATTTACTTGTTTTAAACCTTTTCAAATTTACTTGTTTTAAACCGATTCAAATTTACTTGTTTTAAACCGTTTCAAATTTACTTGTTTTAAACCGTTTCAAATTTACTTGTTTTAAACCGTTTCAAATTTACTTGTTTTAAACCGTTTCAAATTTACTTGTTTTAAACTGATTCAAATTTACTTGTTTTAAACCGTTTCAAATTTACTTGTTTTAAACCGTTTCAAATTTACTTGTTTTAAACCGTTTCAAATTTACTTGTTTTAAACCGATTCAAATTTACTTGTTTTAAACCGTTTCAAATTTACTTGTTTTAAACCGATTCAAATTTACTTGTTTTAAACCGTTTCAAATTTACTTGTTTTAGACCGTTTCAAATTTACTTGTTTTAAACCGATTCAAATTTACTTGTTTTAAACCGTTTCAAATTTACTTGTTTTAAACCGTTTCAAATTTACTTGTTTTAAACCGTTTCAAATTTACTTGTTTTAAACCGTTTCAAATTTACTTGTTTTAAACCGATTCAAATATACTTGTTTTAAACCGTTTCAAATTTACTTGTTTTAAACCGTTTCAAATTTACTTGTTTTAAACCGTTTCAAATTTACTTGTTTTAAACCGTTTCAAATTTACTTGTTTTAAACCGTTTCAAATTTACTTGTTTTAAACCGTTTCAAATTTACTTGTTTTAAACCGATTCAAATTTACTTGTTTTAAACCGTTTCAAATTTACCTGTTTTAAACCGTTTCAAATTTACTTGTTTTAAACCATTTCAAATTTACTTGTTTTAAACCGTTTCAAATTTACTTGTTTTAAACCGTTTCAAATTTACTTGTTTTAAACCGTTTCAAATTTACTTGTTTTAAACCGTTTCAAATTTACTTGTTTTAAACCGTTTCAAATTTACTTGTTTTAAACCGATTCAAATTTACTTGTTTTAAACCGTTTCAAATTTACTTGTTTTAAACCGTTTCAAATTTACTTGTTTTAAACCGTTTCAAATTTACTTGTTTTAAACCGTTTCAAATTTACTTGTTTTAAACCGATTCAAATTTACTTGTTTTAAACCGTTTCAAATTTACTTGTTTTAAACCGTTTCAAATTTACTTGTTTTAAACCGTTTCAAATTTACTTGTTTTAAACCGATTCAAATTTACTTGTTTTAAACCGTTTCAAATTTACTTGTTTTAAACCGATTCAAATTTACTTGTTTTAAACCGTTTCAAATTTACTTGTTTTAAACCGTTTCAAATTTACTTGTTTTAAACCGATTCAAATTTACTTGTTTTAAACCGTTTCAAATTTACTTGTTTTAAACCGTTTCAAATTTACTTGTTTTAAACCGTTTCAAATTTACTTGTTTTAAACCGTTTCAAATTTACTTGTTTTAAACCGATTCAAATTTACTTGTTTTAAACCGTTTCAAATTTACTTGTTTTAAACCGTTTCAAATTTACTTGTTTTAAACCGTTTCAAATTTACTTGTTTTAAACCGTTTCAAATTTACTTGTTTTAAACCGTTTCAAATTTACTTGTTTTAAACCGTTTCAAATTTACTTGTTTTAAACCGTTTCAAATTTACTTGTTTTAAACCGTTTCAAATTTACTTGTTTTAAACCGTTTCAAATTTACTTGTTTTAAACCATTTCAAATTTACTTGTTTTAAACCGTTTCAAATTTACTTGTTTTAAACCGTTTCAAATTTACTGGTTTTAAAGCGTTTCAAACTTACTTGTTTTAAACCGTTCCAAATTTACTTGTTTTAAACCGTTTCAAATTTACTTGTTTTAAACCGTTTCAAATTTACTTGTTTTAAACCGTTTCAAATTTACTTGTTTTAAACCGTTTCAAATTTACTTGTTTTAAACCGTTTCAAATTTACTTGTTTTAAACCATTTCAAACTTACTTGTTTTAAACCGTTTCAAATTTACTTGTCTTAAACCGTTTCAAATTTACTTGTTTTAAACCGTTTCAAATTTACTTGTTTTAAAACGTTTCAAATTTACTTGTTTTAAACCGTTTCAAATTTACTTGATCTAAACCGTTTCAAATTTACTTGTTTTAAACCTTTTCAAATTTACTTGTTTTAAACCGATTCAAATTTACTTGTTTTAAACCGTTTCAAATTTACTTGTTTTAAACCGTTTCAAATTTACTTGTTTTAAACCGTTTCAAATTTACTTGTTTTAAACCGTTTCAAATTTACTTGTTTTAAACTGATTCAAATTTACTTGTTTTAAACCGTTTCAAATTTACTTGTTTTAAACCGTTTCAAATTTACTTGTTTTAAACCGTTTCAAATTTACTTGTTTTAAACCGATTCAAATTTACTTGTTTTAAACCGTTTCAAATTTACTTGTTTTAAACCGATTCAAATTTACTTGTTTTAAACCGTTTCAAATTTACTTGTTTTAGACCGTTTCAAATTTACTTGTTTTAAACCGATTCAAATTTACTTGTTTTAAACCGTTTCAAATTTACTTGTTTTAAACCGTTTCAAATTTACTTGTTTTAAACCGTTTCAAATTTACTTGTTTTAAACCGTTTCAAATTTACTTGTTTTAAACCGATTCAAATATACTTGTTTTAAACCGTTTCAAATTTACTTGTTTTAAACCGTTTCAAATTTACTTGTTTTAAACCGTTTCAAATTTACTTGTTTTAAACCGTTTCAAATTTACTTGTTTTAAACCGTTTCAAATTTACTTGTTTTAAACCGTTTCAAATTTACTTGTTTTAAACCGATTCAAATTTACTTGTTTTAAACCGTTTCAAATTTACCTGTTTTAAACCGTTTCAAATTTACTTGTTTTAAACCATTTCAAATTTACTTGTTTTAAACCGTTTCAAATTTACTTGTTTTAAACCGTTTCAAATTTACTTGTTTTAAACCGTTTCAAATTTACTTGTTTTAAACCGTTTCAAATTTACTTGTTTTAAACCGTTTCAAATTTACTTGTTTTAAACCGATTCAAATTTACTTGTTTTAAACCGTTTCAAATTTACTTGTTTTAAACCGTTTCAAATTTACTTGTTTTAAACCGTTTCAAATTTACTTGTTTTAAACCGTTTCAAATTTACTTGTTTTAAACCGATTCAAATTTACTTGTTTTAAACCGTTTCAAATTTACTTGTTTTAAACCGTTTCAAATTTACTTGTTTTAAACCGTTTCAAATTTACTTGTTTTAAACCGATTCAAATTTACTTGTTTTAAACCGTTTCAAATTTACTTGTTTTAAACCGATTCAAATTTACTTGTTTTAAACCGTTTCAAATTTACTTGTTTTAAACCGTTTCAAATTTACTTGTTTTAAACCGATTCAAATTTACTTGTTTTAAACCGTTTCAAATTTACTTGTTTTAAACCGTTTCAAATTTACTTGTTTTAAACCGTTTCAAATTTACTTGTTTTAAACCGTTTCAAATTTACTTGTTTTAAACCGTTTCAAATTTACTTGTTTTAAACCGTTTCAAATTTACTTGTTTTAAACCGTTTCAAATTTACTTGTTTTAAACCGTTTCAAATTTACTTGTTTTAAACCGTTTCAAATTTACTTGTTTTAAACCGATTCAAATTTACTTGTTTTAAACCGTTTCAAATTTACTTGTTTTAAACCGTTTCAAATTTACTTGTTTTAAACCGTTTCAAATTTACTTGTTTTAAACCGATTCAAATTTACTTGTTTTAAACCGTTTCAAATTTACTTGTTTTAAACCGATTCAAATTTACTTGTTTTAAACCGTTTCAAATTTACTTGTTTTAAACCGTTTCAAATTTACTTGTTTTAAACCGATTCAAATTTACTTGTTTTAAACCGTTTCAAATTTACTTGTTTTAAACCGTTTCAAATTTACTTGTTTTAAACCGTTTCAAATTTACTTGTTTTAAACCGTTTCAAATTTACTTGTTTTAAACCGATTCAAATTTACTTGTTTTAAACCGTTTCAAATTTACTTGTTTTAAACCGTTTCAAATTTACTTGTTTTAAACCGTTTCAAATTTACTTGTTTTAAACCGTTTCAAATTTATTTGTTTTAAACCGTTTCAAATTTACTTGTTTTAAACCGTTTCAAATTTACTTGTTTTAAACCGTTTCAAATTTACTTGTTTTAAACCGTTTCAAATTTACTTGTTTTAAACCGTTTCAAATTTACTTGTTTTAAACCATTTCAAATTTACTTGTTTTAAACCGTTTCAAATTTACTTGTTTTAAACCGTTTCAAATTTACTGGTTTTAAAGCGTTTCAAACTTACTTGTTTTAAACCGTTCCAAATTTACTTGTTTTAAACCGTTTCAAATTTACTTGTTTTAAACCGTTTCAAATTTACTTGTTTTAAACCGTTTCAAATTTACTTGTTTTAAACCGTTTCAAATTTACTTGTTTTAAACCGTTTCAAATTTACTTGTTTTAAACCATTTCAAACTTACTTGTTTTAAACCGTTTCAAATTTACTTGTTTTAAACCGTTTCAAATTTACTTGTTTTAAACCGTTTCAAATTTACTTGTTTTAAAACGTTTCAAATTTACTTGTTTTAAACCGTTTCAAATTTACTTGATCTAAACCGTTTCAAATTTACTTGTTTTAAACCTTTTCAAATTTACTTGTTTTAAACCGATTCAAATTTACTTGTTTTAAACCGTTTCAAATTTACTTGTTTTAAACCGTTTCAAATTTACTTGTTTTAAACCGTTTCAAATTTACTTGTTTTAAACCGTTTCAAATTTACTTGTTTTAAACTGATTCAAATTTACTTGTTTTAAACCGTTTCAAATTTACTTGTTTTAAACCGTTTCAAATTTACTTGTTTTAAACCGTTTCAAATTTACTTGTTTTAAACCGATTCAAATTTACTTGTTTTAAACCGTTTCAAATTTACTTGTTTTAAACCGATTCAAATTTACTTGTTTTAAACCGTTTCAAATTTACTTGTTTTAGACCGTTTCAAATTTACTTGTTTTAAACCGATTCAAATTTACTTGTTTTAAACCGTTTCAAATTTACTTGTTTTAAACCGTTTCAAATTTACTTGTTTTAAACCGTTTCAAATTTACTTGTTTTAAACCATTTCAAACTTACTTGTTTTAAACCGTTTCAAATTTACTTGTTTTAAACCGTTTCAAATTTACTTGTTTTAAACCGTTTCAAATTTACTTGTTTTAAACCGTTTCAAATTTACTTGTTTTAAACCGTTTCAAATTTACTTGTTTTAAACCGATTCAAATTTACTTGTTTTAAACCGTTTCAAATTTACCTGTTTTAAACCGTTTCAAATTTACTTGTTTTAAACCATTTCAAATTTACTTGTTTTAAACCGTTTCAAATTTACTTGTTTTAAACCGTTTCAAATTTACTTGTTTTAAACCGTTTCAAATTTACTTGTTTTAAACCGTTTCAAATTTACTTGTTTTAAACCGTTTCAAATTTACTTGTTTTAAACCGATTCAAATTTACTTGTTTTAAACCGTTTCAAATTTACTTGTTTTAAACCGTTTCAAATTTACTTGTTTTAAACCGTTTCAAATTTACTTGTTTTAAACCGTTTCAAATTTACTTGTTTTAAACCGATTCAAATTTACTTGTTTTAAACCGTTTCAAATTTACTTGTTTTAAACCGTTTCAAATTTACTTGTTTTAAACCGTTTCAAATTTACTTGTTTTAAACCGATTCAAATTTACTTGTTTTAAACCGTTTCAAATTTACTTGTTTTAAACCGATTCAAATTTACTTGTTTTAAACCGTTTCAAATTTACTTGTTTTAAACCGTTTCAAATTTACTTGTTTTAAACCGATTCAAATTTACTTGTTTTAAACCGTTTCAAATTTACTTGTTTTAAACCGTTTCAAATTTACTTGTTTTAAACCGTTTCAAATTTACTTGTTTTAAACCGTTTCAAATTTACTTGTTTTAAACCGTTTCAAATTTACTTGTTTTAAACCGTTTCAAATTTACTTGTTTTAAACCGTTTCAAATTTACTTGTTTTAAACCGTTTCAAATTTACTTGTTTTAAACCGTTTCAAATTTACTTGTTTTAAACCGATTCAAATTTACTTGTTTTAAACCGTTTCAAATTTACTTGTTTTAAACCGTTTCAAATTTACTTGTTTTAAACCGTTTCAAATTTACTTGTTTTAAACCGATTCAAATTTACTTGTTTTAAACCGTTTCAAATTTACTTGTTTTAAACCGATTCAAATTTACTTGTTTTAAACCGTTTCAAATTTACTTGTTTTAAACCGTTTCAAATTTACTTGTTTTAAACCGATTCAAATTTACTTGTTTTAAACCGTTTCAAATTTACTTGTTTTAAACCGTTTCAAATTTACTTGTTTTAAACCGTTTCAAATTTACTTGTTTTAAACCGTTTCAAATTTACTTGTTTTAAACCGATTCAAATTTACTTGTTTTAAACCGTTTCAAATTTACTTGTTTTAAACCGTTTCAAATTTACTTGTTTTAAACCGTTTCAAATTTACTTGTTTTAAACCGTTTCAAATTTATTTGTTTTAAACCGTTTCAAATTTACTTGTTTTAAACCGTTTCAAATTTACTTGTTTTAAACCGTTTCAAATTTACTTGTTTTAAACCGTTTCAAATTTACTTGTTTTAAACCGTTTCAAATTTACTTGTTTTAAACCATTTCAAATTTACTTGTTTTAAACCGTTTCAAATTTACTTGTTTTAAACCGTTTCAAATTTACTGGTTTTAAAGCGTTTCAAACTTACTTGTTTTAAACCGTTCCAAATTTACTTGTTTTAAACCGTTTCAAATTTACTTGTTTTAAACCGTTTCAAATTTACTTGTTTTAAACCGTTTCAAATTTACTTGTTTTAAACCGTTTCAAATTTACTTGTTTTAAACCGTTTCAAATTTACTTGTTTTAAACCATTTCAAACTTACTTGTTTTAAACCGTTTCAAATTTACTTGTTTTAAACCGTTTCAAATTTACTTGTTTTAAACCGTTTCAAATTTACTTGTTTTAAAACGTTTCAAATTTACTTGTTTTAAACCGTTTCAAATTTACTTGATCTAAACCGTTTCAAATTTACTTGTTTTAAACCTTTTCAAATTTACTTGTTTTAAACCGATTCAAATTTACTTGTTTTAAACCGTTTCAAATTTACTTGTTTTAAACCGTTTCAAATTTACTTGTTTTAAACCGTTTCAAATTTACTTGTTTTAAACCGTTTCAAATTTACTTGTTTTAAACTGATTCAAATTTACTTGTTTTAAACCGTTTCAAATTTACTTGTTTTAAACCGTTTCAAATTTACTTGTTTTAAACCGTTTCAAATTTACTTGTTTTAAACCGATTCAAATTTACTTGTTTTAAACCGTTTCAAATTTACTTGTTTTAAACCGATTCAAATTTACTTGTTTTAAACCGTTTCAAATTTACTTGTTTTAGACCGTTTCAAATTTACTTGTTTTAAACCGATTCAAATTTACTTGTTTTAAACCGTTTCAAATTTACTTGTTTTAAACCGTTTCAAATTTACTTGTTTTAAACCGTTTCAAATTTACTTGTTTTAAACCGTTTCAAATTTACTTGTTTTAAACCGATTCAAATATACTTGTTTTAAACCGTTTCAAATTTACTTGTTTTAAACCGTTTCAAATTTACTTGTTTTAAACCGTTTCAAATTTACTTGTTTTAAACCGTTTCAAATTTACTTGTTTTAAACCGTTTCAAATTTACTTGTTTTAAACCGTTTCAAATTTACTTGTTTTAAACCGATTCAAATTTACTTGTTTTAAACCGTTTCAAATTTACCTGTTTTAAACCGTTTCAAATTTACTTGTTTTAAACCATTTCAAATTTACTTGTTTTAAACCGTTTCAAATTTACTTGTTTTAAACCGTTTCAAATTTACTTGTTTTAAACCGTTTCAAATTTACTTGTTTTAAACCGTTTCAAATTTACTTGTTTTAAACCGTTTCAAATTTACTTGTTTTAAACCGATTCAAATTTACTTGTTTTAAACCGTTTCAAATTTACTTGTTTTAAACCGTTTCAAATTTACTTGTTTTAAACCGTTTCAAATTTACTTGTTTTAAACCGTTTCAAATTTACTTGTTTTAAACCGATTCAAATTTACTTGTTTTAAACCGTTTCAAATTTACTTGTTTTAAACCGTTTCAAATTTACTTGTTTTAAACCGTTTCAAATTTACTTGTTTTAAACCGATTCAAATTTACTTGTTTTAAACCGTTTCAAATTTACTTGTTTTAAACCGATTCAAATTTACTTGTTTTAAACCGTTTCAAATTTACTTGTTTTAAACCGTTTCAAATTTACTTGTTTTAAACCGATTCAAATTTACTTGTTTTAAACCGTTTCAAATTTACTTGTTTTAAACCGTTTCAAATTTACTTGTTTTAAACCGTTTCAAATTTACTTGTTTTAAACCGTTTCAAATTTACTTGTTTTAAACCGATTCAAATTTACTTGTTTTAAACCGTTTCAAATTTACTTGTTTTAAACCGTGTCAAATTTACTTGTTTTAAACCGTTTCAAATTTACTTGTTTTAAACCGTTTCAAATTTACTTGTTTTAAACCGTTTCAAATTTACTTGTTTTAAACCGTTTCAAATTTACTTGTTTTAAACCGATTCAAATTTACTTGTTTTAAACCGTTTCAAATTTACTTGTTTTAAACCGTTTCAAATTTACTTGTTTTAAACCGTTTCAAATTTACTTGTTTTAAACCGTTTCAATTTTTAAACCGTCTCAATTTTCATTTAATTATTTTGTATTATTTGTGTCTGTTTGTAAAAATAGTTTTTTGCATACCTAATGACAAACTACATTGCGTTATACAGATTAAAGTGTAAAAGCTTTTGACTGTTTGTTTCATCACTGACATTTCAAGAAATTCTGTTTCTCTTCTTGGAGAAAAAAGTGGCGTTTTCACTTTCGATACATCTGGACATTTTTACTTGTAAATAAAATGAATTGAGCAGCTCAATCATTTCAGCTGTTTCTAACGAGTTCTCATAAACAGGAACATGAAATTTTCATGCCCCACTTTCATGCTATTGGCTGGTTTGCAAATTTTTTTGGCGTTTTTTTTTTTCACTTTCAAAATATCTGAATTTCGTTTTGTCAATATGAGAAACCGAGCAATTCAATCTAGTCGATTTTATCCAGCAAGTTATTGTGTCTATAAACGAGAAAATGAAGATTTTGAACCGTTTAGAAAGTTATTGATTCACAAATTTTAGCACAAGTCGAAGAAGCCCGAGTAGACATGCACAGAGGAGAGAATTGACAAGTACAAGTGCTGAGGGTGTTTTCCTATTAACACTTCTGAATTTTTCAGTTTCTAACAATCCGGTCTACTGACGTAGTTTCTTCTCCGTTTGATAGACTTCACCGGATTTGGCACCAGAAATCGTCCAATAACAAAAATTTGCGTAGCATGTACAAGCTATAACTTTCAGACATAACTTTCTGGGGGAAGTTTATTACCTGAAGAGGATAGCCAGTGAGCACTACTCGTCGTTTTGTTTTGATGGCTTTGAGTGACTTGGCAATGGCAGAGTCACAATTCTTGATACGATGCCCTTCATCCGCAATCACCAACTGAGGACCATCTTCTCCCACTAACTGAGAATGTAATTTTAGTATCATTTCTTGGTTCTGTTCATCTTCCTTCGCCTCCTCGTCTTTCGTTCTCATTCCCTTTCTTTCACCTCCGCTTTTCACACCACAACGCGACTTCAAGGCGCTAAAAAAGTAATTATTATACTAGCTATACAGCTCCATCCTTTAGTACTCTGAGTTTTCAAACCAATATACAAGAAGGTCTATCTTAAAAGGTGTAAAAACCGAGAATAAAATGCTAGAGCAAAAACTTTCTGTAACCAAAAACTTTCTGAACTCACAGAGTGCACCAATTTTGCGTAACATTTGGAAAAAGGATTACGAGCACATCAATAACAACTAAACATAGCTGGATTTTTGCCAGAAAATAGCCACGAAAACGTCGTACTTTTGCAGTCTCGAACAGATAATTAAAATAGATCGAAGAAGAAATTTTTCGTGTTTCTAATAATTGTATAGATGTTAAACTTTGATTAGTTACCCGGATGCTCAAAAAACCTTCAATTAGAGTGACACACACAAAAGACACTCTATTAGTGAGGAAGTCAATTTTGAGCGTGAGGTAGGTCAAGTATGACCAAAAAATTAATCACGTGAATGAAGAAAAACTTCGCTCCAGTAAGAGTGAAAAATGAAATCACGCCCGCAATTCAATCGCAATTGCATGATATAATCAACAAAAAGCAGATGACTTCATATGGTCTAACAAGAATCTTGACAACCAAACAATGAGGCTCGGTAATGTGCGTTTGCATACAAAGTTCCGACCCCGCTTATCGACATTTTTGGCATGTCTACTAAATGAGAAACAGATAGAAAATCCCCAAAAAATCAAAATTTTTCGAAAAAAAATGTGTATGAACAAAAAGATAGCCTCCAACGCAAATAACGAGGAGTAAAAAAAGCCGATTAGATTGATGAGATCAGCCGTTATTAAGAAAGTAGGTCGACAGGTCAAAATAGCGTCAGATAAAAGTGAAACAAAACAAAATAACTTGTATTTCACTAGAAAAGATATAGGACCACTCCAAAATAAGGCTCAGTAACAATTAGACAAAAAGAACAAAGAACAGCAAAGTTGAAAAATTGGCTTATACTTCTAAAAACAATTAATTTCAACGTAATGAAAACCATTAGATAGCAATTGAAAACATCCAACGTTTATTATCACTAATGCCTCCATAGGAGGGCATTAAGAACTGTCATAATTAAATTTATTAGGCGGTTAAAAAAAAACAAATACGGACAACGAACAAATATTCAATTAATACTTGCGAGAAAACGCTGTCGAAGTCGCAAAGCCATATTTTGCCCCTCAATTATTTTCAAAGTCATGAAACTCATTAGCTACAAAATGAAATAATTAGATATGTTCATTTATTCGTCCAAAAGAAGCGCTTGAGACCTGTAAATATTCAGAATCTGCCTTAAGTCTACAAAAAGAACGTCAAATATAGAGAAATCCAAAATTAGTTTACTTCTTTTTTTGCAAAAAAACCGTGTTGAAGCCAATAAATTCCTAACGAAATCCTTAAGCACGTTAGATTTTGTACACTTTCACCAACCCTCGACAACAATGTCACATGTGACATGTAAATAACCAGAGTAGGTAACAAATAGACAAAGAACAAAAATACGAATTTAAAGTTTTTTTATTTTTGAAAACAATTGTTTTCAAAGTCATGAAGGCCATCAGCTATCTACTCAGACCATAAAATAGGCGTATTCCTCCATAAACAACCGATGAGACCTGTCCTTATTCAGGAAATTCCATATGAATAAAAATACAAAGTAAAAACGACAGTTAAAGACATGCAGAAAAAATCAATTAAATTCATCAAGAAAGGATTGTCGAAGCCGTTAAAACCATAATCTATGCCTTTAAAGACTTTTATATGTTTCATTGTGCCTTATCTTGAACGAAATAATGTGATATGTGACCTGTCAATAATGTCATGTTGACAAAACGAGAAAACGTGAAAATTGGACCAAAAACTAAAAATAAAAAAATTTGTGGAATTAGTATTATTAAATCCAGAAGCTTAAATTTTATTTCAGTAGAAAGAAGAGGAATAAGAAACATTCTTTCTCCACTGACATCAAGCTAAAAATTGGCCAAATTAGGAGAAAAATAGTGGAAAAGTTCAATAAGCCATAGTTTTAAAAATCAAACTTTTTTAAAAGTCGAAACGACCATAATAATTCGAGTGAAAAAAACAGATACGTTAGTTTGGAACTCCTTAGAAAAACAATTGGACCTATCAACAACTAGCTTTTATTTGAATTGTTCCGTTGATTTGAATTGATTTAAATATCATAAAAAATCGATTTTTTTTTAAAAAGACCGACTGATTAAAATCCGAATTATTTTTAGATTGTAACAGTCCATGATTGGACCCAAACCAGCCTTGCTATTGCTGTTCGTCCAATAAGAACACTCAATTGTTTAGAATGTTATAGATGAACATAATTGGTTAGTTAAAGATGAAAAATAAATGCTGCGTTTTTGATAGTCATAAAGTTATAAAAAAACAGCAAAATTCTGATCCCAGACTACTCACAATGGAAGTAGAAGTAGGACTAGCTCTCTTTGTAGCTTACAAAGGTTGGGTTAGTTGTTTTGGCTGTTTACTTCGGCAAATTTAATCAAAGTGGACTAAAGAGGCTTATTTCGGACAATTTTTGATGAAAAAGGCTCAATTTTGAAATACTTAGCTAAAATTTTAGCCGAAAAAAAAATTAAAAATCAACATCTTTTTTATCTCTAAAGATAAAATCAACAGTACTATTGTTTACAATTCACACATTTTAGCAAAATTGACAAAATTTTAGGCAAAAATTCCGGAAAATGTGAATAAAAATAACGCAAATCGGTCTAAAATTTACAAAAATTAGGCCACGATGATAACTCACTCTAGAAAACGAAATTGAGAAAACCGCTTTAATTCCATATTCTACGCTGGACGGGCTTTTTAATGATACCACTCACAACTCTCTGCGCTGAATATATCGATCAGTCAAAACTGACAACAAAAAATCCCATTTGAGTATATAGTTCCTCCCCCTCAAGAGAGGTCGGAACAATAAAAAAACATAGCAGGACAATTCAAAAACTAGAATTAAAAATGACAAGGAATGGCTCGGAAAAACATCGATTAACAAGATGGAAAATAAAAGTGTAAAAATTGAAGTCAAATTGCCGCATGTGAACAAAACACCACTGCAAATTGTTGTAAAAATAGAGTGTGAGAAAAATCAAGCCGCAAAATAGCTCGCTTTTGCATTCCACAACTCGTTTCGGCGAGACCAAAATTAAAAAATCATAAAATTGTTAGCATATATTTTAAAAACAAGAGCGCCCCATCAAAAAAGCCATCAAAAAAGCTATTGCTTTGCGGCTAATAAAATCGTGAACTACAAATCAAAGAAAACTGCATCAAAGAGACATGTAGGAACGTTCAAAGACAAACGAATTGACCAGAGTACCTGAAAACAATTCAACCAAAATGGGCTCCAAACAAATTGAAGACATCTTGAAAAAATCCCCGGGTCCATGAAAAAACAACTCCTTGCACTTTAGATAGGTTGTGAGAGAATATCATAGATTTAAATAATCTCGTTCAAATTGAACAACAGGTTTTACCCTCGCATTTCGGCTCAGCTATCAGAAGCTTTACACTTATTGCAAATCACCATCTAGATGCAATTGATGGAAGAATTTAAATAAACAGTGCCTCATGACCAACGCTATTAGTCGTAACAATAGGATCTCTCACATTTGTAGCTTCATTTTACGTATGTAGCTCTTACACATGTAGCTTCATTTTTGTCGCTTCATTCAGCATTTTTATCTTCAAAATTCAACAAGATTGAAAAATAATGCAGCTGAAACTTTTCAGATGATCCGCACTTTCCTCGGCATTCTCCACAAAAGTAAACGCTGTTCAAAAAATGATGCACTCTAATGATGCATCGAAAGAAGCCTGCTACAATCAACGAGGTGAGCTTAAAAACGTAACCGACTAACGTCGGGTGAATTGCTCTCAAACGACCGGCGAGCGGTCGACTTCGTCAGTACCGAGCCACTGTTTAGTGAGGTTAGCTCTAGCTTGATTGAAGGGGCCTGAGATTAGGGTAATAGGCGATGACATCACGCCACATAACAGCCGCTGAAGTGCGGCATCAACAAAAGAATTAAGGAGAGAGAGAGAGAGAGAGAGAGAGAGAGAGAGAGAGAGAGAGAGAGAGAGAGAGAGAGAGAGAGCTTAAACATGAGCGAGAAGGAGAAGGAAAGAAACGCCAGCCAACACAGAGAGAGCGAGAGAGAGAGAGAGAGAGAGAGAGAGAGAGAGGTAGGAATTTCTTCCATGATGAGATTCGACTATACATTTTCAAGTTTTCTAAACTTATTGGTAACTAAATCATATAGAAAAAACTGAAAGTGCAAAATTCAAAAGAAAAGTTTCCACATTTCGCAGTAAAAAAAAACGTTCAAAAACATTTTTGGTCTCTAGATTTTTGTCATCTAACCCATCTGCAAGACTTAAAAAGCTTCGTTGGCCAGTAATGATCGTTAAACTCAGAAAAGGACAAAAAAAATCAAAAATTTTAAAAACAATTGCAAATTTTTTAAAAAATCTTCCTAAAATTCGTGATATTAATATCTTCAGAACACCAATCCATTCCCTCAAGAGACCACTAGTATGCCTATTTCATGCCTTAAACAGTTTCACTGGCTCATAAAGATCCAATCACTTGGAACATGATAAAAATTTTTCAAAAATTTTCCAAACTAAAATTTATCAAAAAATTTCTAAAACTCGAGTCATTAAAATAATGATAACCATTCCATTAACTCTAGAAAATAAACAGCAGCTGAGAATCAAACCTCGAAGGAGGCTTCTTGGCTCTTGAGGCTGGGAAAACCTTAAAATATAACAAACAATTTCAAAAAAACATGAATATCGCCAAAAATTTTTCCAAAAAATGCTCAAACTCGTTATATGTTAAAATCTTAAACATAGCCGGCATATTGCCGGAATACCTGCGAAAGAATAGACCTGCGTGCCATATAATCGAGATAGAAACAGATACTGATCTAAATTGAAAAAAAAATCGACGCCGCTCAAAAAAAAAACTAGGTAAAAACATTCAGCGATAAATTAATAAAGCTTGTTAAATTTCATTCCGCAGAAGCCTCTTATTAGGGACCTTATCTGCACAAATGAGTTCCTTTCACCTTAAACAAATTCAAATTAAACTTAAGTTTTAAAGTGCAAAAGTCATTTTAATGAGTGCGGTAAGTCACGTATGATCAAAATCTAATCACGCAAATAACCTAAAAATTTTTGCAAAAGCGAGTGAAAAATGACGACACGCGCGCAAATGCCGTTAGTGAGAGGAAGAAGTCATTCAGAAAAATTGACTATTTCAGCTTTGCTGTGTGAACAAATGTAAAACGAAAAAAGAGCGTCAGACGAAAAAAAAACCAAGAGCACCGCAATATAGCTTCGCTCAGCTTACAGCTTCGCAGCTATAAAAAATCCATTGCATCTAAAAACTACACAATAACTTGTTATCAAACTCTACAGGAGATTCCTTGGCTCTTGAGGCTAGATAAACCTATAAAACGACCAAAATTTTTCAAAAAACTTGATAAAATTTTTTTATAAAAACTACACAATAATTGTTATCAAACTCTACAGGAGGTTCCTTGGCTTTGAGGCTATGTAAACCTATAAAATCACAAAAATTGTCAAAAAACTTGAATAAAAAAGTTTTATGAAAACAAATTGATAAAATTTGTGATATTAAAAAAACGAAAACCATTCCATTACCACTAAAAACAATGCAGCCACATATTATCAAATCCCTAAGCAGGTTTTCTGAACCCTGAGGCCGGAAAATCTTGAATAATGACAATAAATGGTTAAAAAACTTCTTTAAAAAATGCTATTTTTTTCAGATGTGATGTTAAAATCTTGAAAAAAACTCCATTACGTCTAGAAGCTATACAGTAACCTATCATCAAACCCTAGAGGAGGCTCCTTGGCTTTTGAGGCCGGATAAACCTAAAAACCGACAAAAATTTTCAAAAACTTTAAAAATTTTTAAAAATTGCAAAAATTCGCGAAGCTGAATGTTGAAACCATTCTATTACCACTAGAAGCTGCGCAGTAACCTATTATCAAACCATAGAGTGGGTTTCTTGACCTCTAGGGTTGATAAAACTCAAAAATTTGACAAAAGTTTTACAAAAATGACAAAAATTTTCAAAAAGCTTGAAAAAAAATTGTGAAAATTTGTATAAATTTGCGTGTTTTTAGCGAGCGATTGTTCGTCAGTAGCTAGGCATGGAGGGGTGCTGATGGGAGTGGCAACAGCGCGGTGGGGGGTGGGGCAATAGTTGTGGGTCAACAGTTGGGGGTTGGGGGTCTTCAACCTCTAAGAACCGCTCTTCACACCATAATTATAAGTCTCCAAAACAGTTTGAGCTGAAAGGCTCTAAGAGCACATAACGCCCGCTGGGCGCTACCTGTTTATCCCGTTTTTGAGGACGAAAAGTCAAAAGCGTCAGACGAAAAATCGGTCAAGCGAAAAATTGCATAAATTACCGACAGGACTAATAAAATTGCTACAATTAAAAACAAGAAATATAATGCATAACTTAACCAAAAAAGGTCGGATGAATTGTTCTCAACTCGACTGGCTTCGGTAGAAGCCAGATGGGGCTTAGGGATGCCGGGGGGAGCAGAATGGCGAGGGTCAAGCGATGGGGGAGGGGTAGAGTTATGGGAGAGCTGGACGATAGGGGGATCTACATAGCCGGTAGAATACCGGAAACAACTCCAATCGTCGTGCTAAATAATCTCTACCCTAACTTGGAAAAAATCAGAATATCGAAAAAAACAGATAAAATAGTAGACCAATGTAACATAAAACGCGTTAAAATTTTTTCAGTTCAGGGGTGTGGGTAGGTGGTGGTGGGGGGTGTAGGCAGGTGGGGTGGGGCGTAGGTACGTTGCGGGGGGGGGGGTAGGTAGGTACGTGGAGGGAGGGGTAGGTAGGTACGAGGCGGGGGGTAGGAACGTTGGGGTGGGGGGTAGGTACGTTACGTTGGGGGGGGGGGTAGTTTTTTTTTTTTGGGGGGGGGGGGGGTAGGTAGTTAAATGGGTTCAAATTTTCTCAAATTGACCTCTTCACCTTGAATTACAGACTATTACCAATTGCTATACATTACAAACTAAGCTATTGTTAAAGTTCAATGTTCGAAAACAGAAGTCAACAATCAAAAGCGGAGGCAAAAGCTCGAATAGAAAGAAGTCAAAATTCAAACTAATAGAAAGAAGTCACTCGAATAGAAAGAAGTCATGAACAAACTTGCTTTCTGCTAAAAAAAAACCTGTAGAATCTCAATACTCCTCTTCGAGTCGTAAAAAGACCGACAGGACTAATATAATTGCTACAAACTTCGTTTGAGAGCAATTAAAAAAACACCAGGCATCCCTTCTCATCCGTAGGGCCAAAACTCAGTGAAAAGCGAGAAATCGATAAAGTAAAAGCGGTTTATATAGGCTATTTATTCAGATGTCAACGTTAACTTAGCCTAACTTAAGTTTTCGATACTTCGGTAAACTTAACTGCCCCAAGAAATACGTGTTAAACTTCCACGTGAATTCTTTTTTACCGTTGACTGAGAGAAGAGTTGACACAACACGAACTTTTATACACTGGGATATTTGAGGATATTTTCAAATCACGCGTTTTCAAATCTGACAGTACGGATGAAAGAGTAGAGTACCTGGGCGATAATCGTGATAGAAGCCGGAACATTTCATAGCCCAGGAGTAGGACTCCCCCTTGCGAGTGCCACTTATCGACAACCTCCACTCTGTCTCGGTTGTTCTTACAGTCATCGCTGATCTTGAACACCCGGAAATTACTCTCTTCTTTCTCATTCACATGGGCAACCCCGTTACCCCTCTCATCATTATTATTTTCCACTTGAACAGTATTACTGCTGATAACATTCTTGTCCATGTTGTATTTTGAAGCATCATTGACAGTTCCGTTCGTATTTAGGGTTTCTAGGAAACATTCCACTATTTTCTCAGCAGGGTCCTCAATTGTCGGAGGTTCGCATGACTTCGGCCTGATTTCTTCAAAACTTGGTAGGAGATCAACATCGTCGTTAACAACTGGCTCTTCTAGGTTCTCTAAATCAGGTTCAAATCCAGCAACACCAGAAGAGCCACCAGCGTGACTAGGAATCGACGGCGAGCTGACACCACTTGATCGTTCCTTACTGTCATCGGAATCTGAATTTTGATAAAGCATGTTAAGTTGTTCGTGAATATTGGAATCATATTGGGAAGAGATGATAGGAACATCAAAAAGCATGTCTTGCCATTCATTGCACATTTGAGACAGTCGGTATATGTTCACGTCGTTTAATTCTGGAGGAGTGAAAGCAACGAAGTTTGCGATTTCTTGGTACCTTTTCAAATAATACTCGCGGTCATTGGCTCCTGACTTTGTCATTTTTTCTCGCTCTTTAGCAGCCATGTCCTGTCTGTGGGCATTCAGATCAAAAACGTCACATGACGCCCAATGTAAGAATTCATTGGCCCAATTCTAAAATGAAAAAAAAAAACAGTTGAATCATAATCCAGCGACTAAAAAATCATACTCGGCTACTAACTTTAGATTTGACTTTTATTTTCAAGTTCTCGCATTATGTTCAGTTCATAGAGCAAATAACAAGAACATAGTTTTTCCGATCGCTTACATTTGCCACAGGTCAGACAATATTATGGAAAATTTAATTATTTCCAGGGTTTAATGTTCAGCTTGTCACATTTCATACGATAAAAGTTAAATTTCAAGGCTTGATAAATTATGGCAAAAGATTCACTGATAAAATCTACCATTAATCGAGCGAGACCGCGTAGCGGTTCGAAATATAAGTCAGAATTTTGTAGTGATTTTCGTAAAGTTGCGTAATCTAGTTCGCTACACGAACTAGCAAGTTTGAAATCCGGCACCGTGTAAAGGAAAAATCTTGAACTGCAGAGATCTGGCATTTCAAAACTTCATTATGACCTCAGCAAAATGTGAGTGATACATTCCTGGGCAAAAACCTTTTGAGATACAGAAATATTGTGATCACTTAAAAACATTCTTGTTTACCTGGACAGTATTGATGGGCACGATGATCAGAATGCGCTGGCATATTTTATACTCCAACAGCAGCTGAGAGAATGCAACAACCTGTAGAGTTTTGCCCAGACCCATCGAGTGACCCAATATGCATCCGAATCCCGCTGTCTTTCTGAACCTTAAAAAGAACACCTCCGTTTAATCAATAATACATGCAAAGACCTTGACTCGAGCTTAACGTGACATAAAAGAGGAACATTGAGAAAAATACAATTTTTTGATTTTTCTGTTTGTGCCTGTCCCCACCCCACCCCACCCCACCCCACCCCACCCCCCCCCCCCCCAGTACGTCCTACAGCCCCAGTTACAGAGCATATGTCATTACATAGTAAATCATTACCTAGAAATATGGCATGTGCATTTGGGTGGTGCAAATAATATGCACCCATTATGCGGGGGGGGGGGGGGGGGGGCACAGACGAAAACGATCCCAACTTTTATTGGGAACACGTGGGTTACAACTTTTTCATTGCAATTCATGTGTATCGTTGAATTTCCTTAAAGTAATTAGTAATAAGAAGACCGCACCTTGACATGTTTTCGACAATGTTTGAGTAGAGAAAGCGAATCCCTTGAATCTGATGCGGCTTGACACTTTTAGATATCTTTGGAGAGAGGAAAACGTCCGGATCGTCGCTAGGATGTGCAATATTGATAAGAACTTGAAGACTTGAAACAGATGGTACAGATTCATCGCCAGCTAAATAGCCATTCGATATCCCGGTCGCCTCATCTTCCTCGTACTCTGCGTCTGTTTCCCCTTCGAAGTCTTCCTGCTGGTTCTGAAATGTATCTACTTCGAATTGTTGGCCTGTTTTTGATCCCAATGGGTCATACACGCACACAATGTCTTCACCCTCTTCCTCGACGTCCGCTTCCAGCCCGTCAGAGAGGTCAAGGTCGCCAACCTCCACACCTAATCAAGTATTTCACTACAGCCTGTAGATACACCAAAAAGGTAAAAACATACCCGGCAGATTGCCGGAAAATAGCCGCCGTTGATTCCAATAAGCATGATTGGGATTGAACGAACAGAATATATTGAAAAAAAAAAGATTTTTGTACAAAAATATTTTTTAAGTCCGATTTATTTTGATGGCATTTCGTAGTTGAACATACTTCTGTTTCTTAGAGAGAGGCTACAGGGGCTACTATCAACACCAATAAGCATTAGAGGTGGTAACTAAGACTTATAGGAACGACATTCAAATAGCGGGCATCTAAAATTGGGCTTTATGGGTTTATCCCGTTTCCATTTCTGACTTCAATTTTTTATACCGACTCTGTTCATTTTGAATTGCTTTGCTTAGCAACTGATGTTCAAATTCACTTTTAGAAGAATGAGAGAAGAGAGAAACTAGCCTAGAGAAGTCAAAAAGATTTCACGCAAAATGTCGAAAAAGCGGCAAAATGGTAAAGCGAAAAAAAGTTTGACGAAGTAAAAAAACATAGCAGGACAGGTCCTGACGTACAATTCAAAGAATTTTCATTGACTAAAAAAACTAGACTTAAAACGGACTATGAATGGATTGGAAAAACCATTTAGAAAAAAATCCGATCCAAAAAATCGAAAAAACAGTAAAAATCAAAGTGAAATTGCCGCATGTGAACAAAAAACCATTAGCGAGAAAGCGAATTTTTGTTCAAACACCGTTTTCTCACTCTACTTTAAAATTAGAGCGAAAAAAATTCACGCCGCAAAACCACTCGCTTTTTCGCTCCATTTCCTGTTTCGGCGTGACCAAAATCACTACTCCAATTTGACTTCAAAAATCATGAAAATGTGTGAACAGATCTTAAAAAAAAGACAGCGCCCCAATACAATTCAAATTCTTTGAATTGTAAAAAAAAATACGAGCGCAATAATAGCCGGCTGAGAAGATGAGGGCGGCTATTAAATAGCCGGCTGAGAAGATGAGGGCGGCTATTAATAAATAAATCGGAAATGACTTGAGAACGTTTCCAGGTTCATTAAGGACTGCATATTCAGCATCTTAACGTTATTGCGGTAACAAAACAAAGAAAACAATTAGCCTTAGGAATCAGTTGCCGACTGAGTTCATCTGGGGGCGTTTCAAATTGACGACACCGGAATTGTGTATCAAATGGCGCGCGCTCTCACGTTCGGTTGTGATAGATTCGTATCAAGTGCCACGGGCCGCTGAGGCATGGCCAGATGCGGTAAAATATATAATTTTTCCTTCCTTCTTTCTCGTTTGTATTAGTCATTATGGACGATTCTACATTATGGATGAATGGTCAAAATTTCAATGATTAGGGAGGATTAACATTGAGAATGCATGCATTTGTACAGTTCAAACAAAATTCAGTGTCGTCCATTTGAAACGCTATCCTGTTGATCACCCCCCACTTCATCTATACAGGTATGCAGTTCCCACAACTGCACAGAACGGACCACTTTTCGAAATTACCTCAGTTTAGCTGAGTGGGTTTTCTCTGAGTTTTTTATCCGATTTAGCTAACTAACTTGTCCTTTCCCAACGACTCAGTTGATTAATTTTGAAGAGCAGGTACAGGCCAAAATGATCAAGATATCGTTGCAGTCATACGGATGATTTCAAAAAAGTAGCACTTGAATTACAACAGACATATGTTTCTTGGCGCTATGATGTAACGGATGCAGCTTGTTTTTGACTATTTTATAGATACAACTCGTCGCACCCAATTTTTTCTAACACTTCACGTTAAATTCTAAATGGCCTAAGATCGATCCTTATACCCCACTACCTACTCCAAAACGCTCTCAAACAAGAGGCTGGGGGTCAATTTTCCTATTTTAGCTGGGAAGGGAGTATAATGTCAAGAAGGGGATTAAAATGAAGTTGTAAGATCGGCTTAAAATCTGAGAACCAGCGTAATAGATCACGTACAAATCAATAAGCCAATACTGAAAAAAAATATTTTGAAAAGTCAATTGTAAGACGAAAAATTGATCAAGCGACAAATCACATTAAAAAATATAGCCAGGAGAATTATGGAAGCGACTCGAAGCATCGGCCCATCCAAAAAACAAAAACATCACTGAAGCCGGAACCATTATTGTTTATCTGAAAGATATTATTCATTGTCTCAACAGAAGTTAACTAAAAAAGATTGCTAAAAAATTAACAACTGACGAAACTAGAAAATTTTCAACTTTGACGTCATAAAGCACGCAAAAAGGAACATTTCTAATAACCATTCAGAATAATCATGAGAGCTAATAACCATAAACCATGCAAAATTGACAAACAGAAGTATATCTTAAGATAAAAACTCAATCCCAGTGAAAGCCTTAAATTTCAAATTTTGTATTATTCAAAACACATTTCGCAACATGAAAATAATCTAAAACTTTTCAGAGGAAAACAATTTTTTAAAACTCTCACGAAACAACGAAGTCAAAGATTCAGCACCCTGTAACTTACTTTGCGACTCAAAGATACATTGGGAAAACGAATAAACCGGGAGATAAATTCTTAGGAATTAAACTGAATTTAAAAAACGGAAACAAAACTTTATGAACTCAACTGAATTTTCGGTTTTGACGTCACGGCATTTATCCAAATACCGAGCAATTAGTTCTGTCAGTTGTTCATAGCCTTAATCTCAAATCTTTTCCATGAGAAATTAAATTCAGTACGGCTTAAAATCAAAATTTATAAGAAAAAATAGAAAGCAAACATTAAAAAAACTTAAAAGCGTCAAATCATTTATTAAAACCTAGCTCCATATTTCGCAGAAAAAAGTATCATTTCTTTCAATCAATTATAAATTTCTCATATCTCCTACAAGCTCAAAACCGCTCTATAAAATAAGTAACAGAACAAACAAAAATAAACTTGGAAAAGAAATCCAGGCAAAACGGCTAAGAACGGGAAAATTTAAAACTTTTGAAAAAAGCAGAAATAAACTAAAGAAACACTAACAAACTAAATATTTTGGAAAGAAATTAATTGCAAGAATAATGAAACCAAATATAAGAATGTCTTATACATTGTAAAAAAAAGTAGGAATGAAACTTCATAATTTTGAAAAATATGATATTAGAAAAACGAATAGATTTCAAAAACATAGCCACCGGCAGATTGCCAGAATAGCTGCGAAAGAATAGACTTGTGTGCCGTATAATAGATATAGAAGCAGCTACAGATATAAGTTGAAAAAGTTATCGGCGCCGCTCAAAACGCAAGGTAAAATTCAGCGATAAATAAAACAAAGCTTGTTAAAATTCATTGCGCGGAAGCCTTTTCATTAGGGACCTTTATTACATAAACTATTTCAATTTAAACTTAAGTTTTAAAGTGGAAAAGTCATTTTATTGAGTGAGGTATGTCACGTATGATCAAAATCGAATCACACAAATGAGCTAAAAACGTTGGCTCAAGAGAGTGAAAAATGACGACACGCGTGCAAATGACGTTAATGAGAGGAAGAAGTCATTCAGAAAATTTGCCTTTCATCTTTGCTGTGTCATCAAATGTAAAACGAAAAGACGTCAGAAGACGAAACAAAAGTTTTGCAAAAAATGCTAAAATTCGTGGTGTTGAAATCTTGGAAAGCATTCCATTACAGAGTTTCCTCGGCTATTGAGGCTAGAGATACCTAACAAAAATGTTCAAAAAAACTTGAAAAAAACGCAAATTTTATCCAAAAAAATTGCTAAAATTTCGCATATTAAAAAATTGAAAGCTATTCCACGGCAAATAAATTTTTTTCAGTTATTTATTATCAAAACCTTAAGGACGTTTTCTGGTCCCTGCGTCTGAAAATACTAGAATAATCAAAAATAAATGTCAAAAAAATGCTAAAATTTGTGATGTTAAAATGTTGAAACCATTCCACCACCACTAGAAACTAGGCAGTAACCTATTATAAAACACTAGAGGAGGTTCCTTGACACCTGGGAATTAAAAAATTCAATAAAATGGCAAAAACTTTTAAAAAAACTTGAAAAAATTGTGAAAATTAGTAAAAAAAAAATTGCGTGTTTTTAGCGATCGGTTGTTCGTCAGTGGCCACGAGCGTCAGACGAAAAATGGTTAAGCAAAAAATCGCATAAAAAATATCGACAGGACTAATATAATTGCTACAGACTTCGTTTGAGAGCAATTAAACATGTTATTTAAAACAAAAATGATTTAAATTTGATTAAACAAAATTTAAAGCTCTTAAGATGCCCAAAAAGGCTCTTTTTTAAAAAATCAAACCAAAATCGAAAGCACAAATTTAAGAAAAATTGAACCCCCCCAATCGGTTTTGCATAAGTTAAAAATGCATACAGAAAAAGACTTCACGCTAAAAACGGAATAAACAACGCCTGGTTGTTGAAAAACGGTTTCCATACACAATGATTACAAAAGAAGTTCGTTCGATGAGCCAAAAAATAACAAATTATTGAAAATCAAAAAAAACATACCCAGCAGATTGCCGGAAAATAGCCGCCGTTGATTCCAATAAGCATGATTGGGATTGAACGAATAGAATATATTGAAAAAAAAAAAAGATTTTTGTACAAAAATATTTTTTAAGTCCGATTTATTTTGATGGCATTTCGTAGTTGAACATACTTCTGTTTCTTAGAGAGAGGCTACAGGGGCTACTATCAACACAAATAAGCATTAGAGGTGGTAACTAAGACTAATAGGAACGACGTTCAAATAGCGGGCATCTAAAATTGGGCTTTATGGGTTTATCCCGTTTCCATTTCTGACTTCAATTTTTTATACCGACTCTGTTCATTTTGAATTGCTTTGCTTAGCAACTGATGTTCAAATTCACTTTTAGCAGAATGAGAGAAGAGAGAAACTAGCCTAGAGAAGTCAAAAAGATTTCACGCAAAATGTCGAAAAAGCGGCAAAATGGTAAAGCGAAAAAAAGTTTGACGAAGTAAAAAAAAATACGAGCGCAATAATAGCCGGCTAAGAAGATGAGGGCGGCTATTACAAAACAATTAAACATTTTACCCTTAAAATACATTACTGGTCTCTCAAAAACATTTACGAATTGCAGAGCGTTAGATATAGTACATCTTCGATTTTAAAAAGTGCTTTAAAATCTAACTAGAAGCAAAAATATGAGCCAAATCGACGAAAAATCTGCTAAAAACGGTTAGCACAATTCTCGAAAAAAAAACCTTCGAAGTCAAATTAGTTCACGCGGCAATTTTGCTCTTTCGCTTCTAGGTCAAAACGGCGCCTGAACTTAGTAACCGTACGAAAAGACCGACAGGACTGATAAAATTGCTACAGACTCCATCTATAATTAAAATGCGGGGGAAAAGTAATTGTTTGAAAGAAAACCAATTAGTATCTTAGACCTATTTTTTAAATGGTTTAACTCACTCCTGCGTCTATCTGCCAAATTGGAGTCTCTCGCCTTGCCCCAAGTCCTCGCTTCATCGTCACTGTCGCTCAAACAAATTATTTCTTGCTCTTTTGCATTTTGAGCAGGTTTCAAAGTACCATAAACAGACTTTTGGCATTGTGTATCTTGTAGTTTAGTTGTAACTTCTTTGCCCAATCGTTTCATGCGTTCTTCTTCATCGCGTAAGGCTTTCAAAGTCTCCTCATTGAGACCACTGGATTGCATAACATTTCTAATATTTCGTCTTGTACCAGGGCCACGTTTTTGGTTGCGTGCCTCTCGAGACCGACGAATCAATTTAGCTTTTTTCCGAACTCTTGACAAAATATCAATTTTTTCATTCTCAACAGTAACATCTTTGAACTGTTCTTCTGTTCTCGGTCTTTTCAGGGCTGGTGTCAAATCTTCATCCGGGCAATGATTGTCGAAGACTTCCTGTCGAGCAGAGTCGGCCTCTTCAGTTTCTTCTCCTGAATCCTCTGACTCTAATTCCCAAGTATTCACATCCTCATTTTGGTCATCGTGTGGTGACAGTTTTGAATTAAAAGCGTTATTACACCCAGAGTCATCCATTTATTGTTCGATATTTGATCCTTCAGTCGATTCTTAATGAAACATTACAAGACAAAGCACAAGAGCAGATGACAACTGATCAACCCATCTAACCTTGAAGAGAAAAAATAAATGAACACGTTTTCGCACAACGTCAGTAAGTGAGATTGCTCTCTGGATCTTTTCCGATTGTGCCCCCCAGCTTAGTGGGTGCAAAATATTTGCACCCCCCATCAGCACGTGCAATATTTTACATAATGATTTACTGTGTAATAACACGTGCCGTGTAGCTGGGGGCGCAAAACGTAATGGGGGGCACAAACGGAGAAGATCCTGCTCTCTTAACTCCTTTACCGTTGAGCTATCAGCACAACTTCTAAGAACTGAAAAAGATGAAAATTAAAACAACAGCTTTTATGTAACATGTAGTAGCTCAGGATACAAGTTGAGTTTTTGGCTAATTATATCCATGCACGTTACTATTTTAACTCTTTGGGATCTTTTCCGTTTGTGCCCCCCCCCCCCCCCCCCAGTACGTTATGCTCCCCCCAGTTACAGAGCACGTGTCATTACATAGTAAATCATTATGTAAAAATATTGCACGTGCATCTGGGGGTTGCAAATAATATGCACCCACTAAGCTGGGGGGGGGGGGGGACAAACGGAAAAGATCCACTCCTTGGCACGCACGGGATTTTAAAGCACTTTGAACCTCGAGTTTTACTGAAAAAAAAGTTCACAATTAGAAACTTTCAGTCAAATACTTCACGTTGAGTGTAATAGCATGTGGTACACGCAATCGGAAACCTAAGTCATGGGTGCTTTGCTTGAGGTAATTCTTGCAAATTAGTGGACGAAAAATCCTTGCAGAAACCGGATGAAGGAGGGAAGAGCAAAACTTCTGATATGAAGGGAATATGCATTAATTGTAACCAACGCTTTACTTTCTGAGGGATCTTTTGAATGGATCTGTTCTTATTGTACATGAAAAGGTGCAAAAGAGGACATGAGATGAATGAAACTGTTCAAAAAGTACGTAAATGAGTGTGCACTGTATAATAAAATCTCCAAGAATACCTCGAATAAGCAAATTCACTTCACAAAAATTTACAATTCACTCTAGAGTGTCCCGACGGTAATGGAAATCTGGCCTTCTTAGATCTGAACCTAAAAGTATATTACGACAGGTAACAGTATGTCAGTAGCAGTCATTTGTATCAAAAGTTTACTGATTTTAGCATAAACTTGAATTTCCGTAGCTGTGAACTATTACAACACAAAAAAACGAAATTCAGGGGACTATAAATAGAATTTTCAGTGGAACTAATGATTGCAATTCTTTTGATGTAACTCTCAAAAAACTTGAGATCCGGACAAAATAACTAGGATGCAACTGACTGGTCATCCAGTATTGTTAACAAGACGTTTAATCAAATAGTCACAAAACCAGCGCTTACAGTAAAACCTCCCGACGTAGCACAAGAGCTCAATACAAAAAAATCTAACAAAAATGAGCATCAACCGATGTCTTTTGTTCAAAACAGAGGAGACATCGCTAAAAACTTCGAGAGTAGACAGAAGAAATCGTGATATTCAAATCATATTCACAGCAAGAAAATTAAGAGCTTGCTCGTCAACCATGAAATCATTTTTGATAGAAACTTGAAATCGCCTTAGGCATAAAATAATGGAAGTAATTTTATCTATGTTGGCCAAACCAGCCAGGGCTTAAAAATTCAATAACAACTGAAGCAATCCAAAGCAATAAGTTGAAACCTGAACTAAATAGACGCGATAATTACAGGGGCGGAGATTGACATTAGAATATTAGTTCAAACACAAATTTCACTTTCGAAATCTTAAAATTGGTGTATTTCGAGTCAATTTTTTTAATAACCTCGAATGCTCCAAGATAACATCCCATAGGATTGAGGACAAAAACTGCTGTTCCGAGAAAGAAATCACAATACACGGGAAACATGAAAACTCTGAATACAGAGTATAAGATGTTGGGTGTTTTATATGTAAATAAAATGTTACAAATGTAATTAGAAATGTATACAATTTCAAAAATTCGTTATTAATTCAACTCATTTCCTAGAAATAGATCAAATTAGTCAAAGACAATGGTAAGCACTTTGTAATGAATCTATTCGATTGTGCTTTAATTTTAAGTGAACCTGATGATGAACCTGATGATGTTCGAAAAGGTTCGTTTTCACTACCCGAATTTATTTTCACTGACAATTCCTTTTTCTTTGCAGCTTAAGAATTTACTGTTTTAAAGAAATACGATTGTTAAAATATAAAATTAAATTTTGAAAAAAGAGCTATTAATTTGAAGAAGGTAGATGACTTATTGTGTTGTTTCTTGTATTGGCTGTTGATTTTGATTGAAATAAGTTGTTTTATCTAAGGTTATTTTTCCCAATTTCTCCGATCACTTGGAGAATTTTGCATAGTTATTCCACATTGCTCTCTGTTAGTTAAGCTCAGAGATAACAGTTATTCCTGACACATGAGACTCTGTCAATTTAAGTAAGAGATAACAGGTTTACCTGCTTCACGAATCCGGTCAAGAACAAATATTCCTTGACGAATTCTTGAGATCAAATTCTGTGATTTCCACCACGATTATTTATGTTGCCCTCTCTTCTTTCATTAAAATCAGGCTTACTATTGATGAAGCTCTTTTAATTGTCATGATGTGAAAATTTTGAGTGATAAAATAGTTTATGTTTTGCAAGCTTGTCCCACATTTTCTGTTGAGGGTAACTTCAACTTTACTTGTTCTGAGTTCTCATTAGTTGATTACATAAAAGAAAAAATGATAACTTCCGCAAATCTTCACGAACTGATGGAAATGGAAATCTGTTATTCAAAATTTACATTAGATCTTTGTATTAACGGGCGAATTTATTCAACAAAAAATTATTACCAGATGATACCAAATCACGCAATGTATGACCAGCTAAGTGAGCCTACCTTAAAAAGATACATTTAAATCTGATGATATGTTACAGACCTATATATCTAATGAATTGACTTTACAGGTACTCAAGAACGTAAATAATTATGTATTTTATGAGCACAACTGACATGCTAATCGACATCAGTGGTGTTCGTCATGGTTCGATAATGTTGCCTTTTTCTTCGTAATCATCACCACACTTCCCTACAGATAATGTGTTTGCTATTTATTTGTTGACAAACAAAAAGTCCGTAAAGTCAAGCGGAAACATATATAGCCGCATCGTCAGTGATTGATTAGTGTAACGAAAACCAAATCAGTTTATTACAAAGCAAATGTATTGAACATCAAAGGAGAAGTGTGTGTCACTAGAAAACCAATTAATAGGACAAGTCAGTAATCATATCATCTTGGGCATAAAGTTTTATTAAGGTCTTGCCTCGTGTTCACTGTTTATCAATATTTTTCTCCAATTCAAGAACCCACTTCCTTTTGTAGTATCTGGTTGATTAAATGATGATTGCCCAGTTGAAAAAGGTAGAAGTAAAAGACCTAAATTCCAAAGAGACAAATAATTACCAGCGAAGCCAGTAGCAAATTGCTACAAGGGATATCGGTAAATTTACCGGGGTTTGGAAATAAAAAACTTAGGTTCGAAACCACTCTATTGAAAAAAAGTTACAAGAGTCAAAAACAGAAATCAAAATTAAAACAAAAATTAAAACAACAAACAAATAGGGAGCGCCTATATAAATGGAGGGAACAAAAAAGTGTAAAATTTGCATATCCAGTAGCTTGGCAACCCCCAATGAAAAAAATATTACCGGTATTGTACTCATCGACGCAGAAGTAACACTTGGAAAAATTAACGCGGAAATGTTGCAAACAGAAAAAGGATCAAAGATTAAGTTCCTAGACCCATTTGGAAACCAACAATTTCATTCCTGGAATCGAGATAGATTCGAGCTTGAATTTATACAAAACAGCGTCCAAAAAAAAATACAACTAAATTATTCAATCTAGCTGGATTCTCGGAAGAAAACACAGCAGAGTTGATTGCTGTGGGTAATCATCACTATGTTATGGGCGAGACCACTGATAAAATGAAGTTTGTCATAAAAGTTTGAGCGAGGAAATCAAAATAAACCATCTAGTGGTAATTAAAACTAACCATCACAATGTCTAATTTTACCAATTTAGCCTCGACAGAAATTCTCAGCAAACAACATACACTAACTACTCAAGACGTCAGCCGAAATGGTGTAGATGCGTTGTTTGTCCAAGAATTTAATAATCTACATGCAATTGTTGACGAAATGTCAAATCTGAGATGTAGAATGAACAAAATTTATAGACAAAACGTATTGGATTTAATGGAGGACGGTGATTCGCATTCTCTTTTCAATGGTAAAAAGGAGCCATAGGACTGCATGCAGAGTCAGCAGGTGCAATAATTTTTACGTTCATCATTATGCCAAAATAATAGTAGAATTAACTTCTCTAAATTACTACCGAGGAAGTGCCGATTATTGTAAGACAAAATGATCATCAGAGCTATGTGCACTATATCAACCCAATATCCAAGGTTTTCTACAATTTTACGCTTATAAACTGCAACCCATTGTTCCCCATTGTATACCAACTAGGTAATGGTTCCTGGATAGCGTTTGGTCAAAATCTTACTATAGTTGAAAAACCACAAGTGTTGTCTTATCTTGAGGAACCCAAACGTGAAGTTCCTATTTTTAAAGAAGTTTTCGATGGTTTATTCACAGAGAAGCAGCTAGAAGAAAGTCGACTTGCACAAATATATAGTCAGTCGAGGAACGATAACAGGAAGAGAAATTTTCCTGGAACGAAATGAAAAGTATACACATGAACAACTATTAGACTTCAACAGATACACCAGTGATTTGAATTGGTAGGTAGTTCCTTGGATTAAACCCATAGAAAGAAACATTTTGAAAGTTTGGCATTTTGTAAGGATTTGACCTTAACGCTATTGACATTATTTTTGACTGCCAAATTTCTAGAAATGTGTATAAGAAAAATTTTATCATCTACGTTATTTTTGGAAGGTGCTCAACCAAGAGTGGCAGTATAGTCGATTGACCCGTTAATCAAACTTAACTATATAATCGTTCTGAAAAGCCAACAGTAAAAACAAAAAAAGTCTCAAAAAAGTTATTGAAACAAAGTAAGCGAGTTGTCGGGTACCGACAAAATGGCCTTTGAGCCGGGGCTGTTACCAAGAAAATACAAATCTTTTTCAGTTGGAAAACTTTTCAACGTCAATAGAATGTCTGAAATGATGTTCATTCTCTTAAACACGTCTAATATTGTTTTTATTTAGAAAGCGAAATGCATTCAGAAGTGGGAGATTACGTATATTATCTGCCGCAACTGTACGAAGTAAAACCAGTTGTCCAACGAGGAGTCTATAGAATCTGCGGTGTCAAAACCTGTTTTAGAATGGTCGTGGCCTTGGATGAATTATACCCAACAACACTAACCCAGAGATGACCTATTGCTACGCAGGAATGGAGTCGGATGAAAGTCCGGTTAGAAAACAGCAAAAAGTTGGATAATGCTTCGTTGCAATTGCAGGAGCAACTTAAAAGTGTACAACAGGAAAACAGTATGCTACAAAGGCCAGTTGTTGAGTTAAAGCAACAAATAATTAATGCCGAACAGCAACAAGAGCACTTTCGTGCTACAATCGAAGCTAATAATAGTTTAGTTGAGTTGGAATGCCAACTCCAGCAAATGCGGCTCGACTGCGAGTCAGCAAGAACTGAATCAGACGCTTTGTCTGGGGAGCTAAAATCATCTCCTAAAAAACTCGTTGAATACGAAGGTGAGCTGGAAGCAGCACTGAAAAAAGCTTCAAAAACGGCTTCGAGGGTAAGGAAATTAGAGTTAAATTTAGAGGCGGAGATATACGCCAAAGAGCTCACTACACGACGACTACAGGAGATTGAGAAAAAATTACGCGGTACAGGAGCATTGTCAATATACAATCTACTTTGGATTTCGCCCACTGCAACGATTGAGGAAATCCAACGGCGATTCAAACATCTGTCCCTATTGATACACCCTGATAAAGGAGGCCAAACAGAAAGATTCCAGTTATAAAAGAAAAGAAGATACGTGCTTATGGACGACAGTGCACGTAATATAAAGTAAACTCATGGATGGACGTTCGCCGATGAATTTTTAAATTAATAATGAGTGGAACATTATGCTTCCATATAGGAAGAGAGTGTAGTGACCCTACAAACATGCTCACACATTTTTTAATGCGGAAGCTATCAAAAATTACATTTTGGAAATGGCTTAAAACAAAAAAGAACACTTGAAAGTGACAGCTAATTACGCTGATTCATAGCTTATTTTTTATGAGACAGTATCTTAAACCAATTGTCATAAAAATTTATTGTTCAAACATTAATACCGAGATTAACTCAGAGAACAAATATGATGCTCAACGCTATTGTTGGGACCAAAGACTGCGTTTGGGAAAAACAAACTGAGCAAGGAATCTGGGACCAAGTTATCTTGGTAAGCGCAAACAAAGATAAAAACGGCGGCTGAACCAGTTAAATTCAAATATCATGGTTCATAATAAATTTTAACGCAATTTCTGAAGTTGCCTTCCCTACATTTCACTTTTATAAAAGTTAAATTGTATTAACCTTTCTTTGAGCTAAATTTTGCCTATAATTTCTAAATTCAACTAACTCCACCATTTCGAATTATTAACAAGAATTCAGAGGATACTTGCGAATCTAAGATATATGTAAGGGATTTTTTAGTAGAAATAAAAAGACAAGACAGTTCAAACTTACACACCAACGTAGCAGGTAAAGACCTGCAGTCTACGCAACGACATTTATGAAAATTTTACAGGGCAAATAGTAGTTAACAGCAAATCATTTGCCTATGACATAAAAAAAATTCGAACAAAATACACTGAAAGCTGAATTAAAGTCAATGATGTCGATAGAAGTTAAGTAGTTGGCAGCGTGGACAGTGTATTAAGAAAACAGTTTTTAGTTTCCTTTTTTTCACTGGTTGTTAAAGAAAAGTTTTGGTAAACATCGTGAGCTGATTTTAGTTTCCATTTACATTTAGCTTGATACACTGTCTTTTTTTCATTCCAAAATTCCCATAATATAACAATTTCCTATAATATACTAAGATCAGCTCGCTCTGTTTGATAGAAAATTGGATAATATTCAATTTTGAAAGCGTGTCACAGCAAATCTGAGACCTAATAACACAGAGCAACACTTCACCCTGGAACTATTCTTATTGTTTCAAAAAACTAAAATTTATGCACCAAGCAGGGGAGAAGGAAATAAGTCGGAAACAGTCAATTTTTGGTAAAGCACTTTTCTTGCGATGAGGAAAAACTTGAAATGGTATGTTCTTTTCAAAACACCTTGTTTCATTTAGCAAGTGTCATCTTAGCGTGTGTTGTCCAGCTGAGGTTCTCAGTAGTTAGCATCTCCAATTCCATAGGCTCTCCGGGGAAACATAATTAAGATTCTCCTAGAACGAAAGAGTTGCTGCCATTAAGGATTGCTGATTTACATTTTTCTGAATGAAATACCACTTGATTCCTTTGTGACCTTTCATAAAGAACGTTGATGTGACATAACATGGCGTCGAAACAACTACAGCATAGAAGCATTAGATTGTGGGCATACAAGTATACACAGGAGCACTGCACACAGTTAACAAGGTCAATCAATTAAAGTAGACAGAAGAAACCCCAGGACATTTCCTTGTAGTACACCAGATGTTACAACGGAAGACCGCCAAAAGGAAGGTACTAAAAGAACAATTTGGTGCCAATACCTGCGCTAGCCTAAAAAATGATACAGAAACGCTTCATCAAACACTGCCATTTTTTCAGTCATCTATGAAGCGGAACAACGTCAAAAAATTTCTGGTAATTTTTACCGTTCATGCCCTCACAGTACGCTATGCAACCCATTTACAGGCCTCGTACCATTACATAGTAAGACATTATGTGAAGATATTGCAGGTGCAACCGGAGGGTGACAGTAATGTAATAATAATAATAAAAATAATAATACTAATAATAATAATAATAATAAAAATAATAACAATAATAATAATAATAATAATAATAATAATAATAATAATAATAATAATAATAATAAGGATAATATTAATAATAATAATAATAATAATAACAATAATAATAATAAAATTAATAACAATAATAATAATAACAATAATAATAAATTGAGCTTACAACATGTGAAGACTGTCGTCCCGAACTAAAAGTTTGAGTTTTCAGCCAATACAGTTTTGGCATCTGCAAGCAATTCTCCATGAAACATTTCTTCTTTTTTGTAAGCAACTAATGAGAACTCAGAAAGCAATTCTATGCAACAAATAATCTGGAAGGGCACAAACGGAAAAGAACCAATTTTTGACATCAAATTAGTTGCTAAGAAGTGGGAAAATATATGTCAAAATTGTTGTAAAGAACAACAAATTATGCAGCAAGTTGAAATATCATTCCGTTTCTCTTTATGAAACCGTGCTAAGAATTCGTGACCATCAGTTACCAAAAAATCATTTTGTTTTGAAAAAATATACAGCATAGCAAGGCTAAACGGACAATAGTTTCTAACGTCACTTTTTCAATTCCTTAAGCCATCACAAGGATTTCTAAAAAAACTTGAAATGCCGTATCTGCAGTAGCTAAAATTTGACAACAATAGCGAAGCAAAAAAAAATACCTGGTCTGATCCGATGGAGGAATTTTAGTTTTTTTTCAAAATTTTTTTCTATTTCCAAAACTCCACAAGTAAAGAATTAGCACTCATAGATAGTCAATTGTGCGGAATCTTTCAAATTTTTGGGGTTACAATCGAAAAAAGGTTGTAGATTTATATTTTTGGAAATCATTTTTATTTTCGGCATCGGTATTCATCTGATGTCTCTCTCTGTTTGACAGAATCCTCATTGGCAGCTCTCGAACTGCATATTTTTGATACACATTGACGTTCAAAATTTTTCAGATAAAGGAAGCAACTTTTTTGAAAAATGGACTTTTTTACATAATTATGATTAGCCTTAAAGGCCTCCCTCATTCTTAGTAGGATTTTGAATTTTCCAGGACAGGGATCTTGAATAAAACTTTTGCCTAATTTAATAAACATAAAGCTGATAACCGAATCAAGTTTTGCAGTTTTGTAACAGACTCGATAGGTCTTGTAACAGACTCGTCATGATAAGAGTTCGCAGTTTCAGGAAGACAGCTGAATACTGCATTTAATCATTATCTGCTTTGTTCCATCTTAATTTCATTCTTGTTACAACACCACGAATAGAGCAAGATCTCGTTGAAATTTTTTTGACGTTTGTTGTGACAAGATTAGGCGAAGCTAGTTCAAAATTTACCGAGCTTAGAAGACAAAGCAACAATTCTCTGTTAGCAATCTCGTTCTCATCCAAGAATTTAAGTCATAATAGCTTCGAAAGGGCAGAGCTAATCACTATCACAGGTGTCACAGATCTATTTGCAGTTTTCTTTTGACCTGAGCAACGTCACATTTTCAACTGATAGATATAGACATGGATCGTAACTTTTTCTTATAAATGCTGCATTTGAAACTCTTCATCTGTCGTACTATTATTTGAAGCCAATTTACTGCTTCTCTCCATTTGTAAAAGAAACCAATTTCCCAAATTAAAAGTACTTCAGATATTTAAAATAACAGTTTTCGAATTTTACGTTCAGCGTCAGGTTAAAATTGTTTCACAAATTGGTTTCACAAAGGTTAAAAAGAATATGTGTTTACAATTGACTGAGACCACAATTAAAACAAATCTTGGATTTTTTTAATTTTTTTTTGCTATATACAATATTTAGCCTATTTACAACTCATAATTACAACTGTTATCAATTTCTTTGAAAATATTTCTATTCCAGATTTTTCGATGTTTTTGCATTTCTAGGGTAACTCCGATATTGCCCTAAACCTAAGTATCCCTCTTGTGGAGCTTTGCAAAATTGCTTTTGTCAAGCACAAAAAGTTTTTTACACTATGTATCTTTCGCAAGTCAAAATTATGATTTAAACTTTTAATTTAGCGTGAGTTCTCGCCCCCTATATTCATCGCGTGTGCATAGTACCGGCTTGAGCTCGCTGATGTATAAAGCTTCGATAGTCAATAGCTTCCCTACTGTCCAACAAAATAAAGAATTTTCCATTCAATGTCATTCGTTGCGCCACAACATTCAACAAGTTGTTGATCCAACTGTGAATCTCTCTCTTGATATTCTGATATCCTTGTGGTAACATGCCGGCTTGTTTGCCCAACATAGATGAATCCGCATCCATTACTTTTTTTAACTTATATACAACGTGGGTTTTCAGGTCTCCATCGAAAGTTGTTTTCATGGTGGGGAGGCATGATCTTAATTATCTCGTTATAAAAAGCCCTTGCAAGTCGCATAGTTTCTTTAATTTGCTTGCAAAGTTTTGAATAAAACTTCCTCTGTATTTTAGAAAGATAGTTAGTTTATAATGAGATCTAGTCTAGCTTTTCAGTGCTCTTTTGTTGTTGTTATCATTTGATCTTTACCGCTACTTATTATCTTTTCTAAAGTCTGCTTCACTGCTTTTAAGACCATTTATCTGGATACGGATATTTGGTCCGACAAGTTTTGTTTTCTTCAAGAGCTTGATCAAAGGCTAACCAATAAGATGATGCATTAAAAACTCTGTGAACCGTTCTCTGATTCACATTTTCTTATGCTGAAGCGGTCCACAGCTGTAAGACTTCAGTACTATTCCAGTGAGAGTTGGTTTTTTTATAACAATGACAGGCAATATTACTATTTCTGTTCACGTTTACGTTAATGTCAAGAAAAGCCTTTCATGTCAACAGAAAAATCCCTTTGCATGTCAGCTTTTTCTAAGGTAAACTGCAGGTTGTTTTGTAACGAGTTTGCAAATTTTAGGTACTCGTCTGGGTCACAAAGAAACGTGCAGATAAAATCATCCACACTCCTTTTGAAATTTTTCATCTCCTCAAATTACCCTTTTGTCTGTTGATTGCTCCAATACGAACAAATCCAAACAAAATCCTGATCGTTGGCGTTTTTATCAATTGTAATCTTTTGGCAATTTGCGAGAAAACAGTTTTGCATGACTCACATACTACTCCTCTTCATCGGAAAGTCACTCTCCGGTTGCAGTCTTTGCACTTCCCGTTTTGATATGATCCAGAGATATTTTCACTAAGCTCTGGTTTTTGCGGTGATGCCGTAAACTATTTGATGCACACGTTTTTAAGTATTACAACCAGTGATGCAAGCCTAGCCTGACCATCTGATTGTACATACAATTATATTGTACATCCCGTTACATTTAAAATGAACATTTGTCACCGCAAACTTCATTGATCTTTTCATAGGGGGTCATGGGATCTCTGGAGCTAGGTTTCCGTAATAGAGTTCTCTTAGAGCAATTTCTTTAGCTTCTCCAACAGGCACGTTGGTGTACAAACGCTTTACGTCAAGAGACATTATCTGCTTGTTATCTTCAAGAGAGAGGGAGAGAGAAAGAGAGAGAGAGAGAGAGTGAGGGAGAAAGAGAGAGAGACTCTAAGTTCTTTCTACAAACTTGCGTGTTGGTTTTAATGTTTGCGCCCGGTAGTTTCTGGAAAATTGGTTCCAGAAATCTGTCAAGTTTTTCTAACTGCTACCAAGCATCCAAATAACAGGTCGGATAGGTGCATTTTTTTTAAGTACCTTTGCCAGGCCAGAAAGCCTCTCTTGTTGCGAACCTGTTGACCCGAGTCTTTGACAAATTTTGTCACTATTTTCTCCTTGCTTCATTAATTGTTGCAGGCTGTTATTTATCTGTTTTTCATGTTTGATCACAATTTCATTTTTTGCTTCATTGATTTTTGGAATCTGATTCGAGTTCAGCACATCATCAAGTTTTTTCATAACACAGAAACCGCAGCCTTTCTCAAATGATATCGCCAGCAAATCTTTGGCTGTTAGATAATCAAGCTCTTTTTTGACACCTGTATCCATTGGGGCTTCGCGTACATTTTGTGCAAACCATTTTGTGGCCACCTCAAATTCACAAAGCTTCTCACCCTAAGTTTTCTTCTCGCGTAATTCATTCAAGTTTGCGTACGTCTGCGAGGCAGTGCAGCTCATTAAGATTAGGGTGATTATGTCCCGACGATAGGATGTCAAGTATTAACTTTGGAAAATCACCGCCATTCATTATCACAACATTACTATAGGAGCCATTCGCCTGTGGTCTATCCTGTGTCTCTGACAGTTTATCAAATTTTCCATGAGTCTATTTTGAACCATTGCGGAGTTATTCCACTTTTCACGCCCTATGCTGCTAACAATAGTCTCACCTTCTCCCTTATTATACTCCTATGTTTCAAGTTTGTCATTGAACACTATACGGCGTTTTTCCGCACGGTTTATTACTTGTTTTAGGAGTTTTAATTGAAAACTGTGCACCTCTTGTTCAGAAAAAATTTCTGGGCGCAAATCTTTGAGCAGCATAAAACATCAAAAAATCCGGAATTATATAATTTTTGATGCATTGATTTAAAAATTCGATTCGGAAATTCCAGCTAGTGACCTTCGTTAGGGTTTTCAAGTAATCAAGATAAAGTTTGTATTCGTCTCCATTTGTATTCGTTCAAACATCAGGCAGTTTTGAGAACTACTTCGTTATCAACTGCATTGTCGAGAATAGGAAAAAATGGTTTGACTTCTTGAATTACCTGGATATTTCCTAGAATATTTAAAATAATGAAATGGTTTTAGAACTGGTGAACTTTGTCAGTTTTCCTGTTGAGGAAAAAAGTTTCTTCCTGAAAAAATTTCTATTTACGTTTTTATTGCCCGTCTCAGGTCGGGTAGACCGAGAAATGAACATCCCAAAGCACTAGATAAATCTAATGAGGCAGCTAGTTGGAAAAACTTTTGAGTGTTCGTGTTTCCAACCAGTTAGATATATTTATAATATATATATATATATATATATATATATATATATATATATATATATATTATATATATATATATATATATATATATATAAAGTAAGCTGCGGGAGGATGTAAGCTCATTTGCAAGTTTTGTTTGGGGGGTTGATCAAATAAATAGAGCGATTTGCTTGTTCACGTTTCCGGTCTTCTCTATGAATTAACTGAGGTATTGGCAGTCATCGTGAGTCAGTAGATTGAGCTCTTCATTGTTCTCTGCTCTGTAGTGGTCCTATAGACGGCGTTAGAAGAAGTAATGCGTCGAGTTTACCTCAGCTGAGCCACACATACACAGAGGTGATGCACCTTGTCACAGTCTCAATTTTAGTTCTGCGAAAATAGGGTGTTTCCGAAAAAGGCTGCATTTTCTGTTGGCTAAGTAAGGATCAGGGGCAAGATTGCTGTGGCAGTATGGCATTGTATTTCTGAACAATCTCAGGACAGCAAAGTTATCAGGTGAGAACCAGCTTCTCAGCCACAAATCATTGATGAAGCAGTGACTGATTGAGTACTATATTCTGGGGCAGGATAGCTACCAGTAACTTTTTCAAATCTTCTCAAACGGCTTTCATGGAGATGCCCTTTCAATCGCGCGTGGTCAAGTGCGTTGAAGTAACCTTCAGTCACTATATCCGGTTGATTCTATTTTATTTTTGTCAAAAACTGTGCCTTAAAAGACTTCACAGGCAGACATTGGCTGAGACAAGCAGTTCATGGAAATCGTTTTTAAAATGCGATTTCGTTGCACATGCAGATTTTTCAAGTGAGAATGTGTGCAATTGGGGAAGCATAGATGAGTTGCGGCAGTATAGACGCATTTATCAAGCACTAAGATAGCTTGCTATCGGACTTTTGAAGGAGTGTTTGAGTAAATTTTGTTTAAAACTGATAACGAATTTTTCCGTTTCAGCTCCTGTCACACAAGTAGAACAAAAATGTGACTAGAACCTCAACTGTGGGGGTGGACAATAACGGCGGCGTGACCATCGACAAAACATGTTTCACAACATTTGACATCCATTAGAGAACGAAAAACAGACAAAAATTATTCAGACCCATTTCTCAAAAAAATTTGCTAAAAAGTTATTGTTCACCTTTGTATGAGGTACCAACAAACTGTTTTAATAAAAATTGCATCTTGGCAAAATACATATGGGGGCACTTTTTTCCTTTTTTCAAAAAAATCAAATTGATCACGCCACCGTAAATGTCCGTCCCCACGTTGAGGTTGCTGTCACTATTTCATGCTACTCAAATAAGCCAGTCGGTCTGAACCCCCGATCCCAAGTTTTTTTTATTAAGGTAATAAAAGGTTTCAATTAGTACAACTTGGTTGTTTTTGGCACAGGGTTCCAAAAAGTAATGAAACTGAACCCTGTATATTTCCAATAACAACGAAACACTGAATAATTCAGCAATTAAATACAGAGTGTTGGAAAATTATTGAGTTAATACGTAGTGTTCTTAATAGCCTTGTTAAATAAACCCTGATATAACTTAAAGAGTGAGTTATTAGATTTAAATTCAGAGACAAAATCAGATAGGCAAAAATATAATCACACGAGGTAGAAGCAAAATGTTTCCGCTGAACTGAACCAAATCAAAACGCGAGAGGTTCAAAAACCATTTCAAGCTTGAATTCATAAACCTATGTTTACACATTGCTATCCGTCGTTGAGGTAAGACATGAAATAACATTATTTCAGATCTCAAGCCAGCTTTTGCTGCAATTGACAAATGATCAAACTTTACCACGGAATCAACACATATGAAAAAATGTATTTTATTCGTAACAATTCTCATATGCTATGACGAAGGAGGATTGTTGATCTGCGATGTGCACTAAACTTTGCTCCCTCATAGTTAGTTTTTCTGTCTAACTTTTTTTTAAAACAAAAGAGTTCAATTAAAAGAAAGCCCCTCCCCTAAAAGGGGGTAGTCAGTCAACTCGGGGGCAGCAAGTCAACTCCTTTTGTATTTATTAAAACAGTAGTCAAAAATGAAAGCATCAGATGCAAAACATAGAGAAATAAAAGCGTCAGTAAATAGCAATCAAAATATAATGTGTAGTGATTTAGAATCAGGATTAAGAAAATATATAGAAACATTTAGCACAACAGCCTCCCTTTCTCTACAACGCATGGAGCACGCGTCACAGAGGCAGAGTAAGGAGCTAAGCAAGAGCGTGAAACTTACTTTTTTCCTTATGTACGTGATCACGTCCAAATATAATTCTTCTTTTTTTAATCGCTGATCCTGAAAGCCAATCTCTGTATGGCTTTTGACGTCGACGGTCCAGCTGCTGTTCATGAGATATCATATGATCTAGTATACTCTAGCTGCCATTACTTTATCTTCAGATTTGACAAAGATTTTAAGGCTCTCGGCAGTTTTCCAACGGTTTCTTAACTTGGACTACTCTTGTGCAAAGCTATTTAATCTTGCTCCGGCGCTGCTTCTGCATGTACAGAAGCAGAAAAAAATGAAAAATTTTGGATTTTGAAAAAACAAACATATGAAAAGACTTATGGTAAACCCATGAACGGACTTTTATTTACTCGACTTTGTTGGTTATGAAATGACTAATGGTGGACCCATGAAAATATATTAGCTTGACTTTAACTATGAAGCTCGACCGTGTGGTTTTAGTCAATATTGCCCCCCACAAGACTTCTAAAGTCTTTTCATAAGTCAACGCCTAAGCCTTGGTAGACAGACAAATTAAAGCAAACGCGAGGAATGAAGTCAGCAAGATGATTTGCTGTAATTCGCAGTAAAAATCTTGAAACACTTCTTTCTGGACAAAAAATGTAAAATCATCGAAAATAAGAGTCATGTCCTTTTTGAGCTGCTTCTCATATACTGATCAAATAAACTTTTTGCATACAACCGTTTGCCATTCAGCTAAGGTTTTCTGAAGAACTCAGATTTGAATAATCACCCATTTGCATAACTTTTATTTCAACACTGACAATTCTTCATCATTCGTTGGCTTGAAATCGAAAAAGAACAAAGACTAAAAGGGTTTAACAAAAAACTGTGCAACAACTAGTGAGCGGTTTGCGCTGTCATTAATAATGCAAAAAAGTGCTATTCAGCCACCCAGTAAAAAACAATTCTCAGAAACACTGTCAGAAGCCATTTTTTTAATAGTAAGGCAAATACTACCTACTCGGCATAATTTTTTTTCCTAAAATTAAGCTTCGGACAATGTTTTCCAAATTGTTTCACTAGATAACTGAATAGCACTTTTTATACACTACCCTACCGAAAACAAATAACAATAAAAACATTGTTCTTACTATTAAAAAAATATTGCCTTAAGTATTATCTCAATGTTATATAAACCAATAACTTCACTAAAAAACAAAACAAAAATACTATGGTGAATAATTATTGTACTGTAATATAAATATAAACATTAATAATAAGGTAAACTGTTTTTTCTTATTATAAAATTACGCAAAACATTAATGAAATAGTTATTTCGATTATTAATCAAACACTAACATTAAGGGTAAACTATTATCTTAAAATTATATTATCAAAGAAGTTATTAATAAGATAAACTACTATCCTAATGTTAATGCAAAATTAGGAAAAACATAATAAGCTAAATCATCTTGTTCTTGCAATACTAATAAAAATTTTTTAATAACGTAAATTATCATCTTACTGAAATAATAACCAAAACATTTAATAATAAGATAAATCACAATGTCAATAGAGTATCAACCAAAGCCTTAATATTAAGGAAAAACAGCATTTTACCGTCAAATCAAATAAAAGAATTAACGATAATGTAAATTGTTTTATTAATCAAAACAATAATAGCAGGGTATACTGTAACACGTTAAACTGTAAAATTAATCAAAAAAATAGTTTTACTGTAAACTATAATACTAATCATAACGTTAACGATAAGGTAAACTGTAATAATAATCGAAAAAATAAAACTAAAGTAAACTATCATCTTACTGTTATATTAAACAAAAACATTAATGATAATAGAAATATTATACTACTAATACCCTACTGTAATATGAATCAAGACATAAGATAAACTGTTATCTTAACCAAAACATAATAATAAACTAATAAATTATTCAAATTATTAATCAAAATAGTATATTAATCAAAACAAAAAGTGAACCATTATTTTAACCAAAACATATGGGAAACTTCTTCATATAAAAAAATACGGAATATATATAAACTGGTGGTTCAGTTAGAAAAAAATTATATAGTATATCACTTTCTTTACCATTATGAATGATACCAGATATAACTTTACAGTAAATATTAATTTCATTAAAATGCATTATATCAACAATCTGTTTAGATATGTAATTACCAAAATTGACATACTTCATTATGACAAACACTTCATATGGTTCAGGTGTTCTTTCTAGGTGTTTCAAAGTCGTACAATTATCAAGAATCTTTAAGGTTGTACCATTATCAAGAATTTTTTTATCTCAGAAAATTGAACTTCAATCTGGGTTCAACTTATAACTATTATAGAAACATACACAAAAGTAAAATAAAAAATATGAACCAAATAACCCTGCTCCTATGAATACTAGCCACTATGAATAGATTTAATACAATGTTAAATTTAATTCTAAATAGAGAAAAAAATCATCTGAACCTACATGACTCCTATCTTTAGATAGAGTTTGACGTAACTAATAATGGTGTAGTTAGATATGGAGATGGTGACGATATTAGGTTTATCAATTATGATACACTAGCACTGTTAAGTTCGATTAAGCTTGAAGCAGAAATCAAGTGGTGTAAGAACAAGAGTATAAAAAGTGGTGTTAAAAACAAGTGTTGAAAGAAAAATTGAACAATTGAAAATACTTGCCATCCTTATCTTTTAAGGTATAAATTATTTACCAGTATCCATGATGATTATAAAAGCGGTTTTGTTAGAGATCAGGACAATGGAAAAGTGAAAGTAAGAGATTATATCCAAAGGAATACTTTGAATTAAATAATTGCAGTGTTATCACAGGTAGTCTAGATTTTAAACCAAACCTTACAGGACAGTTAACATCACAGAAAGAAGTATCTAAGTTAAAAAAGGAGAATAATTATAATACAGGAAAAGCGCTAACACTAGAGAATTAAAAGAGTGATATAATTTTATTAGGTTTTTGTCATAATATCTATGTTTAGGTTAGTACAAGAGAGTTCGTCTTTAATCCACTATACTATGTTAGTTTAGCTGTTTACAGTAATGATTGTTGGTTATTGACAAACAGTGTTAAACTAGATACATTACAATAATTACATACAGATCAAAAAAAATTTTAACATTGGTAAAACAGATGGTTTTTGTGGTATTCTGGTTCATAGATAAAATAAAATAATATTGAGAGTGAAAACAATAATGAGAAAAAGATTGATAGTTGTTCAACTGGTGACATTTTTGTTGATAACAAGAGTTATAACAAATACAATAATGATAAAAATAGTGATAACAAAAGTAATCAGGATAAATGTAATGATAACAAGACTTTTAAATTTATTGATACAATGTTTGTTTGGAAAGAGTCTACTAGTAGACAAAATGTTTTATTGCTGCCAGTAATCTATATGAACAATCTAAGATGCAAAACTTGCCTTATCCAGAACCTGAGTGTCTCGATATCAAATTAGAACATATACCGAAGGCTGATGATGAGGCGTCTTCTGCCTACTTTGTGGTTTGTGATACTGAGAACATTGATGAAACGAAACTAAAACCAAAAGAAGCAATATCCGTTGATTACATATAAACGAAAATTAAGGATGAATATTCAAAAATGAAAAGAAAAGAAAGTTCTGCGAAAAATGAGAAGCCAGTACTGAATCGAAACGATAAAGAAGAATATTTAGTATATGCTTGAATAGTAACGTTCCATGTTAGCAAAGCTAAAAAAGTTAGTAATGTACAAAGAGTGGTTAGATTCAAACAAGACTATATATGCAAAGACTATATAATAAATAAAACTAGAAAAACAGTTAGAGGTATGGCTGAAGCTGAGACAGATATATGGAAGTTGTCTTTTTGGAACACTAGGCATCAAATTAGGTTCCTACGTGACGAAGAGAAGGTAATGCGATGTGTTCGTGAGTAAACCTGTAAGAATGTTACTGGATATGGTGATTATACACTAGTCGAGTATTCAAAGAAAACAACAGAGTATTATTCACCTGTAAAACTTGGTATTACCATGATAGAGCTTCAAAAATTGTGAAAGTCATAAGTTCTATTATATTGTTCTAGAACCTAAACTAACAGGATTAATTTTATACTGAATTTCATAGAAAGTGAAATTGAAATTGAACGACTTGATCTAATTATTCTTGATGTATCGGATAATACTATACATAAAGTTTCTGGCAAGTTTAAAAATTAATTGGGTAATGCTAAATTAGAAGACGTTATAGCAATAATATGGTCATATAATAAAACTTGTGGTTTTAAAGAGAAAGTTATTGACAAAAAAGAGGTAAACGTGATGATTAATATGATTAATTGATGACTCATACAGATATAATTGTTACAGAACGCAGATTTCAAAAAGTAGATAGTAAGATGTTTACCACAAAATATCACATGAGAAGCTTCAAAAAATTCAATGATCAAAAATTCTATATACAGAACAGAAAAGATATGAATATTATACAGTACTATCCTCGTGATAAAAGCTACTACTTATTTAGAAAAGATATATTAGCGAAATTAAAAGATCCAAAGGTTCATATATCAGGTGAATAAAAAGAAGAGGTAATAAGTAATATTCGGAACTTGAGATTTGACATGGATGATAAGGCTAAGTTTTTTTATGAGTCAGAAAATCATTAGCATTTATAACACCTAGTTTAGTTTTTTTGGAGGTAGTAGGAGTATTTCTTTTAGATACAATCTTCGATAAAGCTGTAGTTTTAGACTCAGTATTAGATCTAGTATAGGAGCTAGTATCAGATACAGTGATTTTTGTAAAAGGATAATAATTTATAACTTGTATTTTATTTTATTAAAATGTCACAGATAGAAAAGTTCAAAAATAAATAATATTGTTTTGGTGGTAATTGTTACTATGATGATTTTGGTCTTCGGTGTGCTATATCTAGTAATGGCTCTAAAGTCTTAAAAAGTACTTGTAGGAAAGGTAAAAAACTGATTCCAAGAGAGTATCTGATGCTGTTATTGAAGTAGAGGTTTTAGTAGAGGTTTTAGTAGATAATGTTGGTAAAGCAGCCGGTAGTTTTCGAAAGCAAGTTGTAAAAAATCATGTTGGGGCACTAGAGATTAGTACCACTATGTTGGGGCCACTTTTTTGGGTACACCTAGAGCTACTAAATATCCAGAGGTATTACCATTAACTCTTTATTTAATTACGTTTGCTACAACAGGGGAATGTATAAAAATTTACAAATGAGTAAAGGTTGATATCCAGGTACAGAGTGAACATATCTTTTGTCATATTAAAGAAAACAATAGATATATCATCATGAACTATATATCGACAGTAACTAAATATCATATGTATGTTAACATTAACTAACTAATAATATTAATAGTGATCTTATTTTTACTGAGTATATTAATATCACTAAACAATATAATCTTTAATTAAAAGAAAAACTTAACCTCTTTTTGTTCTTCTTTGCAAAATTTTCATATATTTAAACAATCATTATACTAATTATTATAAATTTCAAGCATAAAATGATTTTATATTAGGCTTTTTCAACTGATAACTAAACTCTCGTGTTAGAACATATAGCTTTGAATACTTTGTTATCTTCTTTTTTTGTTTTAGTAATAATTGTTTTTGATAGAGGGCTACAAAAATTTGGTGTAGCAAATACTTTTGGTATTGAGAAAGACAGTCTTATTCAAGTAATTGCTACTCTTGTTGTTGTTTTTTGGCTATTGATGGTTATAAGGTTTCTGCTATCTCAGCTATGTTAATACAACTTATATTATACTATATATATATATATATATATATATATATATATATATATATATATTTCTACTATATTGTTAGCTTTAGTTTCATAGTAATTTTTAATACATTCGTTAATACAAAATTTGTTATTGAAATTAAATTTTGTTATTTGTGTTGGCTTTAGATTTATTGTTGCGCATTCTTTCTATAAGTGTAAATAATTGGAAATAGTAGTGGTCCACTTGGTGCTGTAAATGTTGCTAGATTCATTTTCTTTAGAAAAAGTAACTTTCAATTTCTCAATATTTGTCACGGCTAGCATCCAGAGTGATTACAAAACTGATGTTGACATCTCTGGGGTGTAGCCACTAGAGCATAGGCTCTTCGAATCTATTTCAATTGTTTCAATAACTGGGAGGTTCCTTTATAGACTTTTCACATTAAAAAAACAATTTGCATCGTAGGATGAGTTTTTGTCAGCGTAATAAGGCTTTTCATTTTAGCAGTAGAAAGAGTTAAAAACATCAGATATAAAAATTGAAGGCGTGACTTCTGATAACGTCGGTTTATTTATTTTTCTGTTCAGTTGATTGCATTATTTGGAATGATTTTCAATTAATGCAACCAACTGGACCATTGTTCTTCTATGTGACTGAAAGCGAAACTGATTGGAATGAAATTTGTGTTTAATCTTGGGGTAAAGAAAATTGAAGATAACGTCCTCAAACATAAGTAAAACTATAGGTAGAAGTCTAATTGGTTTAAACCTATCTTTGTGAAAATTTTACATCAGCTGTTTTCAACAAATTGGGAAACACTTCGATTACAATTAATGATCAGAAAGTTGCTAAAGAGATCAGGGCAATTTACGGACTTTGAATGGGAAGAAGCATTTGCTGCGTACGATGAGTAATTGTCAGCCTAAAAAAGCTCTTAGTTTTAGCAGTTGAAAGTGTTAAAAACATCCGAGAAGAAAATTGAAGGCGGAACTTCTGATACCGTCGATCTATTGATAGTTTTTTTTAATGTTCATGCAAAAAACAAATTGAAACTAATTGCCACAAAACTGGGGTCTGTCAGAATTGGTTTTTTTATTTTGAAACTGTTTAGAAAACTGGTGTCGCCTAATGAAAAAAAAATTGGAAACATTCATTTTAACTTGTGGGTCAATGAGCCGCACTAGAGCCAATCTGATGCGCTTCTATTATTTTTCCTGGACTTGATACAGACTTCCGTTTGGCTGTATTCATGTTCATATGGTGCGTTTTAACATAGAGAGGTGAACGAGCGTGACAACCTTTTCTTGGTTTTCTTTTTGAGCAAACGTAAGTTTTTCCAAAGCAAACTGTAAAAGTTTTCAACTACATTTTCAGTGTAACGGTCTAAGCAATTTCAGCAAAAAATTTCGACAAACTTTGAAAGATCACTGCTTGAGTTTTTTGAAAGAATCTGAGAAAGGTGATGTTTTTTGGGCAGCTTTTGTTTTTTTGGTCATAAAATGTAATAGTGGTCACTTTAAGACAAATTTTTAACATTCCACAAGACATAAATCTTTATTTATCAATTTGTCCTAAACATAAATTGACTAAATTTGGAAGAATTGCTCTCGAACGACAGGCGGTCGGAACAACATTTGACGCAACCGGGATTCGAACCATCAGCATTCCGCTTCATAATCATATGCACTTCTGAATGTGTCATATTAGCAACAATCATTATTTCGGAGTGAGAGCAAAAGAGATCACTCACAAATGAAGAACGAAAGCGGGAAAAAGTCGCTTGAGAAGTCACAGAATGTTCTAGAAGACAAGTGCTGCAAAGTGGTCAAGCGAAAAATTTGTATAACAAAAGACAAACATGTTTACAATAATTGCTATGAACTTCGTTCAAGAGCAATTAAACATTTCCTGCTCAATGTAGGCTGTGAGATAAGTGGAAAAAAGTAAAATTAGTTCAAACCGTCACGGGTACTTGCTTCATACGAACTAGGACTGTTCATTATAGCATAGTTGACATTAGGTAAGTTAATGTCTCCTGAGACCGAAACTAACTAGAGTAGGGTGGCAAAAAAAGAAGGATGGAAAGAAAGTGCATTTTACTGATTCTTAGGACTGCTGAGGAACAAAAAGTCAAAATTTTAAACAGGAATGTCGTTTATTTGAATTCAAATTTTTCTTTTCAGTACAGATTGGCCTCCATGATGTCCGTCAGATCAGTGAGACACTCGTATAGTGTCCAAGTGATTAAAAACATTCATTATGGGTGTTACTGCAACAAGTTAAAGTTTCCTGCTTTAGACAATGGCCGGCATTTATTGAGGTTAGTTTAATTGCGACCAGCTCAAATCATACCCTAAAATTCGGTTGAATAAGAGCAATACAGAACAAATGGTATAAGATTCGTGTATTGAATACCAATCTAAATTCCTAATCCACACGCCAAAATACTAGCTATCAATCTTACTATCTAATCACCAAAAGACTAGCTAACAATCAATCAAAATTTTTCGAAGACAAAATCTGTTTATATTTCCGGATATAATAAAAGTGATGTACGCATATAGTTAAAAAAACGTTGAAGCACACCCGAGAGAGAAACCAGCAAGTTATCTCAGTGATCCAATATGAGAAGACATTTCTTTCGTTCCCTCAGAAGGTCGAATATTTCAGCCAGTGACAGTTTTGTTGTTTCATTATCAGTTATCTTGCAGTAGCTTATTTTGATAGCTTATTGTTTTATATTGCGCTCTGCTGACGGTCTTGTGCCCCCTGCAGGAAAACATATGAGCGGAACGAAGTTACTCTTCTCGACGTCAACTATTTTTTGTTCATGCTTCAACAACATCAACGAATTATGATAGTTGTACTCTTCTAAAGAGTTTTTTGTGCTTTAAGTGGCGAGTGGGCTAAAGATCTTCACGTCGAAGAAACAATGGCTCGACCTGTCCATTCGCCTTGATGTCTGGTTGTGCGTTTTTATCACCACTAGTAGTTTTGTTTATTACAGACTCGCCTTGAAGCAACTGAAGAGACGGCTCAACCTCGACATCATAACGATCGTCATGCATGATCTTAGCAAAGCTCTTAGCAAAGCTGTCTCATTTCATTCTGACTGATGCGTGTACACCCAGTATTTGAACAGAAGAGAGCATTTGATTGGTTGAACTTTTAACCAGATGGACAATAGTGGGTGTATCTTTAGCCTCGATATTATATCTAATGCAAAACCCGCCTCTAAATTTCAACATCGTTAGCGTGAAACCGTGACCTTTAAGCAGTAGAGCGGCGATAAAGTTCAAGGCCTCTCTTCCCGAAGCCATTCTATTACGTGGCATTGCTCGGTCTGAAGGCTTTCCATAAGATCCTTCTTACGCGATCTATTTTTATTCAGGAGTGCGGCTCGTTGGTCGTACAATATGCGTTCTCCGATGAGATGAGCGTTTCCTTGTTACTCGTCTTCAATTCAGCGAAGTGGCATAATCGGTTTCGTAATCTATTGGCTCCTTGATATAAGTCCACCCTCCCTGGTTAGAATTAAAAACAAACGCCGTGCGGGTTGAATAACCGTAGCGTCGATGAGCGACGGTAGGGCGTGCACTTGGATGTTGGTTTCAGCATCCGTGAAGATATTCCGTGAGTGTGACGGAAATATTGTGTTATTATTGTGTATATTCACGCTTTTTTTCTGAACTTTCCTAAGACCACCATTCTGATTGGTTAAAAATGTCAATTTTCAAAAAAAATTAAACTAAAAAAGGTATAAATAACAGCCATGATATAAATTATGTACAAGAAATACCAGAAGCCACCGCGTATAAAAAGTGTGATCAGTTATTGATTATCGGGTGCTGTATGAACAACATCAAATTGGACGATGCGTTTGGGGTAAAAAAATCACAGCTCTTTCTTAGTCTTTTCATAGGTAGCAAGACAATAATTTTTTGTTCTAAACCCTCTGTTTGTCAAAGTCAGGTTGACAATTTTATCCATTACACGTCGAAACTTATCCATCGGTGCATCTACATTCTCCTACATTGTTCTAAGTTCTCATCCAATGTTACTAAAAAACCTGTAATTGTCAGAGTTGGTATCGTAGTAACTCTAGGTTTTGCTGCAGAGACAAATCTTCCGGTACAACTGAATTTTTGTTTAAAGAGTCCTGGTTCATGCTTAAAGTGCTTCTTATCCTTTGAGCAACATCTTCTAGTGCATAAATTTTGTGAACCATCTGTTCTGAAAGAATAATCAGAGTCGCTTTCTGGCAAAGCTTCCCAATTTTCCGTTTTAGCAGGTCTAATGCAATTGTACAATATTTCGTGCGCACGTGCTAAATACAGACAATCCGTATCTATTTTCAATTCCTCGAAATGTTGAACATCGCAAAAGATGTCAAAAATTTGTTACAAAGCTACAACATGTATAGTTATGTGTTTGATGAACGGAAAACCCAACTATTATAGGTTTTCGTTGCTGTGTTTTCGATTTTGCAAGCTCATTTTTGAATAATTCTTTCAATACATTGTTCGTCTTCTCGTCGTACAATTACTTTGTCTTGGTATGTCTACTTCTGTCCACATTTTGATAACCATAAGAGTTGTTACGCAACAATTTCACCGCCTCAGCCACAAGGCTCGAGTCAGACTGTACAAAACTGTTGAAGCATTTTTGGGGGCTGTATTGACCAAATCTATATATTTTGTACATTTCAGACCTAGACTGAAACAAAAAATAGGTAATGGGTAATGATTTTGACTGGGAAAGAAGCATTTGCTGCGTAGGATGAGTAATTGTCAGCCTAAAAAAGCTGTTAATTTCAACAGTAGAAAGTGTTAAAAACATCTGAGAAAAAAATTGAAGGCGGAACTTCTGATAACGTTGATCTTTTGATAGTTTTGTTAATGTTCATGCTAAAAAAACAAATTGAAAATAATTGCCACAAAACTGAGGTCTGTCACAATCGGATTTTTTTTTTGAAACTGTTTAGAAAACTGGTGTCGCCTAATGAAAGAAAAAATTGGAAACAGTCATTTTGAATTGTATCCAATGAGCCGCTCTAGAGCCAACCTGATGCACTTCTATTATTTTTTTGGACCTGATACAGACTTCCGTTTGGCTGTATTCATGTTCATATGGTGCGTTGTAACATAGAGAGGTGAACGAGCGTGACAAACTTTTCTTGGTTTTCTTTTTGAGCAAACGTAAGTTTTTCCAAAGCAAACTGTATAAACTTTCAACTACATCCTCAGGGTAACGGTCTAAGCAATTTCAGCAAAAAACCTCGACAAACGTTGAAAGATCACTGCTTGAGTTTTTCGAAAGAATCTGAGAAAAGTGATGTTTTTAGGGCAGATTTTTTTAGGTCATAAAATGTAATAGTGGTCACTTTAAGACAAACTTTTAATATTCCACAAGACATAAATCCTTATTTGTCAATGTCTCCAAAACATAAATTGACTAAGTTTTGAAAAATTGCTCTCGAGTGACAGGCGGGTGGAAAAACATTTGACCCAACCGAGATTCGAACCATTAGCCTTTCGCTCCATAACCATATGCGCTTCCGAATGTGTTATACTAGCAACAATCTTTACTTCGGAGTGAGAGTAAAAGATATCACTCACAAATGAAGAACGAAAGCGGGAAAAAGTAGCTTGAGAAGTCACAGAATGTTCTAGAAGACAAGTGCTACAAAGTGGTCAAGCGAAAAATTTGTATAACAAAAGACAAATGTTTACAATAATTGCTATGAACTTCGTTCAAGAGCAATTCAACATTTCCTGCTCAATGTAGGCTGTGAGATAAGTGGAAAAAAGTAAAATTAGTTCAAACCGTCACGGGTACTTGCTTCATACGCACTAGGACTGTTCATTATAGCATAGTTGACATTAGGTAAGTTAATGTCTCCTGAGACGTAGAGGTTCGGCGTGCTAGGAGTTTAAACAAGTTTGAAAGAGAAAACCAGCTGTTCAGATATTTTTCAATCAATTTTGGTTCAACCGCAACTAACTAGAGTAGGGTAGCAAAAAGAGAAGGATGGAAAGAAAGTGCATTTTACTGATTCTTAGGACTGCTGAGGAACAAAAGTCAAAGTTTTAAACAAGAATGTCGTTTATTTGGATGCAAGTTTCTCTTTTCAGTATAGCTTGGCCTCCATGAAGTCCGTCAGATCAGTCCGTTCGTGAGACAACTGTAAACTGTCAAAGTAACGAAAAAGATTAATTATGGGTGTTACTGCACCAAGCTAAAGCTTCCTGCTCTAGACAATGGCCGGAATTTATTGAGAGGAGTTTAATGGCGACCAGCTCAAATCATACCTTAAAATTCATTTGAATAATTGCAATACAGAAAAAGTTGTACAATATTTGTGTATTGAATCGGAGTCAGTGTAAGACAAATTTAAAAATGAACTGCTTTCAAAAAGTATTTTACCCCCGTGTAAGTTTTTTTTGAACTTTAACTTTTATTAACGAGTTAACCTAGATCTATTTTCCCATTCTAACCAAAAATTGGAACCTGAAAAAAGATTAGGCATTCGAACTACTAGCTTCCAATCTAAAGATCCAATTCACACGCCAAAATACTAGCTACCAATCTTTCTATCTGATCACCAAAAGACTAGCTAACAATCAATCAAAATTTTTTGAAGACAAAATCTTTTTATTTTTCCATATATTTTAAAACTGATGTAAGCATATAGTTAAAAAAACATTGACGCGCACCCGAGAGAGAACGCAGCAAGTTATCTCAGTGATCCAATATGAGAAAAAATTTCTTTCGTTCCTTCAGAAGGTCAAATGTTTCAGCCAGTGATAGTTTTGTTGCTTCATTATCAGTTATCTTGCAGTAGCTCATTTTGATAGCTTATTGTTTTATATTGCGCGCTGCTGACGGTCTCGTGCTTCCTGCTGGAAAACATGAGCGAAACGAAGTTAATCTTCTTGACGTCAAGTATTTGTTGCTCATGCTTCAACCACTTCAACGACTTATGTAAGTTGTACTCTTCTGCAGAGTTTTTTGGGCTCTACTTGGCGAGTGGGTTAAACTTCTTCACGTCGAAGAACTAACGCCTGGACCTGGCCATTCGCTTTGATGTCTGGTTGCCCGTTTTGATCACCACTAGTAGTTCTGTTTTTTACGGACTCGCCTTGAAGCAACTGAATAGTCGGCTCAACCTCGACATCATAAAGAACGTCATGCATTGTCTTAGCAAAGCTGTCTCGGATCTCATTCTTACTGATGCGTGTACACCCACAATCCACAAAGAAGAGAGAATTTGATTTGTTGAACTTTTAACCAGATGGACAATAGGGGGCATATCTTTAGCCTCGATATTTTATCTAATGCAAAACCCGCCTCTAAATTTTGACATCGTGACACCGTAACCTTTAAGCAGTAGAGCCGTGAGAAAGTTCAGGGCCTCTCTTCCCAAAGCCACTCTATGACATGTCATTGCTCGGTCTGAAGGCTTTCCATAAGATCCTTCTGACGCGATCTATTTTTATTCAGGAGTGCGGCGCGTTTGTCGTACAATATGCGTTCTCCGATGAGATGAGCGTTTGCTTGTTACTCGTATTCAATTCAGCTAAGCGGCGTAATCGGTTTTGTAATCGGCTCCTTGATATAAGTCCACCCTCCCTGTTTAGAATAAAAAACAAATGCCGTGCGCGTTGAGAAACCGTAGCTTCGAAGAGCGAGTGAAGGGCGTGCACTTGTATGTTGGTTTCAGCGTCCGTGCAGATAATCCTTGAGTTTGAATGAATTATTGTGTTAATATTGTGTAAATTTACGCTGTTTTTTTCTGAACTTTACTAAATACACCACTCTGATTGGTTAAAAATGTCAAGTTTTTTTAAAAAATATAATATAAAAGGTCTAAATAACAGCCATGGTATAAATTATGTACAATAAGTAACAGAAGCAACCGCGTATAAAAAGTTTGATCAGTTATTGATTATCAGTTGCTGTATGAACAACATCAGATTGGATGATGCGTTTGGGGTAGAAAAATCACAGCTCCTTTTTAGTCTTTTCAAAGGTTGCAAGACAATAATTTTTTTGTTCTTAACCCTCTGTTTGTCGAAGTCAGGTTGAAAATTTTATCCATTACACGTCGAAACTTTTCCATCGGTGCATCTCCATTCTTCTCCAATGTTCTCTGTTCACATCCAATGTTACTACGAAACCTTTAATTGTCAGAGTCGCTATCGTAGCAACTCTAGATTTTGCTGCAGAGACAAACCTTCCGGTACATCTGAACATTTTTAAAGAGTCCTGGTTCATGTTTAAAGTGATTCTTATCCTTTGAGCAACATGCTCTAGTGAATAAATTCTATGAAGCACCTGTTCTGAAAGAAACATCTGAGTCCTTTTTTGGCAAAGCTTTCCATTCTTCCGTTTTAGCAGGTCTAATGCAATTGTAAAATTTTTCGTGCGCAAGTGCTAAATACAGACAATCCGTATCCATTTTCAATTCTTCGAAATATTCAACATCGAAAAACATGTCAAAAATTTGTAACAAAGCTACAACATGCGTAGTTATGCGTTTTAATGAACAGAAAACCCAACTATTATAGGTTTTCGTTGCTGTGTTTTTGATTTTGCAATCTCTTTACTGTACAATTTAGATCTAGACTGAAAAAAATCAGGTAATGGGTTGTAAATTGTCCCATTTTCTAACTTGAAGTTCGAAATCAACATTCGATGAGGTTGACTGAGTAGGTTCCCTTCAATTGCATACCGCCGCATATAATCCCCAATATCAGCTCGGATGAAATTAAAGTTCTTAGAAAAAGAGGGAACATGGAGAACTTATTAGGAGCATCAAAATCGCATTAGGAGCATCAAAATCGCACTGTACAAATCAAAACGTTTTCCGATCTAAAAAAGATTTTTTCTTTACATGTAGCCTGAAGGGAAACTTGATTCTATAGTTTTTTGTGACATTTTCCTCTTCTTTTATACTTTCCCACTAGTTACACTCCCAGACCTCATCGATACTGTACATTTTATTGCAATTAATCTCTTTTAAAATCAACGTGCTCTCTTTCTCCTATTCATCTCTGCATTTCTTTTCCGAGGGGATAGCTTGCGATTCTTGACATGATCAGAAAAGAAAAAAACACCCCATGGCTTCAAACCCTGCGTTGCAATTATCTCAAAAAAATCCACGCTTAAACGCTTCATCTTTTTCTGTTTATCGTTTGTATAATTGTTTTCTATAGTGCATTCCGGATGTTGCAATTGGAGGGGAGACATCTCCGTGTTGTCATATGCTTGCTATCTGTTGTTTCGAGCTTTGAATTTTAGAGAATGTTTGTCAAGCTCCCATCGTGTGTAAAAACCAATTGGTATTTCTTGATATTTTTAAAAGGGAGAGAGTTGTCTGGCATCAATACCCACGATAGATTGTCCAGGGCTTTCTGAATTCGTGGTCAGCTACTGCCTCTCCTGTGAACACAAGAGAAGGTCCCCCAGTCATGGTCTCTTGCATTTTGTCAAGCAGGTCCTTATCAGCTTCAACAAATTGGATTAATTTGTACTTGTGGAGACAAATTTTAACCTAAATTATGGAGTGTACACGCTTGTTTCAACAAGTCAATATCTTTGTTGTGGTAAATTTCCATCAGTTTTTGCATTAATTCTAGCGTTCAAACAAGTTCCTTGTTCTTGCATCTTTTTACCAAAATCTCTTCAAGTAGATATTTGCTCTTCTTCCCAAACTACTCTCAGATAATTGTAGTTATCAACTCCAGATGGAGGAACTTCTTTGACTCTCAACTTTTTCAGAGTTTGTTGCTGAGATAGTCCACCATTCAGCCACTTTTTAAAATTGGTAAACTCCTACTCCAAGATGTTGTGATCCCTTTGTTTACTGAAGAAACATTCGTAAGGGGAAAGAAAAATTGCGGCAAGTTTGTCTGGAAAATCAAACCATTCACATGGGAAGAGCCCTTCAGTTTCGCTAGACACGTAAATTTTGAGGTATGAATCGGGAAATTTAGCTCCACCGAGGAAGTTCAAGTTATCAAGGAAATGCACGTCACCGAACTTGAAGGAAACAGAAAGATTCGCCGTTTTGATTGCCGCTGGTTGGACACCTCGCTCACAAATCAGATAAGGTGAAAAGTAGGAATTGATGAGATTCAAATAATGGTTTCCTCTTAAAATTCAAACAAATTTAAAGTGTTGAAATAGCGTTCGAAGCGCTGTTGCAAGTTCAAAAAGTGATTTTTCTGCATTTGTAGGAGATGAGTAGACACATCAGTCTCCTCCTCTGCCTCGATACATTTATCTTTGAACTCAAAAGAAGGAGTTGTCTGACTTTTCTCTTTATTCAATTCCTCAAATATTGCATTGACACAATTCTTAATTACATCCTAAACTGATGCAAATTTTGTTCAAAGATTTCGTCACCGGTGAAAAAACATCGAAACTCCAAAAATTATTGAAAATTTTCAAATAACTACAAAAAAACACTGGATCCTATACTTATCATTGATACGTGGAAAATAATCCAAATGTTAAAACATTGATGCTATATCTAATACTCATACACATAAGCTAAACCTAACCTTTATACATGGTCTCTATACCTACTATTAATACATGGAATCTATGCATAATATTAATATTATTTCGTTCGTCATGTGAAAACTTCCAAAAGTACAGCATATTTACTCAAAGAGTATGGGTACTCTGCTAGAGACATTAATCGATAAACTAGACGGATTTGAAATTTCTTACAATGATGACTAAAAATTGTTCAAGCATACGATTATCTTCGAGTTTGAATCCATCTTCACTCCCAATGAAGAACTCAACGATAAAAAAGCAACTACATAGATTATTATACATGAGCAAATATCTGTCTGCAATTCCTCCAATCTGATCGAAGGAACTGTGTTTCAAAGACCCTAAGACTCTGAATGTTTCATTTGTCGTAATCTTTGAAGAATTAGCTAGCAAGAGTCAAGCCGAAAAACAAACAAAATTTGCATCAGTTTAGGAGTTAATTAAGAATTTTGTCAAAACTATATTTGAGATATTGAATAGAGAGAAAACTTCTTCTTTTGAGTTCAAAGATAAATGTATCGAGGCAGAAAAGGAGACTGATGTGTCTACTCATCTCCTACAAATGCAGAAAAATCACCTTTCGAACTCGCAACAGCGCTTCGAGCGCTATTTCAACACACTAAGTTTGTTTGAATTTATTGGTGGAAAGCACTATTTGAATCTCATCAATTCTTAGTTTTCCTCTTATCTAATTTGTGAGCGAGATGTCCAACCAACGGCAATCAAAACGGCGAATTTTTTTGTTTCCTTCAAGTTCTGTGACGTGAAATTCCTTGAGTGAAAGAAGTTCCTCCATCTGGAGCTGATAACTACAATTATCTGAGAGTAGTTTGGGAAGAAGAGCAAATATCTACTTGAAAAGATTTTGGTAAAAAGATACAAGAACAAGGAACTTGTTCCAACGCTAGAATTAATGCAAAAAATGATAGAAATTTACCTCAACAAAGATATTTACTTGTTGAAACAAGTGTGTAAACCATCTACTTTAAGAAAAATTTGTCTCCACATGTACAAGTTAGTCCCATTTGTTGAAGCTGATAAGGACTTGCTTGACAAATTGCAAGAGACCATGACTGGGGGACCTTCTCTTGTGTTCAAGATCAAGAAATACCAATTGGTTTTCACAAACGATGGGAGCTTGACAAACATTGTCAAAAATTCAAAGCTCGAAACAACAAATAGCAAACATATGACAACACGGACATGTCTCCCCTCCAATCGCAACATCCGGAATGCACTGTAGAAAACAATTATACAAACGATAAACAGAAAAAGATAGAGCGTTTAAGCGTGGATGTTTTTTGAGATAATTGCAACGCAGGGTTTGAATCCCTGGGATGTTTTTTTCTTTTCTGATCATGTCAAGAACCTCAAGCTATCCTCTCGAAAAAGAAATGCAGAGATGAATAGGAAAAAGAGAGCACGAAGAATTTAGAAGAGATTAATTGCAATAAAACGTACAGTATCGTTGAGGTCTGGGAGTGTAACTAGTGGGAAAGAATAAAAGAAGAGGAAAATGTCAAAAAAAATTGTGATAACCAGCTTTCCCTTCAGCCTACCTGTTAAGAAAAATCTTTGTTAGATCGGAAAACGTTTTGATGTGTACAGTGCAGTTTTGATGCTCCTAATGGACTAAAGTACAATTTCTCCATTTTCCCTATTTTTTAAGAACTTTAATTTCATTCGAACTGATATTGGGGATTTAATGAGACGGTATGCAATTGAAAGGAACCTACTCAATCAACCTCAACGCTTGTTGATTTCGAACTTCAAACTAGAAAAAGGGATAATGTGTGACCCATTACCCGATTTTCATTTTAGTCTAGGTCTGAAATGTACAGAAATGTATAGATTTGGTCAATACAGCCCCCAAAAATGCTTCAACAGTTTTGTGCAGTCAGTGCTTCATGGTAAGAAATACTGACTCGAGCATTGTGGCTGAGGCAGTGATATTTTTGAGTAACAACTCCAATGGTTCTTAGATTGTGGACAGAAGTAGACATACTAAAACTAATTACTTGTACGACGAGAAGACGCACAATGTATAGAAAGAATTATATAAAATGAGCTTGCAAAATCAAAAACACAGCAACAAAAACCTATAATAGTTGGGTTTTCTGTTCATTAAAACGCATAACTACGCATGTTGTAGCTTTGTAACTAATTTTTGACATCTTTTGCGATGTTGAATATTTCGAGGGATTGAAAATAGATACGGATTGTCTGTATTTAGCACTTGCGCACGAAATATTGTACAATTGCATTAGACCTGCTAAAACGAAAAAGTGGGAAGCTTTGCCATAAAGGGACTCTGATTATTCTTTCAGAACAGATGTTTCACAAAATGTATGCACTAGAAGATGTTGCTCAAAAGATAAGAAGCACTTTAAACATGAACCAGGACTCTTGAAACAAGAATTCAAATGTACCGAAAGATTTGTCTCTGCAGCAAAACCTACTGTTGCTACGACACCAACTCTGACATTTACAGGTTTAGTAGTAACATTGGATGTGAACAAAGAACGTTGGAGGAGAATGTAGTTGCAACGATGGAAGAGTTTCGACGTGTAATGGATAAAATTTTCAACCGAACTTCGACAAACAGAGGGTTTAGAACAAAAAAATTATTGTCTTGCTACCTTTGAAAAGACTAAGAAGGAGCTGTGATTTTTCTACCCCAAACGCATCATCCAATCTGATGTTGTTCATACAGCAACTGATAATCAACAACTGATCAAACTTTTTATACGCGGTTGCTTCTGTTACCTATTGTACATAATTTATACCATGGCTGTTATTTATACCTTTTATAACATAATTTTTTTTAAAAAAATTGACATTTTTAACCAATCAGAATGGTGTTTTTAGTAAAGTTAAGAGGAAGCAGCGTAAATTTACACAACATTAACACAATAATTCCGTTAAACTCACGGAATATCTTCACGGACGCTGAAACCAACGTCCAAGTGCACGCCCTACCGTCGCTCTTCGAGGCTACGGTTTTTCAACCCGCACGGCATTTTTTTTAATTCTAATCCGAAAAGGCGGACTAACATCAAGGAGCCAATAGATTTCGAAACGGATTACGCCACTTCGCTGACCGCATGCGCTTCAGTTGACGACGAGGAACAAGCAGACGCTCATCTCACCGAAGAACGCATATTGTATGACCAACGAGCCACACTCCTGAATAAAAATAGATCGCGTAAGAAGGATCTTATTTTAAAGCCTTCAGACTGAGCAACGCCACGGTAATAGAATGGCTTCGGGAAGGAAAGCCTCAAACTTTCTGACCGCTCTACTGTTTAAAGGTAACGGTTTCACGCTAACCATGTCAAAATTTAGAGGCGGGTTTTGCATTAGATATAATATCGAGGCTAAAGATACACCCACTATTGTCCATCTGGTTAAAAGTTCAACCAATCAAATGCTCTCTTCTGTTCAAATACTGGGTGTACACGCATCAGTCAGAATGAAATGAGACAGCTTTGCTAAGAGCTTTGCTAAGATCATGCATGACGATCGTTATGATGTCGAGGTTGAGCCGTCTCTTCAGTTGCTTCAAGGCGAGTCTGTAATAAACAAAACTACTAGTGGTGATAAAAACGCGCAACCAGACATCGAGGCGAATGGCCAGGTCCAGCCGTTATTTCTTCCATGTGAATATCTTTAACCCACTCGCCAAGTAAAGCCCGAAAAACTCTGTAGAAGAGTACAAATATCATAATTCGTTGAAGTGGTTGAAGCATGAGCAACAAATACTTGACGTCAAGAAGAGAGTAACTTCGTTCCGCTCATGTTTTCCTGCAGAGGGCACAAGACCGTCAGCAGCGCGCAATATAAAACAATAAGCTATCAAAATTGCTGAACATGAATACGAAAAGTAGTCGGATGCAATAACATACTTACGCACGAGAAGAATTTTTGCTCTCCTAAGCAGCGCTATCAAATGCCTCATAGGCTGCCGCAGTTCCAAATGGCCAGCTGATTTTGATAGTTCATGCGGTGTCATCGTGCGGGAGGGGAGACTAGATTCTTAACAAATTTAGGAGCTTTTCTGTTTTGGCCCTCTATAAAATTGCGAGCAACAAAGATCCCTTGAGAGCCGACAACTTCGCGGAAAAAATGAAACGATGTATGGAGTCAATAGAAGGAAAACAAGATAAGATCAGTTCTCAGTGTCGTCGACGAAATGAAAAGACGACTGCCATTGTATCAAAAATGAAAAAGCTCCTGGTTGCAGAAGAAATCCCACGCTTGAAACAAAAAGATGTTGTCAAAAAACAAGGCAAAGAGCACCAGCTCCCAATGACAACGATCTTGCGCTGACAAAGCTCAACTTACTCACTTTCAGCGTCAGAAGCCTAGTTGACCTCAACAGAGCAAACAGCGTAGCAAGAGCGACTATGAAATTCTCTGTCTCACAGAGACTTGGTTGATCCCAGATATACCCGATGATTCCCCCCGTTTTATCATCTACATGAAAGACAGCCGCAGTGACAACAACTACAGAAAACATGGTGAATTCTTATTAGCAGTAAAAAATCATGTAAACAGCAGTCTTCTTAAGTTGAATTCAGACGCAAAAAGTATCACTGCTGAGCTCAAAACAACAACTGGGTTTGTCTTGAACAGCTGCATCTACAATCCCCCTGAAAACAGTTTCTACAAGTTACCGCTAAGCTCCCTCAAAAAAATTTTTTAATAAAATCATCAACGAGACAAATGTGACTGCTTCGGTAATTACCGGGGACATCAATTTTCAGCATAAAATTGGGAATGTTTGACATCAAAATACACTTACGAAACAGCCATACTTGACCTCTTAGAACATGCCAATTTCTAACAAAACCTCTCCTTCTAGTAGTGTTGATGTTATACTAACCCAAGATAGGGAACGGATAGAACACTCGGCTATCGCCGAAACTGGAAGAATTCTACTGCCTTTCTGATCATCATCTCTTCAAGACAATAATCCTGCATAAACGTGTGACTAATGATAAAAACTTTTTTGCATTCAACAAAGCAGATTGGAACTCCATCAACACACTTGTTGCCGAAAACGATTCCAACTTTACTACTATAGATATGTTGATGAGCTTGTGCGCCTGTGGTAAGTCTGGATACGCAAGATAATGAACAAATGGGTTCCTCGCATATTTAAGCATAGCTCAAGTCTTCTCCCATGGATATCGGCAAGCACATTTCATCTCATGAAAATTTAAGCGACAATGAAGAGAAAAAAGGAAGACAAACCAAATCTTCGTCCAACGGAAAGAAACTGCACTGAAGAATGAGATTGAAGACGACCAAGCCAATTTTGACAAAAAATCTTCCACAGCAGCCGAATGTCAGATCTCCAGAAATATCTCAAGTCACTACACAAACGCAGAGTACTCCCTCAAAAAATGTATCTCGCAATCAATGATGACAATCAAAATTTCCCGCACATCTAACGATCTATGAAATAGTAAACTTTTCAATACTTTTTTTTTCATCGTGGAAACTCTATGGACAAAAATTACAAGAAGAACGAAAATAATTTGATCAAACTCTCAGAGGATGAAATCAAGGAAACCCTTTCAAGTCTGGATGGAAACAAAGCAAGTGGACCAAATAACATTTGTAACACCGTCTTGGAAAACATCTCGAACCTCTTTAAATTGCATCTCCTTGTCTTTCAAAACTGCATTAACAAAGGTTCGTTCCCATTCCAGTAGAAAGTAAGCAAAGTGACACCCATCGATAAGGAGATTGACAAGCCCATTAGCCAGCTCACAAACGTGTCCAAAACTTTTGAAAGAGTCATCTTCCTGCATTTGTATCCAGTCATTGAAACACAGGTTGATAAGAGACAATTTGATTTGCAGCACAAACGCTCGGCAATTCTGCAGCTCATATGTACCTAAGATAAGAGAATGAACTCTACGACGCAGCAAACAAAGGACACATACATGCCCTCTACGTGAACTTCAAAAAAGCTTTCGATAAAGTTTCCCACGTAAATCTACCCGAAAAGCTACAAGATTTCAGCACTGATAGAAAAGTTCTCAGTCTCTTAAGCAGCTACCTTAGAGAGCGTACAAAATGTGTCAAAATAAACAATGCCAGGTAAAGTCTTACGAATGTGACCGGTGGTGTTCCCCAAGCGTCAATTCTAGGGCATCTCTTCTCCCTTTCCAACACCAGCGACCTTCCCAGAGCCGTTGACAATTATTCATTGTATGGCTATGCTGATGACTTCAAAGTCACCATGGAGAGGAAAACTGACGCAATTCGGCTTGTTGGAAAGATTCGAACCTTGAGTGAAGATAACCACCTGTCCCTTAGCGTCGAGAAAAGCAAATTACTTTTCTGAAAGGAAGCGCCTCGTGCGAATCCGGCGATTCACTAGAAGTGGTGTGGCTACAAAAGGAGCTTGGAGTAATCATATCTAGAAAACTCTCTGGAGTGATAATTGCTCTCGAGTAACAACCAAGGCTTGGCGATCCTTCTGGTTATTGGGAAAAAACTTTACTCACAAAGCGAATCCAGCCACAAAACAATGCGTACGTTGGTTACGTAGTGCCTGTTCTGACCTTCGCTTTCCAAATCTGGTTCGCATCAAAAAATGACATGAAGTCGCTTGAAAGAGTGCAACGCGAAGCCACTGCATAGATATGATGAAAGGATGCTGATTACAAACAGCGACTACTAAATCTGAACATATTGCCTGTATCGTTGTATCTCGAACTACGCGATATTCTTTTCTTCAACGCAATATGTCAAGACAGGTATATTCCAGATGCGAACGACAAACCTAAACCCAGATAAACAGAAACGCGGCAAAACGAAAACTTCAAAGTTCCCTCTAACTGGCTGAAGAAGACCGTACCGTTTTTGGACACGGACTGCGCGACTATGAACACCCCTGAAAATGAATAAACGAAATCAGGACTGAGAAAGATGTAACCTTGAATCTTCGATAGGAGCTACAAGGAGATGGAACCCTGCACCTGGCGAATTCTGTCTCTGTAACCCTGCCAAGAAATTTGTGTCAGCTGAAAACTGATGGGTGATTTCACCCCTGGTCTTTCTCTGAAGTCTATCTACTACTACTACTACTACTACTACTACTACTACTACTACTACTACTACTACTACTACCAGCTTAATGAGCAATCTTTTATGACCCCCAGGCGCACGTGCTATTTTCTTACACAGTAACGAGCTATATAACAACGTATAATTTGTAACTGGGGGTCATAAAAAACACCGGGGGGGGGGGGGTTGGAAACAGAATAGATCCTAAATTAGTTTATATAAGTTTGATTTTTCAGTTTTTATTCAGAATCATGGCAACGCGTGATGAAAGTTTGACTGAGTTATGCAAATGGCTGGCTGTTGAACCATCGCTGCTTCCGGATACCCTATGGCTGAGTGGCCGACAGTCGTCTGGTAAAACGTATTTGATCCGAAAAATGGAAAGCAGCTTTGAAAAAGGGAATTTCATTGTTATTTTCAAAGACTGTACAACGTTTTCGTCCTTTAAAGATCTGGTTCAAGATATGTACTGCGAGATAACTGATAATGAAACAACGAAACTGTCACCGGCTGAAATATTTGACCTTCTGAAGGAACGAAAGAAATTTCTTCTCATATTGGATCACTGCGATAACTTGCTAGGTTCTCTCTCGGGTTTGATTCAATGTTTTTTTTTACCTATATGCGTACATCAGTTTTAAAATATATGGAAAAATAAAAAAATTTTGTCTTCGAAAAATTTTGATTGATTGTTAGCTAGTCTTTTGGTGATTAGTTAGTTAGATTGGTAGCCAGTATTTTGGCGTGTGGATTGGGTATTTAGATTGGCAGCTAGTAGTTTGCATGCCTAATCTTTTTTCAGATTTGCATTTCTCGTTAGAATGGGAAAATAGAGTTAGGCTAGCTCGTTAATAAAAGTAAAAGTTCAAATAAAACACTTACACGGGGGTAAAATTCTTTTTGAAAGCAGTTCATTTTTAAATTTGTCTTACACTGACTCCGATTCAATACACAAATCTTATACAACTTTTTCTGTATTGCACTTATTCAACTGAATTTTAAGGTATGATTTGAGCTGGTCGCCATTAAACTCCCCTCAATAAATTCCGGCCATTGTCTAGAGCAGGAAACTTTAACTTGGTGCAGTAACACCCATAATGAATATTTTTCGTTACTTTGACAGTATACAGTTGTTTCACGAACGGACTGATCTGACGGACTTCATGGAGGCCAAGCTATACTGAAAAGAAAAACTTGCATCCAAATAAACGACATTGTTGTTTAAAACTTTGACTTTTGTTCCTCAGCAGTCCTAAGAATCGGTAAAATGCACTTTCTTTCCATCCTTCTCTTTTTGCCACCCTACTCAGTAAGTTTCGGTTGAACCAAAATTGATTGAAAAATATCTGAACAGCTGGTTTTCTCTTTCAAACTTGTTTAAACTCCTAGCATGCAGAACCTCTACGTCCCAGGAGACTTTAACTTACCTAATGTCAACTATGCTATAATGAACAGTCCTAGTGCGTATGAAGCAAGTACCCGTGACGGTTTGAACTAATTTTACTTTTTTCCACTTATCTCACAGCCTACTCATAGAGCAGGAAATGTTTAATTGCTCTTGAACGAAGCGGTCTTTTGTTATACAAATTTTTCGCTTGACCTTTTTGCAGCACTTGTCTTCTAGAACATTCTGTGACTTCTCAAGCGACTTTTTCCCGCTTTCGTTCTTCATTTGTGAGTGATCTCTTCTGCTCTCATTCCGAAGTAATGATTGTTGCTAATATGACACATTCAGAAGTGCATATGATTATGAAGCGGAAGGCTAATGGTTCGAATCCCGGTTGGGTCAAATGTTTTTCCAACCGCCTGTCGTTCGAGAGCAATTCTTCCAAATTTAGTCAATTTATGTTTAGGACAAATTGATAAATAAAGATTTATGTCTTGTGGAATGTTAAAATAAAGATTTATGTCTTGTGGAATGATAAATAAAGATTTATGTCTTGTGGAACGTGCGGGAGGGGAGACTAGATTCTTAACAAATTTAGGAGCTTTTCTGTTTTGGCCCTCTATAAAATTGCGAGCAACAAAGATCCCTTGGGAGCCGACAACTTCGCTGAAAAAATGAAACGATGTATGGAGTCAATAGAAGGAAAACAAGATAAGATCAGTTCTCAGTGTCGTCGATGAAATCACGGAAAAGACGACTGCCATTGTATCAAAAATGAAAAAGCTCCCGGTTGCAGAAGAAATCCCACGCTTGAAACAAAAAGATGTTGTCAAAAAACAAGGCAAAGAGCACCAGCTCCCAATGACAACGATCTTGCGCTGACAAAACTCAAGTTACTCACGTTCAGCGTCAGAAGCCTAGTTGACCTCAACAGAGCAAACAGCGTAGCAAGAACGACTATGAAATTCTCTGTCTCACAGAGACTTGGTTGATCCCAGATATACCCGATGATTCCCCCCGTTTTATCATCTACATGAAAGACAGCCGCAGTGACAACAACTACAGAAAACATGGTGAATTCTCATTAGCAGTAAAAAATCATGTAAACAGCAGTCTTCCTAAGTTGAATTCAGACGCAAAAAGTATCACTGCTAAGCTCAAAACAGCAACTGGGTTTGTCTTGAACAGCTGCATCTACAATCCCCCTGAAAACAGTTTCTACAAGTTACCGCTAAGCTCCCTCAAAAAAATTTTTTAATAAAATCATCAACGAGACAAATGGAACTGCTTCAGTAATTACCGGGGACATCAATTTTCAGCATAAAATTGGGAATGTTTGACATCAAAATACACTTACGAAACAGCCATACTTGACCTCTTAGAACATGCCAATTTCTAACAAAACCTCTCCTTCTAGTAGTGTTGATGTTCTACTAACCCAAGATAGGGAACGGATAGAACACTCGGCTATCGTCGAAACTGGAAGAATTCTACTGCCTTTCTGATCATCATCTCTTCAAGACAATAATCCTGCATAAACGTGTGACTAATGATAAAAACTTTTTTGCATTCAACAAAGCAGACTGGAACTCCATCAACACACTTGTTGCCGAAAACGATTCCAACTCTACTACTATAGATATGTTGATGAGCTTGTGCGCCTGTGGTAAGTCTGGATACGCAAGATAATGAACAAATGGGTTCCTCGCATAACTAAGCATAGCTCAAGTCTTCTTCCATGGATATCGGCAAGCACATTTCATCTCATGAAAATTTAAGCGACAATGAAGAGAAAAAAGGAAGACAAACCAAATCTTCGTCCAACGGAAAGAAACTGCACTGAAGAATGAGATTGAAGACGACCAAGCCAATTTTGACAAAAAATCTTCCGCAGCAGCCGAATGTCAGATCTCCAGAAATATCTCAAGTCACTACACAAACGCAGAGTACTCCCTCAAAAATGTATCTCGCAATCAATGATGACAATCAAAATTTCCCGCACATCTGACGATCTATGAAATAGTAAACTTTTCAATACTTTTTTTTCATCGTGGAAACTCTGTGGACAAAAATTACAAGAAGAACGAAAATAATTTGATCAAACTCTCAGAGGATGAAATCAAGGAAACCCTTTCAAGTCTGGATGGAAACAAAGCAAGTGGACCAAATAACATTTGTAACACCGTCCTGGAAAACATCTCGAACCTCTTTAAATTGCATCTCCTTTTCTTTCAAACCTGCATTAACAAAGGTTCGTTCCCATTCCAGTAGAAAGTAAGCAAAGTGACACCCATCTATAAGGAGATTGACAAGCCCATTAGCCAGCTCACAAACGTGTCCAAAACTTTTGAAAGAGTCATCTTCATGCATTTGTATCCAGTCATTGAAACACAGGTTGATAAGAGACAATTTGATTTGCAGCACAAACACTCGGCATTTCTGCAGCTCATTTGTACCTAAGATAAGAGAATGAACTCTACGACGCAGCAAATAAAGGACACATACATGCCCTCTACGTGAACTTCTAAAAAGCTTTCGATAAAGTTTCCCACGTAAATCTACTCGAAAAGCTACAAGATTTCAGCACTGATAGAAAAGTTCTCAGTCTCTTAAGCAGCTACCTTAGAGAGCGTACAAAATGTGTCAAAATAAACAATGCCAGGTAAAGTCTTACGAATGTGACCGGTGGTGTTCCCCAAGCGTCAATTCTAGGGCATCTCTTCTCCCTTTCCAACACCAGCGACCTTCTCAGAGCCGTTGACAATTATTCATTGTATGGCTATGCTGATGACTTCAAAGTCACCATGGAGAGGAAAACTGACGCAATTCGGCTTGTTGGAAAGATTCGAACCTTGAGTGATGATAACCACCTGTCCCTTAGAGTCGAGAAAAGCAAATTACTTTTCTGAAAGGAAGCGCCTCGTGCGAATCCGGCGATTCACTAGAAGTGGTGTGGCTACAAAAGGAGCTTGGAGTAATCATATCTAGAAAACTCTCTGGAGTTATAATTGCTCTCGAGGAACAACCAAGGCTTGGCGATCCTTCTGGTTATTGAGAAAAAACTTTACTCACAAAGCGAATCCAGCCACAAAACAATGCGTACGTTGGTTACGTAGTGCCTGTTCTGACCTTCGCTTTCCAAATCTGGTTCGCATCAAAAAATGACATGAAGTCGCTTGAAAGAGTGCAACGCGAAGCCACTGCATAGATATGATGAAAGGATGCTGATTACAAACAGCGACTACTAAATCTGAACATATTGCCTGTATCGTTGTATCTCGAACTACGCGATATTCTTTTCTTCAACGCAATATGTCAAGACAGGTATGTTCCAGATGCGAACGACAAACCTAAACCCAGATAAACAGAAACGCGGCAAAACGAAAACTTCAAAGTTCCTTCTAACTGGCTGAAGAAGACCGTACCGTTTTTGGACACGGACTGCGCGACTATGAACACCCCTGAAAATGAATAAACGAAATCAAGACTGAGAAAGATGTATCCTTGAATCTTCGATAGGAGCTACAAGGAGATGGAACCCTGCACCTGGCGAATTCTGTCTCTGTAACCCTGCCAAGAAATTTGTGTCAGCTAAAAACTGATGGGTTATTTCACCCCTGGTCTTTCTCTGAAGTCTATCTACTACTACTACTACTACTACCAGCTTAATGAGCAATCTTTTATGACCCCCAGGCGCACGTGCTATTTTCTTACACAGTAACGTGCTATATAACAACGTATAATTTGTAACTGGGGGTCATAAAAAACACCGGGGGGGGGGGGGGGGGTTGGAAACAGAATAGATCCTAAATTAGTTTATATAAGTTTGATTTTTCAGTTTTTATTCAGAATCATGGCAACGCGTGATGAAAGTTTGACTGAGTTATGCAAATGGCTGGCTGTTGAACCATCGCTGCTTCCGGATACCCTATGGCTGAGTGGCCGACAGTCGTCTGGTAAAACGTATTTGATCCGAAAAATGGAAAGCAGCTTTGAAAAAGGGAATTTCATTGTTATTTTCAAAGACTGTACAACGTTTTCGTCCTTTAAAGATCTGGTTCAAGATATGTACTGCGAGATAACTGATAATGAAACAACGAAACTGTCACTGGCTGAAATATTTGACCTTCTGAAGGAACGAAAGAAATTTCTTCTCATATTGGATCACTGCGATAACTTGCTAGGTTCTCTCTCGGGTTTGATTCAATGTTTTTTTTACCTATATGCGTACATCAGTTTTAAAATATATGGAAAAATAAAAAGATTTTGTCTTCGAAAAATTTTGATTGATTGTTAGCTAGTCTTTTGGTGATTAGTTAGTTAGATTGGTAGCTAGTATTTTGGCGTGTGGATTGGGTATTTAGATTGGCAGCTAGTAGTTTGCATTCCTAATCTTTTTTCAGATTTGCATTTCTTGTTAGAATGGGAAAATAGAGTTAGGCTAGCTCGTTAATAAAAGTAAAAGTTCAAATAAAACACTTACACGGGGGTAAAATTCTTTTTGAAAGCAGTTCATTTTTAAATTTGTCTTACACTGACTCCGATTCAATACACAAATCTTAAACAACTTTTTCTGTATTGCACTTATTCAACTGAATTTTAAGGTATGATTTGAGCTGGTCGCCATTAAACTCCCCTCATTAAATTCCGCCCATTGTCTAGAGCAGGAAACTTTAACTTGGTGCAGTAACACCCATAATGAATATTTTTCGTTACTTTGACAGTATACAGTTGTCTCACGAACGGACTGATCTGACGGACTTCATGGAGGCCAAGCTATACTGAAAAGAAAAACTTGCATCCAAATAAACGACATTGTTGTTTAAAACTTTGACTTTTGTTCCTCAGCAGTCCTAAGAATCGGTAAAATGCACTTTCTTTCCATCCTTCTCTTTTTGCCACCCTACTCAGTAAGTTTCGGTTGAACCAAAATTGATTGAAAAATATCTGAACAGCTGGTTTTCTCTCTCAAACTTGTTTAAACTCCTAGCATGCAGAACCTCTACGTCCCAGGAGACTTTAACTTACCTAATGTCAACTATGCTATAATGAACAGTCCTAGTGCGTATGAAGCAAGTACCCGTGACGGTTTGAACTAATTTTACTTTTTTCCACTTATCTCACAGCCTACTCATAGAGCAGGAAATGTTTAATTGCTCTTGAACGAAGCGGTCTTTTGTTATACAAATTTTTCGCTTGACCTTTTTGCAGCACTTGTCTTCTAGAACATTCTGTGACTTCTCAAGCGACTTTTTCCCGCTTTCGTTCTTCATTTGTGAGTGATCTCTTCTGCTCTCATTCCGAAGTAATGATTGTTGCTAATATGACACATTCAGAAGTGCATATGATTATGAAGCGGAAGGCTAATGGTTCGAATCCCGGTTGGGTCAAATGTTTTTCCAACCGCCTGTCGTTCGAGAGCAATTCTTCCAAATTTAGTCAATTTATGTTTAGGACAAATTGATAAATAAAGATTTATGTCTTGTGGAATGTTAAAAATTTGTCTTAAAGTGACCACTATTACATTTTTTGACCAAAAAAAACAAAAGCTGCCCAAAAAACATCACCTTTCTCAGATTCTTTCAAAAAAACTCAAGCAGTGATCTTTCAAAGTTTGTCGACGCTTTTTGCCGAAATTGCTTAGACCGTTACCCTGAGGATGTAGTTGAAAATTTTTACAGTTTGCTTTTGAAAAACTTACGTTTGCTCAAAAAGAAAACCAAGAAAAGGATGTCACGCTCGTTCACCTCTACCTCTGTTAAAACCCACCATATGAACATGAATACAGTCAAACGGAAGTCTGTATCAGGTCCGAGAAAAATAATAGAAGCGCATTAGATTGGCTCTAGAGCAGCTCATTAACTACAATTCAAAATGACTGTTTCCAATTTTTTCTCTCATTAGGCGACACCAGTTTTCTAAACAGTTTCAAAATAAAGAATCAGATTGTGAGACCTCAGTATTGTGGCAATTAGTTTCAATTTGTTTTTTTTTTGCAAGAACTTTAACAAAACTATCAATAGATCGACGTATCAGAAGTGTCCCGCCTACAATTTTCTTATCTGATGTTTTTAACACTTTCTACTGCTAAAATTAAAAGCTTTTTTGCGCTGACAATTACTCATCCTACGCAGCAAATGCTTCTTTCCCAGTCAAAATCCTTAAACTGCCCTGATCTCCGTAGGAACTTTCTGATCAATACTTGTAATCGAAGTAATGTAAATCCTTCCAAATTATGCAATCAACTGAAGAAAGCTATCAATAAACCGACGTTATCAGAAGTCACGCCTACAATTTTCTTGTAATGTTTTCAACTCTTTTCACTACTAAAATGAAAAGCCTACGACGCAAATGATTCTTTACCAGTCAAAATCCTAAAACTGGTCCAATTTCTTTAGCAACTTTCTGATTAACACATTTATTTGAAGTGTTTCCCAATTTGTGGAAAACAGCTGATGAGACCTCTTCACAAAGGTAGATCTAAACCAATTAGACTTCTTCCTATAGTTTTAATTTTTTTACTTCATTTCATTGTGATGGTGTAGAGATTGGTACACAAATCGGAACAATCTTTCCAGAGCCCGGGTCGCCACGTGGAGACCCCTATTGTTCAGCTCTGCTATTCTGCAGCTAAATACACGTTCCCTGTCTGGTCGCGCTCCAGTCACTGTAACAAAGTGAATACAGTCCTGAATGAAACTTGCCGGAGGATCACAGGTTGCACTAAGATCACGAAGATGAGCGAACTCCTCGCACTGGCCGGAATAAGCCCACCGGAGATAAGGAGGGAAGCAGCTACTCGAAGAAAAAATGGAATTAGGAGACCGACAAAAGACACCCGATGTACGGCCATAAACAGACACCGAGGCGGCTAAGAATCCCGACAGAGCTTCCTAAGCAGAGCTCGAGCATGTGAAAATAGCCATAACTTCAGAACAAAAAATGGAACCTCTTGAACGGACTGAGAAGAGAAAACCTAACACCGTTAGAGGAAAGCATACCACCAGGAGGGCAGCTCTCATGGAAAAGACTGAACAGGCTCAAAGCAGAAGCAGGGAGATGCCGAGAGACCCTGCACAAATGGGGAGAAGTGGATAGCCCCTGTGCGAATGTGGACCCCTGAAAGCATAACACACCTGACCCAGTTCCCGCTGAGAACAGCAGTGACAACATTCGACCTCTGGTGAGCAAATGAAAAAGCAATTGCAGCTGGCCCAGGAAATCAACTTCATTTAGATTGTGGACACTAAGAAGACTTATTTTTGAGTGAATTATCTTCAACATTGTTTACCCCAAGATTAGAAACAAATTTCATTCCAATAAGTTTGGCTTTCAGTCACATAAAAGAGCAATTGTTCAGTTTGTTGCATTATTTGAAATTCTTTTCAATAATGTAGCCAAAGCAAAGATTCTCTACTGCATCAACTTTGGTTACGTAAAATCCTGTCAGGTTGCTTTACCATTTTGACATTTTTAATTCTTACCTAGGCAACTGTCACCAACTGGTTACCTTTAAGTCACTTATCTGCATTTTTTACCGGTTCAACGTGGCTTACCCCAGGGTTCTGTATTCGCCCCTTAATATTCGCCATTTTTAATGATCTACACTGTTTTTGTCGATGCAATTCCATGGGTTGTTGCGGATGATTTGATACTAGTATTCAAATCCTTAAACTTCGAAAAGGACTTGAGCATATAAGCTCTGTAGAACTTACAAAATGTCATAATATCAAACGTTGCTAAAACGAAATGTCTGGTTCAAAGGAAATTTGTGCATTAAAGGAAATTTGTGCATGACTTGGACCTCCTGTTTTGCATTCTTATCAACAGTCTCCGGACAGAATTAAATTTCAGTGACACAAATTTCTTTGTCGATTTTGTGAAAGCACAAATTATTGCCCAAATATTCAACTTGCAATTGACAAAAGTAACGCTGTTTTGACGTTGAATTTTGGAGGAACGAATGACTAGTAGAGAACCTGAAGACATTACTATATAGGTAAATACTATAGATTTTTACAGTAGCATGGTCATACAGTACATCGACGTAAACCATCATAGTACTATGTTCTTGTTAATAGCCGCACAGTGATTGCTGGGGCTATTATTGACCTTCTCTTGGTTTTTTTACGACCCGAAGAGGAGTATTGGTTTTCTTGAGGTTTCTTGTTACCGAAAGTACTGTTCGTTCAGATGGCGTTGTGACCTAAAAGAGAAAGTTAGTAAAGTTGCCGTGTAAACTATTTTTTTCTGAGCCGGAGTTTGATATGCGCTGCGTTAAGTGAATGAGTTTCACTTTGAAAAGTTTTTTTGACAGAATGGCGCATATAGATAACCGTTTTTAGCCATTTTTCGTTTGTAATTTGTTTTTTGTGAAATTAATTTTTATTCGATGTATTACCATGCTCTCGAATAATTTCATGGTTATGTTCTTTTTTTTTCGTGGTTGATAATTGTTCGTTTGCAATAATGGCAGTCAATTTGAATGTGTGTGAGTTCCATTTTGAACAGTTCCAATGCGTTGTTTTCGTTTCTAATTCCTTGTGGAAATCATTGCCGTCAATGATCAAAGTCAATCTATTTTTCTTGACGTACCGCAATTAAAATCACTAATTTTATGGGTTAAGTTTTTTGTCAAAATGTTGCTCAAAATGATGCCTCAAATTTATTTTGATCAAATGCTGTTCAATTAATACATTTTGGTAATTTTGCGTCTGTTTAAACCAAGTGATTTCTTAATATTTTTTTATTGTTGACGGGTATCTAAATATTCAGATTTTATTAGTTATGGGATGGATACTTAGGGTATTTAGGGTATTTTGGCATTGAGTAAAATTGCATGTGGTAAAATCGCAAGTTGGGTATGATGGCATTGGGTAAATTGTCCCGACACTAAAATAATCAATGTTTTTGCCACTAGGTTGTCCTTTTTGCCATAAATGGTCCGCATACGCATAGAACGATCGCTAGAAAAAGGACGCAATTTTTTATACTTGTGTATTTTGAGTAAACTTACTCTGAACAAGTGATCGTGGAACAATTTGCTTATTGAACATGAGAGAAACCTTAATAAATTGCAGATGAAAAGTCGTCACAGCTTCTCTCACTACCGGAGCTAACTAATCAGAAGGTATCAATCGTTATTGTGAGTCGATGTCAGCCCGACTATTTCCTTCAACCCTCCCAGACGCTTCCCGTTCATATTCATTTAGACATGTACACACAGGACGAATGTGTGGAAATAATATCGAGAGACCTTATCCACAACGATGTTGACAGCACTGTGTTAAGCTTTTACATTAAATCAATGGTTGGGCTCGTATATTTGTACAATCCTGATCTTTTCCTGATGCGAAAGTTGATTCATAAGCATTTGAGTACGTTTCTCCGACCACTCAATGACGGTTTATGCGGAATTCGGGACCTAAGACGACTTTGGACTCTTTTTGAACCGGTTGTGATAACGAAAGCCGGTTCTGATTCAACTGGAGGATCCACATTGGCTTGTCTGGATCCGTACCCGCGTGACCGAGTGGCAGAGGACACTCTTCCATACGACAGTAATTTCATCATTGTGGCTGCTTACTTGGCCAGCTACAATCCGCCTACCAGTGACACAAGGTAACATTGCCAAAACAGTCTTAATGTAGAAGGTCAAAACAGGAAACTTTTTCAAGTCCCTTTGACATTTTTCGCTAACTATATCAATATATAAAATCTATATCAGTACCTTAAAGTATATGCTAGGTGACTCTGCTTTAAGTCACCGATAATGTCTGACGTTTGTTTAGCACCGCGTAGCGCCTCGAGAATTGCAGCCCAGAAGTTGGAAGTGCTTCTGCAGAGATCTAACCTTGCTCGAAACAAATTTACAAGTTTGAAATTGCCGAATGTTCGTGCAAGTCAAAATCTGGTATTGTGACTTTTTTTACGACTAGAAAGGTTGGTTTATACGACTCAAAGAGTTGGTCTTTACGACTCAAAGAGGCGTCTTTATTTTCTCGATTTTTTTTAGCTGGAGAAAGTTTATTAGTCGATCTTTGAATTACCTGTTTTGGATCCACTACAATTTGTAGAAAAATAATAGCCGCGTCAGCTTCTCAGCCGGATATTATAGCGCTCCTATTTTTTAAATTTTAATTCGAAGAATTTGGATTGTATTGGGGCGCTCTCTTTTTTTAAGACCTCTTCACTCATTTTTATGATTTTTGAAGTCAAATTGGAGAAGTGATTTTGGTCACGCCGATACAGGAAGTGGAGCGAAAAAGCGTGTTTTGCGGCGTAAAATTTTTTCGGTCTAATTTGAAGTAGAGTGAGAAAACGATGTTTGAACAAGAGTTCGCTTTCTCGCTAGTGAGGTTTTGTTCACATGCGGCAATTTCACTCTGATTTTTACTGTTTGTTCGATTTTTTGGATAGTATTTTTTTCTAAATGTTTTTCTAATCCATTTATAGTTCAGTCTAGGCCTAGTTTTTTGTTTGAACCAAATTTCCATTTCTCGCTAGTGGATTTTTGTAAACACGCGGCATTTTGACATTGATTTTCTGTTTTTTTAAATTTTTTATAGCTGCACAGCGATAGCCTTCTCTTGTTTTTTAACTATTATTGACCTTCTCTTGTTTTTTTTATTTTGTCAAGATTTTTTTCACGATCATATGAGGTCACAATCACTTCAAATTTGCTTTTTCATTCGTTCATGCAATTTCAACTGAATTGCGTGCGTGACGTAATTTTTCATTCTTAGTGGAGCGAGTTTTTTTGTTCATTTGCATGATCAAATTTTTGGTCACAAGTGACTTGCCTTACTCTCAAAAATGACTTCCTCTCTCTGAAAATGACTGTTTTAAATCTAATTAAAAGAGATAAGGTCAAGTGAGTGTATGTCACTCTAATTGAAGGTTATTTAAGAGCAGCTAATAGAAGCAGCAAGTTAGTTACCTTTTTTCCACTCAAGTCTGATGACTCGAAGATTTAAAAATTTAAGACACATGGTAATCGTTTCAGCGGCAATTACGGATTTGTCTGTGAAGTTCCGGGGCTTCGAATCGCTTCCGGATTTTTTTCCCGGCTATGTTTATTTCGTCAAGATTTATGTTACGAACACCGTATGACGTCACGACAAATCTGCTTTTTGTTTATTCGTTCGTGCAATTTCAACTGAATTGCGTGCGTGACGTCGTTTTTGACTCTTATTGGAGTGAATTTTTTGTTCATTAGCGTGATTACAGTTTTAGTCACACGTAACTTTTCCTTCAAAAATGACTTCCTCTCTTTGGAATTGATTTTTGTTTACTTTAATAAGGTCAGGCGAATGTATGTCAATCTAATTGAAGGTTACTTAAGAGCAGCTATAAGAAGCAGCAACGAGTTATACAGTTTTATAATCAAACATAACCCCTCAGCATTTAATGAAAAAGTTTTCGTCTTTTACTATCTTTTTGGGATTGCAGATCTACGAAGCTATTGCGGCTCTTTCTGGCAATCTCCAGCTATGTTTTCGGTCTGTTTTTTTTAGAGATGGTTTTCACAATTCAGTAATAGTCCGTTTAAGGTCTAGTTTTCTGATTAGTCAATGAATTTTCTTTGAATTGTACGTCAGGACTTGTCCTGCTATGTTTTTTTTACTTCGTCGAACAAAAAAATGTTTCGCTTTACCTCATTTTGCCGCTTTTTCAACATTTTGCGTGAAATCTTTTTTACTTCTCTAGGCTAGTTTCCCTCTTCTCTCATTCTGCTAAAAGTGATTTTGAGCATCAATTGCTCAGCAAAGCAATTCAAAATGAACAGAGTCAGTGTAAAAATTGAAGTCAGAAATAGAAACGGGATAAACCCATAAAGCCCAATTTTTGATGCCCGTTACTCAAACTTTGTTCTTAGTTACCATCCCTAATGCTTATTGGTTTTGATTCTAGCTCCTATGTCGTTCTCTTATGAAACCGAAGTATGTTCAGCTCCAAAATGACATCAAACTAGTTCGCACTTAAAATTGTTTGTACAATAATCATTTTTTGATTAGTTTTTTCTCTTCTTTCAATCCTTATCTTGGTTATGGGAATCAATAGTGGCTTTTTTCCGGCAATCTGCCCGGTATGTTTTCGGTTTGTTGTGGGAATGACGGCGTAGGACGTTATCGCAGCTATTGTCTGGAGATTGGCCGACTATGTTTTTATTTGAGATGTTAAGAGGATTATCGGTTGTAGAATTTTTTGCAGGAACGATTGACTCGTTTTCCGAATTTTAATTCATTTGTTGCAAAGTTTGAAAGAAATTTTTCAGGCTAGGAAAAATTGATGTGTTTTTTGAACAATTTTGGCGGACAAAAGAAACGGCAGTGATTTTGTTTCTACTGCTTGTTGACATGAGTAGTAATTTTTAGTGTGATACTTTGTGCAGATTCAATGGACCTAATGAAAAAATTCTCTCTGTGGAAGCTTTTGTTTTGTTAGTTGCTGTCAAAAGACGCTTTTTTTAATCAGGAGTTTGCTTGTGTCGGTCTTTTAAATTGTTTTTGCAACGTTTTGGGTTTTTTTATTACATTTTCAACCCACGTTCACGTACTCTTACGCAGCAACTCACCAACTAACCCCATTTTACCTACACCGAACTAATTCTTCCCCTGCATATTGTTTGAGATATTTGCCGAGAAAAAAATGCTAATGTTATCTGCCACAATAATTGGTTAAAATTTTGTTAGACGATAAAATTTATTGGATCACAGGGGTATGCTTTCACACGCTACTGAACTTTTGTGAAATTGTTTTTCTAAAAATTGAATCCCGATTGAATCCAAATTGAACGTTTGGTTTTAAAAAGTCAAAAATTTCGCTTAATAGCAGAATTACCTGAGATAATTGCTGTATGCAAACATAAGTGGGACGCACAATTATGTAACTCGATTAACCCATTTGGCCATGCCTCAGTGGCCTAGGAGACTTGATATGAATCTATTACAACCGAACCAAATATCACGTCCGTCCTCAATTCTGATTGGTTAATGTCTCCTTTAATGTTCCTTAGCTTCCTCCACATGTGGCGATGAGAACGTGCTAATCTTTGGTAACTTCTAAGAGAGGCACCGTGACGCAGTAAGGCTCGAGAAGGTGTTTGTTGATGACGACCACCTTTTGGTTCATTTCGGGATTTCCCTGGGCTATGTTTTGCCATTCAGAACTGAGAGAGAAGCATTAGTGGACGGTTGTTTTTTACGACTCAAAGAGGCGGATTTATTATTTTCGGGATTTTTATAGCTGGAGAAAATTTCATTAGTCGGTCGTCGAATTATCTGTTTTCGAACAGAAGTAATTGATTTAAAATGAATCAATATGTCAGCTTTAAAGTTTCATTGGGAATGAGTTCTTTTTAATGTGACAATAGCTTTTTAAAAGAATTTTTGGAGGGAGATTATGTGATCACTGTGGCATGCTTTCAGACGCTACAAAAAACTGTACAGCTAAAAACGTATAGCAGTTATTCTGCGGACTATCATGAATTATACAGAAAGTCAAAATGGTCCCTAATCTCTTTGTTTAGGTTCTTCGTGAAACAACGAATGAGTAAGAAGCCGACAAATGCCAAGGTCAATGTGAACAAACTGAACCACGTTATGGGACCAAAGGCATTTGTCCTTGAACGACTTCTTGCAATTTTCTACGCAATTCACGAAGAGCCCGAAAGATGCGTGCTTGCTAATTTATTTGCACAGATATCTTCTTTGGTCTCAAAAAATTATCTGGTGCGTCATGGCGCTGAAATGCTGGATCAGCCAAAATACATGTGCATTGCCAAGTATGAATTTGTAGCCAAGTGTGCGAAGCAAATACAGTTTGACTTCAATGAGCATTTGTATGACTTTGCAGTTGGGTCTTGTTCGAACGTTTAATTTTATCATCTATTTGTCGCATAATGTCGATATTGTTCTGTGGGTTTGATATTTGATAATTTGTTTCAGTCCTCTGTGATGAAGAGAAAGGGTTCGCTCAGTTTTTTTTTATGAAAATGGAATTTATTGTTTACTGAAGAATCTTTATATCCTTAGTGTCTGTGGCGTTTCCTAGTGTGTTGGTATGCTGCCAACTATTGCCAATTTTCTTTTGTTTCTGTGCGTTAGGGAGCAATATGTTAAAATAAATGCGGAAACATCCACTCCAGTAAGTGTCAGCAGTGGAGTTCCACAAGGCTCCATTCTCGGACCACTGCTCTTTCTGCTGTTCATAAATGAGTTTACTCTGCTGTGTGTCAAAAGTCCTTGAGCGTCTCATCTTCAACACACTATACAAGTTTTGCCAACACCGCCTACACGAAAACCAATATGGATTCCGAAAAAATAGGTCAGCAGTGGTACAATTGTTGGTCTACCTTGATTCAATTTACCAAAAGTACGATGACCCCACAGTAGACAACCTGACAATTCTGTATCTCGACTTTGCTAAGGCCTTCGATAAAGTACCGCATGACTTGCTTATACTGAAACTCCAGTCCTTTGACATTGGCGGAAAGTTGTTGCAACTCATAAGCTCCTACTTGAGCGACACGATTGGTGCCATGACTATACAGAATTGGTGCTCCGAAAACAAAATGCAACTGAACACCTCTAAATGCAAGCTCCTCAACATAAAAGGCACTTTCACAGCAGCAATAGACAACCTTGAAATTGAACCGACGAATCTTCAACGCGACCTAGGACTATGGATCACCTCAAATCTCACGTGGAACGATAACTGTACCACGAGAACGAAGAAGGGATTAAGTGCACTGTTCCAACTGAAACGAAACCTGTCTACAAACAGCACGCGAAACAGTAAGCTAAATTCTTACGTTGGTTACGTTGTGCCAGTCCTGACCTACTGCTCTCAAGCATGGCAGCCGAACAAGTCGAATCTTGCGAAGTTTGAAAGGGTGCAGGAAATTGCTACCAAGTGGATACTGAATGCAAGTTTTGAATACAAAGATCGACTTCTACAGCTAAAGCTGCTGCCTCTCAGCTTATATGTCGAAATGCACAATCTCCTGCTTCTGATATCATTGGATAGAAACGAATACGACGTTGTTGTTGATCTACCTAGAGTCACCGAAGATAAAACTCGACAGCATACAAGAGGGGAACTGACGATCGGAACGAATCGACTCTACAAAACCGATGAAAACTTCTTCCATCGTACAAAATTATTATACAATATTATTATCAGAGTGTACACCAGCTACGGAAAATATCTCAATAAAGACACCATCTCCAAAATCTACTGGGACTACTTTCTGAGAAAATATGACAAGAGGGACAAATGAACTTGGCGAATTGTTTGCAAATGTGACCACTGCAATAACTGGAAAAAACTAGACTAAACTAAAACTACCTTTGGACTGAACTCATGTGGGTCTAACAAACCGTTGGATTTATTAATGTTTAAATCCTAAAGCCTTTACTACTACTACTACTACTACTACTACTACTACTACTACTACTACTACTACTACTACTACTTAATCATTGATGCCTTGATTAATTGCTCTCAAACGAAGTTTGTAGCAATTATATTAGTCCTGTCAGTTTTTTATGCAATTTTTCGCTTGACCGATTTTTCGTCTGACCCATTTGACTTTCAGCTCTGTTTCAGCTGAAACTGTTTACTTTTCAGAAACTGTTTACTGAGACTTATAGTTATGGTGTGAAGGGCGGTTATTAGAGGTTGAAAACCGCTCCACCGTTAATCCCCCCACTATTGCCCCATCCCCGCGCGCTGTTTACCCTCCACCCCGCTGTTGTCCCACCCCCATCAGCCGTCGGTGTACCCCCCGCCCCCTACCGTTTCTAGCTACTGACGAACAACCGCTCGCTAAAAACACGCAAATTTATACTTTTGCACAATTTTTTTCAAGCTTTTTCAACATCTGACTTTTTTTGATTTTTATTAGAGCTAGGTGTCAATGAAACTCCTCTAGGTTTTAATGAAAGGTTACTGCATAATTTCTTGTGGTAATAGAATGGTTTCAACATTTAAACATTACGAATTTTATCTTTTTTTGACAAAACGTGCGTTTTCAATTTTTTGACATTTATTTTTCCTTATTCAGGTTTTTCCAGACCCAGGGGCCAGAAAACCTCCAAAGGCGTTTGATAATAAGTTGCTGACAAATTTTTATTGGCCATGGGATAGTTTTTCAACTTTATAATGTCACAAATTTTAGCAATTTTTTAAGTTTTTTGAAAATTTTTAGTTTTTTAGATTGTTCAGCCTCAAGAAGCAAGGAGCCTCCTCTAGGGTTTGAAAATAGGTTACTGTATAATTTCTAGATCTAATAGAATGTCTTGCAAGATTTTAACATAACGACTTCTAGCGTTTTTTGGGCAATTTCTCTCATTTTTTTAAAAAGTTTATAGTCATTATTCATGCTTTTTTGAGCCTCAAGGGTCAGGAAACCTCCGTTAGGGCTTGATAATAAGTTACTGGAAAATTTTTGCTGGTCATGGATTATTTTTCATTTTTTTTAATATCACAAGTTTCAGCAATTTTTATAAACCTTATTATAAAACTCTTTTGTAAAAGATTTTAATATCACGAATTCAAGCAATTTTTTAAAACTTTTTTCAAACTCTTTTATAAAAGATTTTAATATCACGATTTCAAGTAATGTTTTACAATATTTGCAATTTATTCATGTCTTCGAATTTTTTCCGGCACCACGGGGCCTGGGACCTCCTCCAAGGTTTGATGATAAGCTGCCGCATAGTTTCTAGAGTTAATAGAATGATGATCAATGTTTTTTATTACTCCGATCTCAGTAATTTTTGGATCAAATTTAAGTTTTTTCTCAAATTTTTGGGAAATTTTTCATGTTCCAAGTGTATGGATCTTTGTGAGCCAGTGAAACTTTTTTATGTTTGAAACAGGTATACTGGATAGTCTCTTGAGACAATGAATAGTTAGAATATTAATGTCTTGAATTTAAGCAAAATTTGTTAAAATTTGGAATTGTTTCCAAAATTTTTAAATATTTTTTATAGTTTTTTGAGCTTAACTACCCTTACTGACCAACGAATCTTTTTATGTCTTGGACATGGGTTACTTGACAGAACTTTTGAGACAAAACATGGCTTTGAACTTTTTTTACTGTGAAATTGAAAACTTGTTTGTAATTTTGCCTTTCTCAGCTTTTTTCTATGATTTATTTACTGACAAGGCTAGAAAACAGAGTCGAATCCCACCATGGAAAATGTTGCTATCTTTTTCTTTCTGTCGGTTAGGGTTTCTCCTTTCTCGTTCACGTTCTATCTCTTTCACTCTCTCTCACTCTCATTCCATCTCTTTCTCTCTCTCTCTCTCTCTCTATCTATCTATCTTTTTGTTGATGCCGCACTTCAGCTGTTATGTGGCGTATTGTCATCATCACTATTTTTAGTACTGTGGGAGAACACTATTTGGCTGGTTGACCATTCTGATATGTCGCAGCAAAAAATTAATCTATAAAAAACCAGAAAAGTGTAACATCTTTTTAACTAATTGAAAACTGGTTTACTCAAAATCAGCTTTTCTGAAATATTAGGTCAGAAAAATTTTTTTATGACAGTAAAAATTTTACTCTACGCCTTCATTTCTAATTTCATCCTAAGTAAAGTCAGTCCTAGAGAACATAGAAAAGGAAAAGTTTTCAATGCCAGATTACTTGAATTGGCAAGCTCTTTAAAAATGGCTAGTATTTTTTTTAATAGCCGCACAGCGATAGCTGGGGCTATTATTGGCCTTCTCTTGGTTTTTACAATTCAAAGAATTTGAATTGTATTGGGGCGCTGTCTTTTCTTAGGATCTGTTCACACATTTTCATGATTTTTGAAGTCAAATTGGACTAGTGATTTTGGTCACGCCGAAACAGGAAATGGAGCGAAAAAGCGAGTGGTTTTGTGGCGTGAATTTTTTTCGCTATAATTTTAAAGTGGAGTGAGAAAACGGTGTTTGAACAAAATTTCGGTTTCTCGGTAGTGGTTTTTTGTTCACATGCGGCAATTTCACTCTGATTTTAACTGTTTTTTCGATTTTTTGGATCGGATTTTTTTCTAAATGGTTTTCCCAATCCATTCATATTCCGTTCTAGGTCTAGTTTTCTGTTTAGTCAATGAAAATTCTTTGAATTGTACGTCAGGACTTGCCCTGCTATGTTTTTTTTATTTCGTCATGATTTTTGTTACGACCATATGACGTCAAAGCCACTTTTTGTTCATTCGTTCATGCAATTTCAACTGAATTTCATGTGTGACGTCATTTTTCGCTCTTAGTGGAGCGAGTTTTTTGTTCATGCGCATGATTAAATTTTTGGTCATACTTGACTTACCTCACTCTCAAAAATGACTTCCTCACTTTGAAATTGACTTTTATTTACTTTAATTCAAAGAGATAAGGTCAAATGCGTGTGTGTCACTCTAAGTGAAGGTTATTTGAGATCAGCTAATAGAGGCAGCAATAACTTATACAGATTTTTAATCAAAATATATAACAGATCAGCCTTCAATGAAAAGACTAATTTTTTTGGTCTGTCTTTTTTACTGTTTTTTAGACTGCCGATCTACGAATCTATTGCGGCTATTTTCTGGCAATCTGCCAGCTATGTTTAATGAATTAAACAAACAATGTTGAAACTATTCACTATGGGCATTGATTAATTTACATTTAGCCCTTAAACCAGTTGATTTTTGATATTTCAGTTCTATATGAATTAGAAGTAGTTATGCCAGAGTTTAATGAGAGAGATGATGACTCGCGACGTGAACATTTCTCCAAACCCAGATATGATGGACCTCCCGATAGAGATTATCATCATTACCACAATCGAGAACGATTTCGTCCTTACGCACCTCGACCTTACGGATGGGGGTATAGAGGCAGCAGACCATACTATCCGAGAGGAGGTAGATTTGGTGGTGGGTTCAGAGGTCGATTTCATGGGGGTGATAGGGGAGGTTACGACCCTAGAAGAAGGTACAACAGAAGTCGGTCGAGATCACCGACAGGTCACAGATATGAAAGGCGTGAACGAGTTATTGATGTGAATGTGGTTCCCAAATACGCCTCCGATACTGGGGGTCCTGATGATCCGTTGATTCTGGACATCCCAGACTTTTTAAGCGAACTCAAAAGACGCTCCGCTGTGCGGCGAAATGCGTTAACTAAAGAGTACGATGTTGATAAATACGAAACTGCGGTTGCTATGTGCAATTCTTCTTTTCCTAGACAGGAGAGAAATGTGCGTGATGTCGTTGACGAGTTTCTCGAACAGTCAAATCCGTGGAAGTTTCCAAGCCTTGACTCGGAGGGTAAAAAGCTTGTCACAATATCTGGTGTGGTCACAGAAAAGGGTGGCGATGGTTCTGAAGCTGGCAACGATTTGAATGTATCAACAGAAAAGGCGAACTCAGACAACGAAGATGAATCACCTCGTAGAAAATTTAACCCTTCTTTGAAACCTTCGAATGATTACTCACAGCATTATGTGGATTCTGATTTGAGACCCCAGAACTTTGTTCACGACAGTGGTTATGATAATCGGTTTAGAGAATACCCTAAGTTGCGGGAGCTTCTTTATTTGAAAGACGATTTGGTCAATTCTACAAACACGCCGCCAATGTACATGAACTGTGACTTCGAGAAATTCAATTTGAAAAAACTGAGATCTGTTTTTGATGTGATCATGATTTCAGCGCCTTTGGTCAATGGATATAGTCCTGAAAGCTCTGATCCAAAATTAAAGCAGTGGACTTTCGACGAATTGTCGCGTTTGGACATTGAGGCAATTTCTTCAAGTCGGGGATTTATTTTCATGTGGTGTGGAACGTCTGAAAACGTTGACGATTGCAGAGAATGTATTCACAGCTGGAATTATCGACGATGTGAAGATATTTGCTGGATTAAAACCAATTCTTTAAATCGAGATACTCCGCGCAGGTTCGAACCTGAAACCCTCTTTCACAGGACAAAAGAGCATTGTCTAGTTGGCATCCGAGGAACTGTAAAGCGTAACCAAGATGGTGATTTCATTCATGCGAATACAGACCTTGACTTGATTCTTTCAGAAGAGCCAGAATTTTTGAGCCACGAAAAACCAGAAGAAATCTTTAAAATTATCCAGCACTTTTGTCTCGGCAGAAGACGTTTGCATTTATTTGGCTCCGACAGAGATATTAGACCAGGCTGGTTGACAATCGGTCCAAATATTACTGGAAATAATTTTGACCCAGTGAAATATGCAAGTTGGTTCTCAAAAGAGCCAGATGGTAAATCAATTCCGGATGGTCATTTGACTGGCTGCAGTGACCGAATTGAAGAAATCAGACCTAAGAGTCCCCCAGTGCATAGACTGGTTGAAAACAGCGACTACAAAGATCCCATTCCAAACACTTTATGATTTCATCTCGATAATGCCTATTTTCTTTTCGTTCCTGAATTTTTTTTCATATAAATTTTAAAAATTGATGTCATCTGTAAGCTAGCACTATTGTGAAGCTATCGGTTGATTGTAACATTTGGCATGCCGGAAGGTGGTAGCTGACAATAAAGTCGGACAATGGCTTTTAGAGGCCATGGAACAAAATTTTGTCATAACTAAAGCAGAATGACAGTTCTGACAATCAATACCATATTTGTGTTCTCACCCTATTTTCCTACTTAATGCGAAATGCGTTAGCAGACAAAGCTCTGGGTATCGAGTCTTTAAATGTGCAGGATCTATTCTGTCCCCCCCCCCCCCCCCCTCCCTCCCTCCCTCCCTCCTAGCTTACTTAGTGGGCTTCTATCTTTTACGCCCCCCCAGACGCACGTGCTAATTTTTTACATAGTAACGTGTTATATAACAATACACAGTTGGTGACGGGGTATAAAAAACACTGGGGCCGAAACAGAATAGATACAACATGCGTGTGAGTGTTGTTTTTTTTCAGATTTGGGTTGTGTTGATCCGTTGCAGTGATTAAGATGTCCCAGAAGAAGTTGACAACAGTGGCCATGCGAGGCATGGGCAAGACAGAGCTCAAAACTGAGTTAGACACTCTTAAAGAGGAGCTGCAACAGCTCCGCACTAGCCAGGTACTCTATTTTTTCCTTTCGTTATTTTCACTTTTGTTCCCCACCCCCTCTCATGGGAAGAACAACATCCTCAGCAGTCTTCTTAACGCTTTGTTTTGTCCGATTGGTTTATCACACCTGGAAAGACTGGTATCACCGGAAAGCTCGTCAAACACAGAATAATTTTCTATGATTATCCCTATTTCAATGCTCTCTTAGTATTGGAGTATTGAAGAAGTGTCTTTTTTTAAATCAATTTTGCAGTGAAATTGAAACAGGAAATGTCATTGCTAAAATTTGGTTTTGCTGCTGAAAAGATCTGAAGAGCTGAGAGAAGAGTGATTATTTAATACCATTGTTTTAGAGCGAAAAATTGAGGTGTGAAAAATTGAGGTGTGAAAAACAAACTTTTTTTTTCACGTGCGGCTTTTTCAATCATTTTTTCGTTGATACTGACCATTTTTGCTAAATAGGTTGATAGCATTTTGTAAAATTGTGGTCAACAACCTGCTTTGCTATATTGCAGGTCTTTAACAATTTTGCGGTTTTTTAAGTAATTTCATGTATTTTTGGCCTTCTATTGTGTGGTTTTTTTTTTACTTTAATTGCTTGTAGGCGTCATTGATTATCAATTAATAACAATTTTGTTGGTCTAAAGCACATTTTTTGTTGAGAAATTCGCTTTTCAAAGTTAAGAAATATTACCGCCGGGTAGCTTGCCTATCTCTGTAGCAATTTAATAATGTTCTCAATTGTTTAAGAAAAATATTTTTGTATTTATATTATCTAAAAGTTTAATTGAGCTTTTGTACCTTTTTATTTTAAATATATTTTTGGCTAATTTCCAACTACAACTATTTTTGACTTTCGGCCTTTTTCCTAATTTTTTGAGCTTTCTAGTGGCCATTAGTTATTTCAAAGGGTGATTGTTTGCAAAAAGGCCTCATAAATTATTCTTGTGAGGCGTTTCCGGCTATGTTTTTTGTAAGATTTGTTCACACATTTTCATGATTTTTGAATTCAGATTAAGGTGATGATTTTGGTCACGCCGAAACAGGAAGTGGGGTGAAAAAGCGAGTGCCAATAAGGCGTGAAATGCTCCAACTCTAATTTTAAAGTAGACTGAGAATACGGTGTTTTAACACAATTAATTTGGCTTGTTATTTTTTGCCATTTGACTTTTTTTACTTTTTTATGTTAATGGTTTTCTCAATAGTTATCCCCTCCATAGTCTATTATTTGTCTGGTTTTAGGTTAAGTCAATTAAAATTTTTGAAAGCTTCTTCTTTGTCTGCGTTGAAAATTCTTCAAATTGTAGGTCAGGACTTGTCCTGCTGTTTTTTTAAATTTGCTTTAACTTTAAAGTTTTTGGTTTTTCATATGTCACGAGTTTCACGCTTGACTCGTGACTTACCACACTCTGTTTCATTTGAAAAGATTCATTTGAGTCAATTGAATCTTTTTTGAAAAGATTCAAAAAGAGTCAATTGTGCTCGTGATTTCTGATTTTTTTGTATTCGGATAGCAAATTTGATTCAGATACCTATTAAAACTTTTATTCTTAGAATCATTTTGTTTTTCAAAAATTTTTTGGAGTTGTTTTTTGGCGTTTCTTACTAGTGTTCTTGTTTTGTTCTGCAAGTTGTATTGTTTTTTTTTTACTTCTTATGACTTGGACTGCAAAAACTTATTCCAAAGACATTGTTTCTTCGAACAAGCATTTTTGGCTTCGTTGGTAATCCAGTTTTGTTTTTTCTTTTTGATGATTTTTTTGGAGTTGTAAGATCCAAAGTTCTATTTATAATTTTCTCAAGATTGCGTATTCCTTCCTCCGCTGTGCATAATCGAAAAAAATTATCTTTTGACAGTTCAACATTTAACTCCAGAGAGTTAGTAAGCTTATTGAGAGCATTCCAGTTTCTCTGTTTTTCTTGTTCATCTTCTATGGTGTTATTTTGATTATCGTTAAGGTCACTTACTCTCAAATAATCGTTAAGGTCACTTACTCCGTAATGTTCTGACACTTTTATTTTTAGCACCTGTTTCACATTCAAAATTTGAGAATAAAACATCTAGAGTTTAGTTGCTTCTGATGCTTGCTCTTGTGTGCTCGTTTTTCTTTGATTTTAGGTATAGGTTTAGTGAGCCCAATTCCCTAAGAAAATTTTCTGTTTTTTTATCATTTTTTGAGAAATCTATATTTAAGTCCCCGCATAAAATGTGATTTTTTGGCCTATGACAGAGATGTTCCAAAAGAAGATTTTGGAATGTTTATCTATCCGTTTGTGGAGCATTGCACACAATCGTCACTTTTGTTGCAGAACAATTGGTTGTTTGAGTAATCTTTCAATCAGGTCTCTGTTAGTGCCAAAAAGGTGGCATTATTTGGTTGGCCTCAAAAGTTGCGATAAGCTCATCGTAGTTTGGACCCAATGATCTTATGTTCTGCAAGAACAGCAGCAGGGCTAAAGCTCCTTTATTACGCGCTCTGATGGCATGGTTTGTTTTTTTGAGAAATTCTTCCTAAAAAATTTTAGTGTTTATATTCACCTAATTACCTTATTTTGTTATTTTTGATCAATCACGAATTATAAATAATTTTAGTGAGTTTTTAAATTTTTCTAAAAACTAAAAGGGTGAGGTTTTCATCTCAATAATTCAAACAATTTGAGGTTTTTTGCAAAATAAACTGGTTGATTTGATCGTTTTCGAATTTTATCGATTTTGGTGATTTTCAAAATATCGCAAAAATCCCAAAGATCTGAAAGGTTTTTTGCAAGAAATTTTGGTTTTTCATTATTTTTCAATTTTTCCAATGATTTCGGTGATCCAACGATTTTTGAAAAATTTCAAAAACCCAGAAATTTTGCTGTTTTTAAAAAATGTTGGTTTTTTGATCGTTTTTTAATTTTTTTACATGAATTCGGTGTGCTTCAAAAAATCTCAAGAACCAAAGATTGAGATTTTTGCCAAATTATTGGGTTTTATCATTTTTGAATTTTTTCCATGATGTTCAAATCCCAAAATTTTTAAATTTTTGCGTAAAATTTCGGTTTTTTATCATTAGTTTTTCCCCAAAAATGAACTTATTAGTTCTAAAAATCTGAATAGCTCTGTAGAAGTTTAGTATCAAATTGAGCCGAACATGAAATTTTTTTATTAGTTGGACCCAAAATTTTTCTCAACTTGAAGTTTTTATCTTGTTAACAGCGCTCGCAGTTTTTTTAAGACATTCAACATTATGTACATAGTAATGACGTTTTTACTGCATACAATTGTGGGGTTAAAACTGTTCATACAGAAAATTATCACGGAAGAAGTTTTTTTTGCTCGGGCGATAGTTTTTCAAGGATCTCCTTTGCTTTATCGGCCTCACTTTTGTTGAGAGGAAGTTTTTTTTGAATGGATTGCCTGAAGGAAGTGGTTTTTTGGCAGGTTCTTATTGACCGGGTTGTTCAAGTTGTTCACTTCGTCAGCATTTTTTACCGGTATCATTATTTTGGTTACACCATTTTGATCTTTAGGATCTAAACATAGCACCGATACAACGCACTTATTAGTTTGAAGTAATATAGTTTTTCTCTTTAGTTTTTTATCATGTTTTCAATGGCTGGCAGTCTCTTATTTAAATAGATTTGCTTGTTTTTGATAGGGTTTTTCGGGTAAAAATTTTTCTTAGGGCCTGGCTTGACGTTTTCTTTGCCTATATGCTGTCTCTTTTTCTCGGAAAGAAATAAACGTTACGATCACAGGGGGGATCAAGTTGTCTGGTAGATTTCTTCGGGGGGGGGGGGGATAATACATGAAACGCTTTGAGGTTTTCCTCTTTCAGGCCCAGCTTTAGATACTCATAAAAAGTTTTCAAATTCATGAAAAGTTTCTCGGAATCTCTTGAGTTGAAGTGCGGGTTTTTTTACAAGAGAATCTTTGCTGCTGTACTTTTGCTCTCGCAGTCTGTCATTTATGTCGTTGTTCAAATTGAAAACTTGATCAAACATTTCGTTGTCCTCAATTTGTTTTTCTGCATCTTACGGCCGATTCCATTAGTGCCTTCTTGGTTGCTTCGTCTTAGACAGCGTCAGTGATGTCTTGTAGTTCGGGATCCGGGTCAACATCACATTGGTTTTCCTCATAGTCACTCAAAGTTTCCATGATAAGTAAAAGAAAAAGCAGTTGTCAAAGTTTTCAATAACCTGTAAATTTTCTCTATGTTTAAGTGTAGCATTGCTTAAGAAGAATTCTCAAGGTTAAAATTGAGTTTGCGCTGTAGAGAGTTAAAGTTTTACGCACGTTTTTGGAACTGCATAACAGCAACGATCTATCTGTTCTGTTATGTATCTGTTCTAGATAAGATACTTGTCTTGGAAAACCGAAAATTTCAGACTACGCTCAAAATGTGCATCCAATATTTGGTCGAACTCATTGCAGAGTTCTTTTCCTTCCTCCCTTCAGTTTTCCTTTCTCCCTTTTTTATACCTGGTTGATGATTCTATTAGCCGCGCGGGTAATTCCCTGTCCTCGGGAATTACCGAGGACAGGGAATTTTCTTCGGTTAATTCCCTGTCCTCCGTGAATAAAGTTCATTTCCAGTTATTTGATTGTACCCAATGGGAATATTACATTACTGAGAAATAATTCCAGCTCCGTAGCGTATCGTTGTTTTTGTGACGCAGTGGTAATTTTGCCAAATGATGGTCATTTAGCTCTAATAAATAGCAAAACAATATTGCAATCCATCTAAAAAACAGCACTATTTTAGTTTTTTTAGTGATTTTAGTTGGTCATAGGTTGAGACAATTGTAACTGTTAGCTGCCTTTTCAGATTGGTTGGTGAGTTATCTCAATCGGAAGACTATGCTTTTATGGTTCATTTTTAGACCAAAATTTTTAATTAACCAAAGTTTTTAATTAACCAAAATTTTTAATCAGGCCAAAGCCATTAGTCCAACCTGAACAAACTGACCGTTTGTAATACAGCGTTTAGAAGCACTAAAGAATTATTGTTATCCAGCAAATGCCACAGATGGAATGCCATAGATTTCTTTCTGTTATGCAGCTTTTTGTCTTCTCAGATGATTGACTTTATTGTGAAAACATGCTAATGATTGTAACATACAGGTCAACATTTTTCAGCTGTTCTTGTGGTAAAAACGAGAGAAAACCTTCATTTTCTTGAAGTGATGCGATTCAACTATCTATTTTTACTGATGCAGGAGCGGACATAGTGTACATAATATTTCTAACAGAAGCTCTCTATGGCTAACGGGGTTTCAGTTTGTTATACTTAATAGAATTGCGGTCTGATTGAAATTTTGGATCAAGTTGGTGGAAGTTTAATTATTTTCAACGCTGTCGTGTTACTCCGAAATGGAAAAGATACCAACTTTGAAATCCATTGCTCTCATTCATTTAGTACTCAGATCAGTCAAATCAAAACTGCATTGAAATTGGTTTTGTCTTTGAAATTTTAGCAGTGTTCTATAATAAGATTTGATACCACCATTTTATACCACTTTGATGTTATGCCCCTTCCAAGGCTAGATTGAGGAACAATTTTCCACTGCCTGTCGCTTGAGAGAAATTAATTTTCCCTACATTAGTCAGTTTTGTTTAATTTTTTGTTCTTAAGTGATCTATGGACTTGAATGTTTGTTTATGAAGGTAAATTATAACAAGGAGACGCGCTAATGTGCGATTGCACATAAGGTTTTGACCCCGCTCATCCACAATTTTGGCATAATTGTCTGCCAAATGAGGAACAGATAGAAAAGCCCAAAAATTCAAGTATTTTTCAAAAAAATTTGGTGTATGAGCGAAAAGATAGCCTCCAAAGCAAATAACTCAGTGGTGGAGTAAAAAATGGTGCCTTAGGTTGATGAGATGTGCCAATATTAAGAAAGCGGGTCAAGACGAACACCAAAATTAAACAACAACAACAAGAATTAATTACATCAAAAACTTCATGTCCGTTTTAAAAAACAAAACTTAAAAACAAAGTCAAGATAGCGTCAGATAAAACTGAAACTAAACAAAATAACTTGTACTTCACCAGAAAATATATGGCACTAGTCCATAATAAGGCTTGGTTACAATTAGACAATAAAGAACAAAAACAGTAAAGTTGATAAATTCGCTTATTTTTTAAAAACAATTAATTTCAAAGTAATCAAAACCATTAGAAATCAACTAAAATATCCTATAGGTGTACGATTACCAATGCTTCGATAGAAGGAATTAAGAACTTTCGGTTTTCTTTTTTTTATGCATTTACAAGAAGAACAACAAATAGACAACAAACAAAAAATCAATTAAAACTTGGCACAAAACGCTTTCGAAGCCGTAAAGCCATACTTTGGTCCTCAGTATTTTCTCCGAACACCGAAATTGTGACCTCTCATTAATGAAACTATGTAACAAGTAGACAAAAATGGAAAAAATGCAAAATTAAGTAATACTTTATTTTTTTGCGAAAAAAACTATTTCCAAAGACATGAAAGCCATTAATTACAATATGAAATAATTGAATAGATTCGTATGTTCTTCCAAAGGATGCCCTTGAGAATTGCAATTATCCAGAATAGTTCTTCGTCTACAAAAAGAACGTCAAACATGACAAAAACCAATAATTAATTTTCTTTTTTTCCGTGTCGAAGCCAGTAAAGTCATAACGAATTCTTTAAAAAACATTAGATTGCGTGACACCAATCACTTTTGACATCTCATATTTGGCCTATAATTAACGAGACTAGCTAACAAACACAATAAACGGAACAAAATTGTGAAGTTAAAGTGTTTTTTTTGGAAAAAAATTGTTTTCAGAGTCATGAAAGCCTTCAGCTATCTACAAATATCAGAATATCGACTAATCTATTTTTCCTTGAGAAGCCAATGAAACCTGGTCAGTGCTCAGGAAGTTTCATACGACTAAAAGACAAAGTAAAAACTTAGTTAAAGACAAAATTTTAAAAACTCAATTAGATATTTCGAGAAAATAGTGTCGAAGCCGTTAAAAAAATAATCTATATCCTTAGGCATTTTAATTTTAATATTATCAATTGTGCACTTTTTTGAACGCCAATAATGTGATATATGAACTGTAAATAATGTGATAATGTGACAAAACTCGAAAACGTGAAAAATGGGCAAATGCCTAAATATTTAAAAAAAAATGAAATTAGTGTCAAAGCGAGAAAACCATAACTTAAGGCGTAAAACCGCAATCAAGATTGAATTTGAATTCAGTAGAAATAAAGATTAAATTTGCATTCTTTCATTGCTGACAATAAGCTACAAGTTTACCAAATTAAGAGAAAAATGGAGGCAAAGTTCAATAAGCAATTATTTATTTTAAAATCAAATACTTTCAAAGTCAAAACGACCATAAGCTCTCAAGTAATAAACTAGATACAATATTGTGAAGCTAATTAGGAAGCCAGTTGAACCTATCTTATGTGAGCTTCGGTTGAAAATGTTCTGTTATTTAATATAAAAAAGATCAAGTTTTTTTTATAAAAAAGACCGACTGATTACAATCCGAATTCTTTTTGGATTATACCGGTCCAATATTGGTCCAAAACTAGCCATGCTAATGCTGTTTGTCCAATAAAAACACTTAATTATTTGAATGTTATAGATATAGATTTTTTGTTAGTTTTAATCAAAATTAAATGCTGCGTTTTTGATAATCAACAAATAAAGTTAGCAAAAAACGGCAAAGTTTTAATTACAGAGCAGTCTGAACAGAATTTGAAGTATAAATAGCCCCTTTTTGAGTCTACAAAGATTGTGATAGTATTGTTTGTTTGTGTGCTTCCTGTAAATTTAATCAAAGTGTACTAACGAAGCTTATTTCGTGCTGTTTTTGATGAAAAAGTCTTAATTTTGAAATATTTAGCTAGAATTTTTGACAAAAAATTTAATAAAAATAGCCGACAAAATTTTCTGTCTTTACAAATAAAGTCAACAACACTTTCTTCAAGAAAAATTTAACAAATTTTAATAAAATTGGCGAAGTTTTAGTCAATAAATCCGGAAAACGTGGATAAAATCAACGGAATTCACTCTATTTTCTGAAAACTTTAAACCTCGATAACTCCCTGTAAAAAACGAAAATGAAAAAAAAATCTCTTTAATTCTTTAATTTCATATTCGACGCTGGACAAGCTTTCTAATGATACCAGTCTCAACTCTACGATGAATATATCGATCGGCCGAAATTGTCTGAACCCCCCCCCCCCCCCCCCCCCCTCAAGAGGGTTCGGAACAAATATCAGAAAGAGCAAAGAAAAAAAAGATACTTGCAGCAAATTGTGCATATTGATAAATCATGCCTTTTTGCATCAATGTATTTTTGGAATGTAATAAGGATCATCTAATGTTTAAATCGTGCAAAAGTGCACTTTCAATTTTGCAGTTCATAATCAATCTTGTTTTGCGCGCGTTTTTAAAATTTGTTATGGAAGTTACAATAACAGTCGGTATGCAAATCATCTGTTGAAATGACCAGATTTTCCTTGTGTGGTCATTTGAATAAAAAACTCGAAAATAACTACCTCCGATTATATTTCCGTTATGCCCCCCGTCCCCCAGCGCTTAGTGGGTGCATATTACTTGCACCCCCGATGCACGTGCTATATTTTGACATTGGATTTACTATGTAATGACACGTGCTCTGTAACTGGGGTGAATAACGTACGGGGGGGTACAAACAGAAAAGATTTTTTGATTCATTGGTGAAAGCCGGTTAAAGTTTGAGGTTGTTTAACGACTGATTACAGTTAATATCTTGAGTTTTCATCTGAAACGGGTACAGAGGTCATTTTAGGAAAACAAATGCAAGAGATCCTTCAAAAAAACTTCCCATCCAAAATATTTTGGTAAAACCAGTTTAAAATTAGAATTCATTAAGCTATTGCTTACAATTTACCCGGAGAAGTGTTGCAGGTTACTGGAGGCGTGCAAAGCAAGTTGGCGAAAATCAAAACTGTGCGCAAGTCCATCGCTAGAATTTTGACAGTTATGACGGACAAACAGAAGCGAGCAGTTGCACAACAATATGCGAACAAGAAGCTTATTCCTCTTGACTTGAGACCGAAACTCACGAGGGCAAAGAGGAGGGCGCTGAATAAGAAGGAACTGCAAATCAAGACGAAGAAACAGATGAAGAAGGAGAAGCATATGCCTCGACTCACCTACGTCTACAAACCATGAGAACGAGCTGTGACCGTCCACAAGATGAAAGCCAAGACTTTGCTGTTTTTTGCTGATGTGTAATTCCATTCTTGAGTATTTGAGGATGTGTTGGCAATACAGTCTTGTTCACTCTTGTCTTAAGTTGTTGAGGTGTCAAACTGAATAGTGATAAGAGCAGTCAACATGAATGAACGAGGGGGGGGGGGGGTTACATTAACTAACAACCTGGATCTGAACGAACACGTGATAGTCTAGACATGAAACCACGAAAATCTGGCGAGCGCACGAAAATTCCTAGGTGACAATAGGCTGGGGCGATTGGGATATGTATTTACAATTGTTTTCCACTCGCACGTCTTTAAAAAAATTTTGCTTGACCGTTTTTTGTGCTTTTGTTCTAGATCAATCTTTGACTTTTTGAGTTGTTTTTTTTTCACGCTTGAGTTCTTTTTTGTGATCTAAGTTGCTCTCTTTCTGAAATGAAGTTTTGCTACTATAAAATCGATTGTGAGCAAATAAGACTCAAAGCCATTGTAGCTTATTGGTTAAGATGTTACACCGGCATCTTGGCCCGGTGTTCGAACTGTGGGGTATGCTGTTTTTTGCACCCATAAAAAATTTCTAGAGGCCCCCTAGTTAGATTGCCCCACCTGTCGTTCGAGAGGAATTCAATCGACGTTTGTCGTTTTGTGTTTCTGGTGCTGCACCACTAACTCGAGATTTGACATGAGTTGATAACGTGATGATCTTATGTCAGGTGATAACCTCTATTAACTTAAGAATTGGTAACTCGTCACATTAAGATGTAGAACGATCTGTTGCTGCTAATAAGTTTTCTGCTTGAATAGTTTTCTGTGCATGGGTTGCTGACAAAGACTTCGTCTTCTTTTAAGAAAAGGGCATTGCTTGAGACTGCTTTTCAAAAACTTGATAGATTCACGGGAGCTTCTTAAGAATTGTTGCGGTTTTTCTGGCTTTTTTTCAGATCATCGATTTTTCCAAATAATCCTGCTATAGAATTAAGTTCAGCTGTGTTGTGGTATTAAGTTTAGCTGTTTATTTAAGTAATAGTGTCAAATAATTGGACTCAACACAAAAACCAATTATAGAAGCTGGGCTTTTTTGTTTTCCACTCCAATCAAATTATGGATTTGAAAAAATATTGTGAAACAATGCTGACGGAAAGTATCTCAACTTGTTACCTTCAAGTTTTGGTAATTTTTTGCAGTTAATTTGATTCGATTTCTTTTGATGGCAAAATTTACAGTAATAGACAAACTCGAACTGGAAAACTATTATTGCGTTTTCATGAAATTTTGTTACTGCGAGGAAAATTAACAAAAATCGTACTCAGGTTTCGGCAAACTCGTCAAAGACAGCCTGCAATGACAGCCTCCTAAATTTAATTTGGATGATCCTTTAGATTCAAAACTCAAAGTTTTAAGTGCTTTGAATTGCTTCAAGGGACGATTTCAGCTTTAAAGTTGTCTACGAATTAGTATCTGTAGAAGTTTACTAATGCAAAGGTAATTAAATGAACTTCAGATAAAAAAAAATTTTACACAAAACTTTCTTGTTGAAAATTTGCAAAAGTATTGGTTAACTTTTCAGATCGTTTTTCTAAATTAAAGAGAAAAACTTTAATAGAAAAAATTCAAATTTTAAAACAGATTTTGAACTTGTCCATTGAAAGCCTCGTTTTCAGTTGATTGATAGTCTCCTATTATTCTACAATTGCAAATGTTTTTGTCTTCACACCTGGATTTGATTGATCAAACAGATTAAATCAAGAGAACAGATATTTTTCAAAGTTTTTTGCGTTTTGTTTCTCCAAAATTAAAGCTTTTTGAAAAAATATGCCAGTTAGAGAATGCATATAAATCTATTAAAGAGAGCTTTGGGAAAAAATATCTGCTGCTGATTCAGAATATCTCATTTACTGCAAGATTTAATTGTCCCCTTAATTAAACTTGTTGTGTTCATATTTTACTTATAGTATATACAATATTAACCAGTGTATCGTTTCATTGGCTATTGTCAGTGCTTCACATAGCTATTGCCAGTTCTTCCTCGCCCTTTTTTGTAAGTGATATTTTGGCGATGACGAAAAGCACATTTTGACAAGATTTGATTTTGAAAAAATATCACTTTAATACTGACTGTTGTTTTTATTAATTGTGTCCACTTAAATTTGCCAGCTTTTTCTGTCATTTCACTAACAAAATTATATCTGCTCGGTCGAATACTTTTGGGGAGTGTTTTTGTAAAATTTTTACCTAAAATACCAGAAAGCATTTCTCCGAATGAGATAAATTGATCATTGAAAGTTCGAAGGACAATGTGACTATTAGAAAATCTTTGCAATAGTTTAATCTTTCTTGGTTTAATCTAGTTTAATTTTTCTTGGTTTCTAATTGCATCTTAACATCTTAACAAAAATCTATCGCTTAGATTATTGCATTGGAAAAACCCCATTTTAGGAAATAAAAATCGAAGAGATGTCAAATGTTTTAGATACATGACGTGAATTTAAGTACTCATTATTTACATTAATGGCTGGTCAACTTTCTTCATAATAGTGTTTTTTTCTTTCTTAATGTTTTCTCGTCAATAAAATGTACTCCTTTGAACCAAACTTTCAAGTGTCTCTTCGTACTATTAATTTTTTTCGGTTTTAAAAGCTACCTCATTTTTTATAAAAAGCTCATGCGTGTCTTGATTTCCCGGTTGCTATTAACTTTAATTTGATCAACTGGCTATGAACTCAAAAAGTTCAAATAAACACCTATGCGTTCACATTTTTCGTCAACAAAGATGGCACTACAACACAGTCTCGTAATTATTGATCTTTAGATTTTTCAACCAGATCAGCCTTTAAACTAGAAACAAAATTCAGAATTGATAAAACGATGCTTTAACAAAAATTCGGTTTCTCGCGCGGGGGGGGGGCTTTTGTTTTTCATCGGATTTTTCAAATCAATTCAAAGTCCAATCTTGGGACAGTTATTTCTTTAGAGAATCCAGAGTACGATTTCAGCGGTCACTAAAACTTTGAGGCAGAGAGCTTAGTTTGGAAGACTGGACTTAGACTTAAAGAGGTAAAAGTCAAATTTTTTGCCCTAACTTTATTATCCTAATTTAGAAAACTAAGTTTAGGGCAAAAACATTAGTCATAGTTAGAAATCAAATTTTTGAGGCATGAATCCAATCAGTGTAAATAATCGGCTGCTGCGCCATCGAAGACGGAGACATTAGGTTTATTTCAACTCCTGTATATTTTTAAGAAAACTTTTCCACTAATCTGCAAAATTGTACTCTTTAAGTTCAAGTTCAAATGATATTCAACACTTTCGAACCTTTGGTTCTCTAAATACGTTAGAACAAAATCTTAGTCCCAATCGGGGGTCGTGTCCAGCACTCGGAAGCAAGCGCCTTCGTGTCAGGGCACTAAGTCCTTCTGGTGACAAAGATTTTGTTATGACCTATACTTAGTTAATCAAAATTTTTTGACTTGCAGGTCCGGACCTCTGCTGTTTTTTTCTTTATATTTTGATGCCTTCAGTCGACGGTCCGACTTTACTTTAACCAATTAATCACAAAGGTTGGTTAATTTGGCTGAAAACACATACTTGATTTTTGAGTCAATTCGCAGCACCGCCGTGAGCAATACCGTGACCATTATAATACTAACAATGATTCCCATTATCCGTAAAAGCACTATTACATCACATTTCCGATGAGTACTATCAGCAAAACCGAAAATTACATGACTGCTATGTCAACTGCTGACTGCTATGTCAACTGCCCTATGATACGGGCTATTACGTCGAATATCAGGTTGTACTACGGGACAGTTGGCATAATGTTTATATTGTCAATGAGCAGTTTTGTTCGTAAAACAGCTGGCTACATTATTGCAATAAGCAAAAAACGAGCACACTTGTAAAAATAAGCACTGTTGTTTTGGACACTACTTTGATTAACTATTGGAAATTTGACTAATGCCAAGTTCAGGTCCCAGACCGAAAGCCAGACCCAGATAAGCGCACGGGGTGTCGTGAGTTCGAATTTTTATAGTCTGGAAACAAAGAAAAACGCACAAAATTCTGGACATAAACGCACAAATGGTCTGATGAACGCACGAAAGTGGTGAACGCAAAAAGTCTGGACGCGCATGAAAGTCTGGACATAGACACTTTCGGTCTGGGACCTCAACTTGGGCTGCTTTCGACACACGTTATTGATGGTTTCACTCGGTCTTTTGCCTCATCTCAATTAATTAATTAATGGATAGGGCCAAAATCGGGAGTCTAATATACACAAAAATTTTAGGTAAGTGTTTGTTAGACCACTGTTTCTTGACATGTTCAGTTATTAGAAAATTGAAGACGACGGCTAGGTGAAACAATTAAAAACGCTTGTTGAAAGCAGTATTCTAATTTGTACTAGTCAGTCAAAAGCAACAAAAGTAGAAAGCAACAAAGCTTTTTTATCAAGTGTAGCTGTTTTTGTATGCGTTGAAACAGCTGTTAAAATTAAGCAAAAAAATAGGTAGGAAGAAAAATCTTGAGGTTAGTGCTCAACTTAGTCAATTAGATTATATTTAAGTCATGAAAAACAAAGGAGAAAGGCTTTAATAACTTTACTGCTCAATCGCCCAAGTTTTTTGCCTTATTCAGTAGCGTCCTTTAGTGTGTTTTTTGCGAGCTATTTTGCACTACCAAAATCTGACTTGTCTCTTTGTCAAGTGCCTCATTTGTTTACCCTGTTGATTCTCTACCCATATGCTAGAACATACATTTTATCGGCCCGAGTGACTTACTGCCCTGAGTTGAGGATGATTGCTCCCGAATACTTGGTACGAATCCCCGGGAGAAAAAAATTATGGTGTAACTTATTCTGAGAAGCTTGGGGTAAAAATACAGCAAGTTGTGTCAAGAGTTTGCAAATTGAGGAAAATTAGATACCCGTTTTTGTATACGAGTGTTATAAAAGTGGTGTCTGTTCAACTAGCACCTCAGTCGACAAATTGCGCGATCAAAATTTCCTAATCTATATCAAAATTTCTAGGGTAATCTCCCTATTTCCAACAACTATTTCTTCATTTCTTATTTTAAAAACAATGAATGCTAATGTAGTTAAGGCCACAAAATTAACAAAAGGGCCAAAAAATTAGCAAGTTCATATAGCACGTACTGTTTCACGTGCGTGCTTTGGGGTCTCTAAGCAATTTACATCATAAATCTTAGTCACATTGGGCTTGGCATTAACCTTCGTGTCAGGACACTCATTCCCTCGGGCGTCAAAGTTCATACTCTTACTCATACTTAATACTTCTCTATAAGTCAAAACGCAATTAAAAATTAGCAAGTTGATCCGACACATCAAAAAGCACAAGCCATTTGAGCAATTAGACCTCAAAAAGTTGATGTTCATCGAAAAGCAAAGTCAGGAAACGAAGCAACATTAAATATGGCGATATTAAATTTTTGAAGGAACGATTAATAATTCATTCATTTAGTTTCGAAAATTGAATTCTTACTTCAAAAAAACTAGGGCGCCAACTTATTTCTGGTGTTCAGTATAAATTGTAGAAACCACTCCCTGCGAATAATGAATTTAAATGATTTACATAGATTAAAATTGCTGCGTGACATTTATTAACAGATTCCGGTTTTAACAAGCCAAGCAAAACCATCTTTTTCAAAATGCCTTTTGCCGCACTACCGCACATTCGTCTATCGTTTTTTGATAAGCATTGAATTAATTACAATATTTTTCAAGCATTGTATAAATCACAAATTGGTTATTTTTTTGTAGCTTAGCACTTTAAAAAATGCGCATATAATAATTACAGGAAAAATGAACTGAAACGAGTAGCTTCTGCAAATTTTCATTTTCGAAATATCGGGCGTAAACTTAAGAACATGAAATATAAAAACATGCATAATAAAAAATGGTTTTCAAAAACTTGAAGCATCATAGTCTAATTGACGACGATTTTGTACACGGCTCAACAAGTACTCTAAAGGGTCTGTCTGTGTATTACACTTACAAGTTTGTGAATTATGCTCGCAATATTTTGTTAGTTTTTTTTCCAATCAAAGGATTCTCGCTCTAGTTATTCATGCAAACTTACAAATATTATTTCAAATTTTACTCGTTTGAATTACACTTACGTTTTCTCGCTGCTGAAGTCGTTATTTCTCTCAAAGTCGCGAACGTAAGCGCATTTCACAAAGGTAATTAAGAACACATGTAGAAACATAGCATGTGATCTTTACTTACAATACAGTACAAATTTCCACGAATTCGTGCTGCTGGCGTTGTTTTCAAGCAGACTATTATGAGGCCTTTCTTGTTATCGACCAGAGTCTGTTACCAATTGTGGCTTTTTTAGCATTATACCTAAGAACCAAAAACGGTTCCATACATGCAACACAAAGATATCCTACATTATTTTGCTGTGTTTGTGAAGAATTCTTATATATTTTGTTCTTATATAGTGTTCAAAAACATTATGAAATTGTTGCATTCGTTGGGGAACTATTTAAAATACTCTTGGCTTTTTGTCGTAATCAAGCATTAAAACTATAGTCTGTTCTTATAATGGAATAAATTTTCAATTTTGTAATCCACAACTTTAACTGATAAACTATCCATTTTCGAAATGAAATTTGGGGAATTCTTAAGTTTTAAGTTGGCTTTAGTCATTTGTTTGGTTAAATTTTAGTTTAACGCTCATTTAAAATTAGTGATTGAGACAGAGCTCCCCCGATCACATGACCCATTATCTGGCTCATTTAAAGTGAGCTAGTAGACAGCGGTTTCGTTTTCAATTTCACCGTAAAAAAAGGTTTTCAAAGCATAAATAATTAATACATTACCACCCGTGCACAGTAGTTTTCTTAGATCTGCTCATCAGTACTTTTCCACCCAAGATAAAGATTCAATTTAAAGATTCAATTTAAAGATTCAATTTAATGTTGCTGAGCTTTCGAGAAATTGGGCATTATTTATCCGCAGAATCACGAAATGATGTCTCGAAACTTAATAATTGGTTAGTCTAGTGTCATTTCTTTCTTGATAACAATGGGCCGGTCAATATTCAAGGCTAGCAGTTTCTTTTTATTTAGAACTACCCCACCCCACTTCGGTAGATCTTGGCGTACTATTTCTAATAAATTAAATGGTATATACAAACCTAGTTTACTCTCAATTTGCAGATAGATTTTATTCTCCTTGATACTTTCAAAATTTTGTTTGTGAGAAGAAATAAAAATAACTGTTTCTTTGTGTAGTCAAGTTTTTTCATGGTAGAAATTTGGAAATACAAGAAGGTGTTTCATTTTTCGAAAAGGTTAAAAATTATTCAAATACTTGTGACAATAGAAACAGTTAAAACATATTAAAATAAAGCAACCAACTGATAGGTATATTTGCTGGTAAGTATAGTTAATGTCACTTGTAAAACGTATCTGACTTGTAAGATATGATGTGAAGGTCGCATCAGAACTTCAAGTTTCAAATTATTATTCAAGTTTATTTACGAAGGGTGCAGGTGTATGCGAAAGGGAAGAGTGCAGGAGATGCAATTTTGAACAGTTAAAAAAATAAGATTCAATCTTTTAATTTCGATAAAAATTGCTCCTATATTTATTGCTATGTATAATATTTCATTGCTTCCGCGGCACTGGAAAAAAATCAACTCGTATGCTTTTGATCATACTTTGGTCTCAGGCAGTGGAATAAACTGAGTGGGTGCTCTTTTTTGCAACCATCTAGAGCGCGTGTCATGCTGCAGTCGCTTACACCATTTTATCCCCTTTGGCAGCTCAACTCTTACATCATTTTAACCCCTCTTAACAAATTATCCCCCCACTCATACACCACTTTAACCCCCTTGGCAGCCCAACTTTTACTTCAATTTACCCCCTCTGAACAAGTTACCCCCTCACCCTTACACTTTTTTACCCCCTTGGCAGCGCAGCTCTTACCTCTTTTTAACCCCGCTGAACAAATAACCCCTTGCTCTTACACCATTTTACCCCCCTCCCTTTGGCAGCCGAATTCTTACATCTTTTTCCGCCTCTGAATAAATTACCCCCTCACCCTGACACCATTTTACATTTTTGGTCCCATTGCAGCCAACTCTTACATGGCTATTTTAGCCAGAGGAGGTAATTCCTCGACACTCCTCCCATTGCAGCTCTCCCTTATATGGAATTTTCAGTCAGGGGGTAATTCCTCAAAAGTCCTCCCATTGCTGTCCATTTCAGCCCTCTTACATGGCAATTTCTGTTCTGTCAGGGAAGGTAATTCCCCAAAAATCCTCCCATTGCAGCCCACTTTTACATGGCTATTTTAGCCAGGGGAGGTAATTCCTCGACAATCCTCCCATTGCAGCTCTCTCTTACATAGAAATTTGAGTCAGGGGGGGGGGGGTAATTCCTCAAAAATCCTCCCATTGCAGCCCACTCTTACCTGTGAGCTTTAGTCTGGGGGTAAATCCTCGACAGTCCTCCCATTGCAGCTCTCCCTTATATGGAATTTTCAGTCAGGGGGTAATTCCTCAAAAATCCTCCCATTGCTGCCCATTTCAGCCCTCTTACATGTCAATTTCTGTTCTGTCAGGGAAGGTAATTCCCCAAAAATCCTCCCATTGCAGCCCACTTTTACATGGCTATTTTAGCCAGGGGAGGTAATTCCTCGACAGTCCTCCCATTGCAGCCCACACTTACATGGCAATTTTAGTCAGGGGTTAGTTCCTCAAAAGTCCTCCCATTGCAGCCCACTCTTACCTGTGAGCTTTAGTCTGGGGGGTAATTCCTCAAAAGTCCTCCCGTTGCGGCCCATTGCAGCCCACTCTTACATGGCAATTTGGCCAATTTTAGTCAGGGGGGGTAATTCCTCAAAAGTCCTCCCATTGCAGCCCGTTGCAGCCCACTCTTCTATAGCAATTTTAGTCAGGGGTTAATTCGTCAAAGGAAGTTGCGTACGAAGATGCGAGGGTGATGAAACGAGGAGAAGCTAGCTAGTGACTGATGGCGTATACGAAGATGCCAGGATGATGACGCGAGAAGAAGCTACCTCTAGTGGCTGATGGCCCGAACGAAAATGCGATGATGATGAAGCGAGAAGCCAGCTAGTGGCTGATGGCGTATAGGAAGATGATGACGCGAGGAGAATCTACCTTGTGGCTGATGGCACAAACGAAAATGCGAGGATGATGAAACTAGGGGATTCTATCTAGTGGCTTACAGTGTATGCGAAGATGATGAAGCGAGGAAAAGCTACCTAGTGGTTGATGGTGCAAAAGAAAATTCGGGGATGATGAAGCGAAATGAAACAAGCTAGGGGTTGATGATGTATATAAGGATGCAAGGATGATGAAGCTATTTTGTGGCTGATAGTGTATCCGAAAGTGCCATGACGATGAAGCGGGTAAAAGCTGGCTAATCGCTTACGGCGTATGCGAAGATGCTAGCTGCTGGTTGATGGCATATACGATGATGAGGGGATGATTAAACGAAGAGAAGCTAGCTAGTTGACGATGGTGTATACGGAGATGCGAGGATGATGGAGCGAGGAGAAGTTATCCAGCAGCTGATGACATATACAAAGATGCGAGGATGATGAATCGAAGAGGAGATAGGTGCTGGCTCACAGCGTATACGAAGGCGCGAGGATGATGAAGCGGGCAGAAGCTAGCTGCTGGTGGTTGATGGCATATACGAAGATGTTAAGACGATGAAGCCAGGAGAAGCCAGCTAGTGGCTGATGGCGTATAGGTAGATGCGAGTTTGATGATGCGAGGAGAAGCTACCTAGTGGCTGATGGCGCAAACGAAAATGCGAGGATGATGAAGCTAGGAGATTCTATCTAGTGGCTCACAGTGTATACAAAGATGCGAAGATGATGAAGCGAGGAGAAGCTAGCTAGTTACTGATGACGTATAGGAAGCGGCGTGGATGATGGCGCGAGGAGAAGCTACCTAAAGGCTGATGGCGCAAACGAAAATTCGAGGATGATAAAACGGGAATAAACAAGCTATTGGCTGGTGGTATATATAAGGATGCGCGGATGATGAAGCAAGGAGAAGCTATTTTTTGGTTGATAGTGTATCCGAAGATGCCATGATGATGAAACGGGTAGAAGCTAGCTAGTGGCTCACAGTGTATGCGAAGATGCGATGATGTTGAATCGAAGAGAAGCTAGCTGCTGGTTGATGGCATATACGACAATGCGAGGATGGTGACGCGAAGAGAAGCTAGCTGGTGGCCGATGTCGTATACGGAGATGCGAGGATGATGAAGCGAGATGGTAGCCAGTGGCTGATGGCATACACGAAGATGCCAGGATGATGAATCGAGGAGAAGATAGGTGCTGGCTCACAGCGTATACGAAGACGCGAGGATGATGAAGCGGGCAGAAGCTAGCTGATGGTGGTAGATGGCATATACGAAGATGTTAAGACGATGAAGCCAGGAGAAGCCAGCTAGTGGCTGATGGCGTATAGGTAGATGCGAGTTTGATGATGCGAGGAGAAGCTACCTAGTGGCTGATGGCGCAAACGAAAATGCGGGGATGATGAAGCTAGGAGATTCCATCTAGTGGCTCATAGTGTATACAAAGATGCGAAGATGATGAAGCGAGGAGAAGCTAGCTAGTTACTGATGGCGTATAGGAAGCTGCGTGGATGATGGCGCGAGGAGAAGCTACCTAAAGGCTGATGGCGCAAACGAAAATTCGAGGATGATAAAACGGGAATAAACAAGCTATTGGCTGATGGTATATATAAGGATGCGCGGATGATGAAGCAAGGAGAAGCTAATTTTTGGTTGATAGTGTATCCGAAGATGCCATGATGATGAAACGGGTAGAAGCTAGCTAGTGGCTCACAGTGTATGCGAAGATGCGATGATGTTGAATCGAAGAGAAGCTAGCTGCTGGTTGATGGCATATACGACAATGCGAGGATGGTGACGCGAAGAGAAGCTAGCTGGTGGCCGATGTCGTATACGGAGATGCGAGGATGATGAAGCGAGAAGGTAGCCAGTGGCTGATGGCATACACGAAGATGCCAGGATGATGAGGCGAGGAGAAGCTAGATGCTGGCTCACGGCGTATACAAAGACGAGAGCTTGATGAAGCGGGCCCAAGCTAGCTAGTCGCTCACGGCGACGCGAGGATGATGAAGGGAGAAGCTAGCTGCTGGTTGATGGAATATACGAAGATGTTAGGACGATGAAGCCCGGAGAAGCCAGCTAGTGGCTGATGGCGTATACAACGATGCGAGGACGATGAAGCGAGGAGAAGCTAGCTAGTGGCTAAAGGTTTGAGCTTCTGAACAAACCGAGAGATGTATATATTTTCAACATATTTGTAGTGGAGAAGTTATATAATTTGAGGAAATTGTATGCAAGATTATCGTCATTTTAACGCTGGAATTGAATAATATATAACGAAACATTAACCGCAATTATCACAAAACTGTACAGAAATTCAAGCCGAAAAGTAAAATGTTTCGCTCTCTTTTTTATATTTGGAAAGGTCTGCAGTCAGAGTAACAAGTTCCAGATAACAACTAAAAGGATTTGCTTTAATGTTTTGACAAGTACTTTTTTCACTCTGGTGTGTTAGGTATGAACGGAAACTGCAAGATAATCATTAAAAATTTGGAAAATGTGTAGGAAATTGTCTGACTGCGGATGTAAGCATAACAATCTTACGCACCCGGACTTGAGTCTCAGAGAATTTCAGTTCTGAACCACCACATTTAAAGGGTAAGAACTTAAATCAGTTCTGAAACATTACATCTCCAGATTTTCTGAGTTTCTTTATGTGCAGTCTTTCTTAATTTCGATTATATTGAGGTCATATAGTTCGCACAGGCTAAATTTAACCTTTATAGTCTGAAAATTGCTCATCCCAATATTAAATCAGCAGAATAATGTCACACTTTTGTAGCTTATAAATGCTAATTATAATAGTTGTATAAAAATTCTTTTTATTTAAGCTGGTTTGCTGGCAATTACCTCAAAGCCCATTTAGCATATAGTAGTTACAACTTGCTAGGCTAATTAACTTTTACAAGTACCCACGCGGAAATTCAAATTGCATATAAAGCAAACTTTGTTGGTGGGAGTTAGGCTGAACATACTTTTTTTCATGCTGTGAATTTTACTGAAAAATGAAGACTAGCCAGTGTAAATTGGGACACGAACAGAGTACTTGCCATGCAGAAAAACAGAATGTCTCTAGACTGATTCAGCGCTGATTTGCTCTGCCGCCAACCTACGGGTAATTATATGTTTAATGTGATTCAATGTGTTGAAATTATATAAGAATTTTGCTCGGAAACCCACACAATTAGCGGATAATTTTGTTTGAATTATCCGATGAGGATAAATCATTTTCTTCTAGGCCGGAAGATGTAACTAAGTAAATAGATGCAAGCAAGAGATTATTATCAGCCAATAAGATTCAAGTATTTTAAATACGCATAGATATCATTCTGATTGAATTAAAAACGTTCTAATATACTTACAAATTTTCGAAAAAGTTTGACACAATTTGAAGTAAATCTAAACATAAGACCTATCATATAAGAAAAAATTCGGCTCAATAATTTTCGGTTTTTTGAATTCATCGTTGCAGAAAGGTGACCGGCTTTGATCTCAATTATAAAAAACTGATAACAGTCAAATGAACAAAAAATTTGCCGTCTAAAACATTTGTCGGCTAGATCTTTACCAATACTATGATCGTTTCCTACTTAATACAAAAAAGGATAGAGTTGAATCTACAACGAAAGAGTGTTCATTTACAACTTTATATTGGTGCCGAGACTCGCGTGCCACACCACCGGTGCCAGCAGCGGAAAACGGAACATTTGTTAAAATAATGGCTGACGCAATTACCAGCAAGAGGATTGACATGCTACCCGAACTGAAGTTGTCACAATACTGTGGGGGCCCCTTACAGTGGCACGAATGATATGGTCAACGCATGAAGTGCAATTGACCCTAAGTCTTTAACTGATGATTTAAAATTGACTTACCCCAATACCCCCGTAACTGAAAAAACTAAAACACATATTGTTGAGTTTGCCTACTGCGGCGCAATGTACGAATAAGCATTAAAAATTTTTGAACGTAAATTTGGCTCAACGCCGGTTAACATCATTAATTGTTCTTGAAGCAATTCAGGTTTTGTTGAGGTCTTTAAATTGCTCTCATATGATTCGGATTTAAAGAGTGTTGCGCTTCTCAAAACTTACGTATAGAAATTATCACCTAACATGGAATAGTCATGGTCACTCTATACTTTCAACAACAAAGACCAAAGTTGCATCAAAGGATTTTGCTGCAAATGCGCATCAAATGAGTCATCAGAAGAAACGATAACTATCCAGAGCTGCATTGTACGCAATGACAGCCATCGGCTGTGGGAATGTCGTGTATTTAAAGAAAAGACTACACGCAGCGAGCAGAAGTTGTAGCTAAAGCAAAGCTCTGTTTCTCTGGTTTGCGTAATAAGTTTATGTTCAGGCAGTGCACAAGTCGCCGTAAGTATAAAGAACATGGCTGCGATAGCTCCCATAACGCCTTGCTTCAGGGAGCTGAAAGGGCTTTTCCAGCTAAACCCTCAGTTAACAAAATCAAAAATTCGAAGTCAAGTGCGGGTAGTAGTGAACCATCTTCCGGTAAACTGCAAACATGCAAAACGAGCACTTTGACTTCTGTCACGGATATCAAAGTCTTCTTTCAGGTGACAGAATAAGAAGTAACTAATTCTTCTGGAAAAACTACCAAAGCATTGGTTTTCTGCGATACCGCTTGCAGTAACTCTTGGGTGTCCAATAGTCTCGCAGCTAAACTCGGTTTGCAAGACACCTCATTAAAATTGATCGTCAACGGTATAAATTAAGAAGAGGTAACTGACTCAAAAGTGGTCCAATTTACTCTTACATTTCATAAAGATCAAGACTTCGAAGCTTTTACTGTGCGTCCTTGTGCAATGGAAACATTAAACGCAATTTCCAACATAATTGACTTTAAGTCCAAGCAAGAAACTTAACCACATCTGGCCGTCCTAGATTTAGTATGGTTAAGCTATGGAGACATTGAGACAATACTTGGACAGGATGTCTACCATGCGATCCGCTCATTAGAGTACTTTTCAGCCGACGAATATTTTTTATCATTCGCTGTTCGCATGCCCATAGGTTGGGTTCCAACTGGCGCACTCCCGTCAAAGCCAATGTTAAACAGAACCATGAACTAGTTTGTCAGCTTAAGTTGTACTGTATGGAATTGTACGGCATGCACAAGCAGGATGACCCATGATCCGCAGATGATGCTCCCGCGCATGAAGTACTTGAAGCAACAGCTTTTCATTATGGCCAATGATATGACATAATGCAGGCTGATGGCAATATCCAGCTCCCGAATAACTACTCTTAGTCAATGGTCCTAAATCCGTTAAGAATCAGCCCCCAAGAGACACAACATTAACAGATATTTACGCAAAAATCATCAGCGAGGACCTTGAAAATGTTATTTAGTAATAGCTCACATGGTCGAGCAGCGGTCAGATTATGAATGTTACCTAACACATCATCCCGTAATCAACCCGAAAAAACAGGGAAAGTGCGTAGAGTACTGAAAAGTGCAGCGCAGTTCCACGGCACATCTTTGAACGAATCTCTGCTCAGTTGTCCCGACTTGCTCCAGAACCTAATCCATGTACTAATCACGTTTCGTCAACCTCAATATGCTGTGTCCGCAGATATCAAGGGTATATTGTTCCACGTTTGTGTGCTTGACTGTGACCACTTATCACTGCGCTTTTTGTGGCGGGAGGACCACCCGACAAATACTGTGATGTAAAAGTACACGAGCCAAATTTTCGTGGCTAAAGACTCGCCCACTTGCGCTATCTATGCGTTGCAATGCAAAGCCCGAAACAGCTTTGGTCGGTACCCGGAGGCAACGCCGTCTCAGAAAACTTCTAAACGGCTGGTTACCTAGATTTGGGGAGTCCCCTGAGAGGGCTCTCAATAGATCGGAGGAATCAGTGCGTCTTATCCCTTAGAGGGTTGACTTTGTAAGCCATGCCCCAAATCTGGCTAATCAATTTGATGGGTCTCCACAGTCCACCGAATCAAAAATAATCGCGTCATCTAAGGAGGAGTCTACGCGTGTGCTTGCGTTGAAATTGGATCACAACAATGATACCCTAGTTGTGAGTCCAAGTACTTCCAGTAGATTAACTAAGTCTTTAACAGATAGCTTATTACTGAGCCTAGTCTTTAAGGTATTTTATCTCAATTTTCAAGTGGGACTGTTAGTGCCCGACTGTTACTAAAGGACATCTGGCGTGTCAACGGGCTGCATCGGGATGAAGAGCTACCAAAAAACACCATGAAAAGTTCCTCGAATGGAGTGTAGAACTACCCACGCTTGCGGAAATCACTATGCCGAGGAGCTATTTCTGTGGAAAACTTTGAATACCTGGAACTACACATGTTTGGTGATAGTTCGTAAGAAGTGTTCAATGCTTTTGCATTTCTCCGAATTCAAGTAGATACTTCGAGTGCGCCTCAACCAGAGCTTGCATTTGTCCTGTCTAAAACTCCTGTAGTGGCTATGAGGGGAATGACAGTTCCGAAGCTGGAATTACAGGCAGTGCTACTGGTCGCCCGGTTAAAACAGGATATCAGTCGAGCAGTCACAGTGAATGCCAACAGGTTTATCACGTGGATTGACAGAAATACTGTCTTGCAGTGGCTTAACTCTACAATCAAGAATCCGATATTTTTTGCTAACCATTTTTTCGAGATTTTAGATTACACTAGCGTTGACAAATGGAACCACGTTGCCCCAAGTGACAACCCGGCAGACACCGGTACTCGTTTTATGTCGGCTGAGGATTTGCAATCAAGTAGCTAGGTGATGGGCCCGGAGTTCCTAAGAACTAAGCAATTCCCGTTCGAACCAAGCGCTGATGTAGTTTATAACATCAAACTCGGCATCGAAACCAAACAAATGATGATACTAACACATCATTGGCCGCATTTGTAACTAATTCAACTAAGAAACCACCCCCACAAGTAATCTCAAAAATTGCAAAGAAAAACAGATTACATACTCCGGCTCCTACCCTCGCATGAATGCTACCGTATTGTCGATGACAGTACAAAAGACCCCCTTGAGCTTGGCGAAGCCGAGCGTCAACTTCAGTATCTCATTCAAGGTTCAAGGAGAGTCTTTTTTTCCGAAAGGAAAGATCACCGGAAAAAATCCGTTAAATTGAGTAGCTATATTGCCCCATTTTCTCCTTCATTGGACCAAATAGTCTTATTGGATCGGCTGACCGCATCAAACGGTTGGTCGAAATTGACTTGGATAAAAAACTTCCTACCGTTCTTGACGCATACCATGTATTTGTAAAGCTAGTTCCTTGGCATATCCATGGAAAAAATCGTCATCAACGTATTGACTATCTGCGAGCTAAATTACTGGAACGTTACGCCATCCTTAAAATACCATCATCACTGGGTTCGATTAAATCAAACTGCGTCACGTATTGAATGTTCCGCGCTGCCACTAATCAACTCATCATGGCTGACCTCCCAGTAGAAATACTCGAATACCAGTCTCTTGCTTCCACTATCACCGGAGTCGACTACTTCGGCCTGTTTTACGTTTTAATAGAAGGGGTTTTCTCTTCACATGCTAGACTACTCGTGCCATTCATGTTGAAATTGTTCTGTCCAGGGACGCCAGTTCGTGCGTAACTTGAGTCGAGCAGTTTGTTTCCCATCGGGGTACACCTGCAAAAACTTGGTAGAACATGTGTACGGACTTCGTTGGCGCGGAAAAAGAACTACGCGAGAATACCAAAAAGTGGAATACTATCAATATTGAAGCGGATCTTTCCCATAAAATATTAAAAGGAGGTTCAACCCGCTCAGCACGCCTCACCGAGATGGCATAGGGAAGAGGTAAGTACGTAGTTATAAGTGGATAATTAACACAATCCTTTGTACTCGTCGCCTCACTGACGATGTGTTGAACACTACCTTCTGTCTTGTGCAATACGCACTTAATGCACGCCCATTAACGCTCGTAAGCGCCGAACTGTCCGAGCTGGGAGCAATAACGCCTAATCTTTTTCTACTTGGTAACCAAGCAACTGCAATTCCGTCCATCATTGGCGTAGATGAGTTTAATCACCGTAAGCGGTACGCCCGCTCACATTCTACGCTAACGTTATTTCTTCACATTTGATCGAAGAGTACGTACCGGCGCTCAACTTTCATTCTAAATAGCAGACGCTTTCCGAGCAACACCTAAATACCGGTGACTTGGTTTGGGTAGTAGAAGAGACCAACCCAAAATAACACTACCCTACTGCTCTGATCACTGAACTACGTTACGGTTCAGACAGCCTCGCGCTCCGCCGTACTGCGCACGTCAACCGGATCGGTCGTCCTCCCGCTTGTAAAATTAATACCCATTCTCTCAACTCCTCTAGGCCGAAAATTGTCACTAAGTTAATAGATGTCAGCGAGAGATTGTAATCAGCCAATCAGATTCTAGTATTTTAAATACGCATAGAAATCATTCCAATTGAATAAAATACGCTCGAATATAGTTACAAAGTTCCGAAAAAGTTTAACATAATTTCAAGTAAATCTAATCATAAGACCTATCAAATAAGACAAGATTCGGCTCAATAATTTTGCGTTTTTTGAATTCATCGGTGCAGAATGGTGACCGGCTTTGATCTCAAGTATCAAAAATAGAATGATACCAGTGAAATGAGCAAAAAAAACTTTGCGGTCTAAGAAAATATGTCGGCTTGATCGTTACTAATAATAATGCGTTATAATACGTTGCTTCATGATGATTTATAGTGGATTCTGACCGTTTGCTACATAATACGAAAAAAGATTGAACTGAATCTTCAACGAAAGTGTGTTGTTTTACACCTTTATACAGATCACACCAGCCAAGATTCATAGATAGAGAATGTGTGTTGAACTGTTTGACAGGTACTATTGTCGCGTGTATTCGCGCGTCCTTGGGTGGTCAACAAATGGCAAAGTTGTGTGATGATGACGTCACAAGGAATCTCACATCCCCACTACCCAGCAGCAACTTCAACAGGACAAGAAGGACTGCCTGTTACACTACCCTAGAAGTGTATAAAGACTACATGGCTGTGCTGAACTTGGACTACACCTACGACTACTATTTCAGTCAACACATAACACAAATATATCAACATATGATTAAAATACGGAATACATTTGAGTTACATCGACACATATTAACAATTGGATTTATCCTCCACCCCTCACTCTTGTTTTTCTATGATCATACCACTAACAATTTATGTACTGTTATATATCACGTTAGTCGTTAATATGCAAAAAATAGCACGTACGTACGCTTGCTGTGAAGGGGGGGTGGTAAAAGTTATCTCCCATTTAGCTGGGGTGGGGGGGGGGGTATGAATAGTCCGAGCAATCTTAACCCTATGACCGGGAAAATTGCGTCCAACTTTGCGTCAACAATGGGTCAATTATTGACACCCTTTCAAGTTGCCACCTTTAAATTTCTCCCCTAAAGATGTAATCTTTGAGATAAACAGACTAAAAAAGTTGAGGCAAAATTGCCTGAACTCTGTTCAGGTAATTTAAGTTCTGGTAATTCAAGTGTACAGATACCTGAAAGCACCTGAAATGCTGTTCAGTCATTGTTTTTACCTGAACTGACTCAGGTGCACTTACCTGAAAAAAGATTTTACGCTCAAAATTGCAACAATAAATTTCCTGCTATTGTTAAGAACCTTGTAACAACAATCCAAATTTGTTTTTTTTTGTTTTCATTTGAACATCCAGCAATCTTGTCAGTATAGCAAGTGCACTTGGGTGGCAATTAACATGTTTACCGGTACAGTTTTTTTGGAAGCATATTCCCTTCCCGAGTTGAGTTGACTTCATAACTCAAAATGTTCGAAAACTTAACTTAAACGACAATTATATAACTACACTTTGGGACAATTCAAAACACAATTATAACAGAACCTGATTATAATAGAAATGCATTAACCCATAGGAATAATCTGCCCCAATAATCGGCAAAATTGTGTTCAACTTTGGGGAAAAAATGGGCAATTTTAAAGTGGAACACAATTTTAAATTGCCACACCTAAATTTCCCCAAAATGATGTACTTGTTGAAAAAAGTAACTTCCCCACTTCTTAAATTAAACTCACCCTCATTACCCCCTCTTTGTCAAATTTCTTTTTTAGTTCATTTTGTGTTTTCCTTGATTTTCTTATGATATGGTTCAACGTCGCAAAATGTCTTATATTGATAGCTAAATGGATGAACTGAGCAGTTGTCAAATCCAATTATAGAAAACCATACAAGGAGGCTCGGTAATGTGCGTTCGCACATAAAGTTCCGAAGTTCCGACCCCGCAGATCCATATGAGAACAGATAGAAAACCCCAGAAAACCAAATAATTTTCCAAAAAATTGTATGTGAGCAAAAATATCGCCTCCAACGCAAATACTTCAGTGGAATAAAAATTGCCGCATTAGAATGATAAGATCTGCCGTTTTTAAGAAAGCGAGGCCAGAAGTACAACAAAATCAAACAACAAGAACAAACATTAATTTTATCCAAAACTTTATGTCCATTTTAAAAAAAAACTTAATCACAAAGTCAAGATAGCGTCAGATGAAACTGAAACTGAGCAAATTAATTTATATTTTACTTGAAAAATATGAAACCAGTCCATAATAAGGCTCTGTTACAATTAGACTAAAAGGAAAAAAAACAGCAAAGTTAAAAAATTCGCTTATATTTTTTAAGAACAATTAATTTCAAAAAATGGAAAACCATTAGAAATCAACTGAAATTATCAAAACGTTTTAATATCCCTAATGCCTATATGGGAGGTAATTAGGACCTGTCTTTATGCAATTGTTCTTGCCGTTACAAAAAAAAACAACAAATAGAGACAACAAACAAAAATTCAAATAAAACTTGTGAGAAAACGCTGTCCAAGCGTAAATACTTTTTCTGCCCCTCAACATATGTTCTTAGAAAGCCAATAATATGGTATGTGACGGATCGTTAATGAGATTAGGTAAAAAATTTGACAAAATTGCGAAAAAGTGGTGAACTTAAGAAATATTTTCGTGTTTTTCGAAAACAATTACTTCCAAAGTCATGAAAGCCATTAGTTGCAGAATAAAAATAAATAGGTGGATTCGTTTATTTGTCCAACGGAAGCCCATGCGATCTGTATTTATTCAGATAATGTCTTAGGTTTACAAGAATAAAGTCAAATATAGACAAAAATCAAAAACTAATTTACTTTTTTTTTCGAAAAACCGTGTCGAAGCCGTTGCTGTCATTACGAATTCTTTGAAAAAATCTTTATATTTTGTAAACTAACGCTTTCTCTTGACGCCAATAATGTCATATCTTGTCTTTATTCAACGAGACCAGGTAACAAAAACACATAAAAAAGACCAAAAAGCGAAGTTGTGAAGTGCTTTTTTTGCTTTTTTTAAACAAGCGTTTTCAAAGTCATCAAAGCCATCAGCCATCTACTCAAAATAGAAAATAGGCTCTTCTAATCTTCCTTAAAAAGCCAGTGAGACCTGTCATTCTCCAGGAAATTTCGCACGACAAAAAGACAAAGAGAAAACGGCAGTTATAGACAAAGTAAAAAACTCAATTAATTTCTTCGAGAAAGTGGTGTCGCAGCCGTTCCAACCATATTCTGTACCTTTAAAGATTTTGATTTGTTTAATGGTGCCCTATTTGGAATGCCAGTAATGTGTTATTTGAACTGCCAACAATATCACATTGTGAAAAAACGAGATAAAGCTTGAAAAATGGGCAAATGCCTAAAAGTCAAAAAAGTTTGTGAAATGTGGTGGTGTCAAGGCCAGTAAATCATAACTTAACGCGTAAAACCGCTACAAATATTAATTTTGACTTCAATAGAAAGAAGACACTCTCTTTTTTGCCGACAATTAGCTAAAATTTTGACCAAATTAAGAGAAAAACAGTGATAAATTTCAAAAGCCGTTTAAAAACAAATAATTTTAGAAGTCAAAACCAAAATAAGCTTTCAAGTGACAAACTAGATATAGTCATTTGTAGTTGCTTAGGACGCTAATTGCACTTATCACCCGTGAGCTTTGATTTGAAATGTTCTGTTCTCTTTTTAATATAAAAAAGATCAAACTTTAGAAAGACCGACTGATTACAATCCGAAATATTTTTGTATTGTAACAGTAATGATTGGTCCAAAAATATCCCTGCTAATGCTTTTCATCCATTAGGAACACATATTTTTTTTAATGTTATAGATAAAGATAATTTGTAAGTTAAAAAATCGAAAATAAAAGCTGCGTTTTTGATAATCAACGAGTAAAGTTAGCAAATAAACGGCAAAATTTTAATTACAGAGCACTCTCAATAAAAACCAAAGTAAGAATAACCCACTTTTGAGTTTACAAAGACTGTATTAGTAGTTTTTGGGTGTATACTTTCAGAAAACTTAATCAGAGTGAAATAAAAAAGCTCATTTCGTCCTTTTTTTGATGAAAAAGGCTGAATTTTGAAATATATTGCCGAAATTTTTGCCAAAAAAGTAAATCAAATGCGCAACAATACTTTTTTGTCTTTCAAAATCAAACCATTAACACTTTTGTTAACATTTTTATCATGTCTGAACAAAAATGATAAATTTGAGACAAAACTTCCGGAAAATGTGCAAATCAATCTCATCATACACAAAAATTTAAACCTGGATAGATCTCTCTAGAAAACTAAGTTTAAAAAATCTTTTTAAATCCATATTCTACGCAATATGGACTTTTTGATGATACCACTCACAACTATCTGCGATGAATATATCGATCGGCCAAAATTGTCGGACCAAAAAAATCCAATTGAGTATATAGTTCCTCCCCCCCCTCCCCCTAAAGAGTGGTCGAAGGAATAACCAATCCAAACTTTTGTTTTGAAAATCTCGTCCAAGAACATGTTTTTTGATATTTGCTAAAAAATCCATTGTACTACCAGTTAAAAGAAAAATTAATCACAATTATTTTCGAGACCAATTGGGAGTAGTATCATAGACCGGACCTATAAATCTTATAAGTTTCCTTCTTTTATTTTTCAATAGATAATGGTCGCTCAACCATCTTAATCCTAGAAGTTCTGTGCCAAAAAGCTGAACTCAAATTTTAGAGTTAAATAGAAAACTTTAGACTTGACAAGCGGTGATATTTTTGAAATATTGCACCCTGATTAAGTCATAAGCTATATTTTCCTGATAGAATAAAATAAAGGAGTAACTGAAATTTTAGAAGTTCCTAAATTCGCACCGAATGTTCTTTTATTTTGCAAAATTGGCGGAACCCCTTTTGCGAAAAGTAAGATACAAAGGATGTCACCTAATTTCGTTCATTGTATGTAACTAATTTTCGAGCCAATTTTACTAAGGCGGAAATTTTGGGGTATACCTCTGCATCGAATGCGCAGGCAACTCTGCGTCTCAACAGGTAAAGTTAAGGCCATAATGTATCCACCCGAGATTTAGGAATGGGAAAAGTTGTGTTTTTAAATTGAGCATAGAAAAACTCTATACTTTTAACCAATAAAAGATTTGCTTAATTGCCTTTTTATGTCAGTCCGTACTTATTTTTCAGCGTATATAAAGGTCACCCAATCCTTTGATAAAAAACTTTTAACAAAAACGGTTCGGTGAATTCAATTGTCATCAGAAAGCTTTAACAGCTATGGTCATTCAAAGTTTTTAAATTTTTTAAATTATTTTTTGCAAATAATTAATTGTGTCTCACATTGCATTAAATCTGAAAACATTGAGAATTCTTAAACTGTTCGTAATTCTTAAACTGTTTTTCGCTCTACTAAAATTTAACTGTTCTTGATTTATTTTCATTACAGGAATTTGAAACTTAGTTATTTAAATTTCTACGCTTTAGGCAGCCTCATTTTGAGTTCGCGAGTTTGTTGGATCTTATTTGAGCAGTCAAAATACTATAATAAATTTATTTTTATTTTTGAAAATTGCGTTCTGATTATAAAACATTCCAGTTCCAAAAGTTCATCTCTATTGAAGTCAATTATTTTCAACTCTATTTCTTATTCGCCGATTAACTCTCACAGCTGGCTCACAACAATTGCAAATGTCTACTTTTGGAAATTAAGAGCCTCTAATACCTTATTTTTGTGATATGGTGTTCACCCTTTTTCCTCAAAAGACTTTTTTAAAAGTCAAATAATAAAATTTGGTTCACAAATTAATGGGCTAAGATGTTTGTAGCAAAATACTAGTAACAATTTGGTGGGAAGAAATCAAAATCGTGTTGAAATGGATTATAAAATTTCCAGTGATTCCTTAGATGTCTGACGTTAGGAATATTTTGCAGTACATATACGCTTATGTTCTTATTAATAGTTAACAAACATGTTTAGGTGAATTCAATTTTTAATCAGAAGGCTTTGTCAGCTAAATTGATGGAAAGTTTGCAAATTTTTGCAAATAATTGTTTGGTTTTTATGTTGCGATAAAAACTTACTTACATAGCACTTCATTTGTAAGTAGATGCTTGTAATGGAAGAAAAAAGATAGAAAGTATTGATGTGTCATGTATGTGTCATTCCATTGATATGACTCATTCCAATGGGAGGCAGGATCTTTTCAGGAATTTAGTCCCCCAGTGTTTTTTATGACCCCCACTTAAAATTTTTATTTTGTTATATGACTTTTACGCCTGGGCCCGTAAAGCTATAGGCGCATTAGGCTGGGGGTATTGGTGCAGAGTAGATCCCGTTGTTACCAGTTGTTACCCCTCCACCCCCCCTCCCCCAAGTTTCAGCAAGGTACAGATAATCAATTTGTATTGTTGTTGTTGTGTTGTGTGGATTCGTCTTCGTGGGAGTATCAAGTTGATCACACTTGTGCGACACTGCCCTTCTTCAACTCAACTATCAATGTGACCTCCGTTACATTGAAAGACTGTGTCTACAGGAAAACAATGTTCCTAATCAACTCTACTTCTTACCCCATTAGTCAGTTTCCTATATAAACATATTACTTCACAATCATAAATGTAAGCCAATTGGGCTCCATTCTGTCTAATACCCGCCCCGTGTTTTTTTCTGAACCTTAATTACAAACTATCAAATTATGTGTTGTTATATATGTTATATAGCAGTTTAAAATGAAAAATATTAGGTGCGTCTGGGGGGGGGGGGGGGTTGGATTTGGATCCGTAAAAGCTATATGTCGAGCAGAATAGATCCAGTAATTTTTAAGCCAAACCTTTTTCGGCCAAAGCGATGTCGGTTTAAGTCTTTAAACCGACATCATGATCGTTTTGGTTCCAATAATTGGCAATTTCATAACTGAAAAATCACTCCCGAATGCCCTCTAAATACTGCTCATTTAAATTTGCCTTCGAGGTATGCTGATAAAAAAACCACTCCAAAACTGCCTATCAAATTCACAGAATTGCTTTTCAAAATTTACAAAATTGCTTATCGCACGCCGTACAAGTATATTGACCGTAAAAAAATTTCTATTTCTTAATTGAAAAAAAAACTGACGCAAAACAAAAACCTGACGCAAAAACAGCTTTGACATCCAATCTCTTGTCTCAATGAAGATTTTAAACATTGTTTTTAGGCAATTAAAAAAGTTATTATCTAAGTTGTAGTCGTGTATGTTCTTTTTGTCTAAAATTTTTGTCTGACTAGTTTCAAATTTTCAATTCAAAATTCTCTTTTACTTCTTGTTTGTTACCAATGAAAAGTGCTTCTTCCATCTCAATTTTCAGCAGGAAAAACTAAGGCAGGCACAGTTTCAAACTAAAGCTCACTTGTAAACCGAGCCAACAAAAATTGATTTTAGTTGTTCACTTTTAATCTGGCTAGTGAACCAACTGTGCTCCAGTAACTTTATATTGCTAAAACACTCACGTGCAAGAAGTTTCTATATACTTTGCCAGGAGTTGACTTCCATTTAATTTTCGTCTTTTCAAAAAGTGCTCGTTCCGTGTTTTAAGCAAGGTTATGTGACTATGCCGAAACCACTTCAAATTTCTGGCTCGACATATCGAACAACTACATTGTTCTTGATAAAGGGTCCTCGGTGACTTCCAGTAGAGTCCATAGCAGAGCAAACCTACACTTTCAAAGAGCAGCCTTCCTCCAAGTTTGAAGCAATCCACAATGAAATTGCCATTAATTATCTATGAATTAATGTGGTTTAATAGTGGTGGTTTGAAAAAGATATGATGAAAACTTCTCGTCTAATTTTAATCATGTATTAGGAAGATGAAAGTTATATAATAAAAAGCGATACTACAAATTGCGTTAATTTTAAAAAAAATGGTGCCAAAGAATCAACTGATAAGCTCCCCAGTAAAAGTTTGACAAGCCAAATCTACTCATTGAACTTCTTAGTCACATTTAGGCTCCACCCCCCCCCCCCCCGACTGAAGCAAGCTGCAATTGATTAGAGCTCCCACTAGTCGTTCGAGAGCAATTATTTCGACGTTTAGTCGGTTATGTTTATAAATTGCCTTTGCTGATCATTGTTAAACTAATAACAATCTAATCTTTACAATTATTATTCTAAGTTAAAATGTATAAAAATGGATCATACTAGTTCGCATAACATGCAGCAATGGTGCGAGAGACCTCTAGCAGTGCATAAATGCATTGCAAAAGACCATTGGAAAACTTTTCCTCATATTATTTCGGGCGCTAGTCTCCTTAAAGACTTTTGGTCGCGACTGGTGTCCTTAAAGACTCTTGGTTGCGAGCTGGTCTCCTTGAAGCACAAGGTGTGACATATGAGTCAGGTACTAACAACGCTCACATATCGCTCAAATGTAGAGATACAGGCGTGCAAATTTTGAGGAAAAATTCTTGCAATATTTTTTCGATATGCAAAGTTTTCCGAAACCGATGGATGATTAAATCGGAAAAAATGATAAAGTTTTGTGAAACTTAAGTAAATGTTAAAACTGTCTTTTTGGTAAGTTCCCGTTTTAAAATTGTTTGCCTGGTGATAAAAATTACAAACGGGACGACTGGCATTGATCAGGAGACGATCTAAATTCGACTGGCGTTAATGTGGCAACAAACGGGAGACGATCTAAGTTCTAGACAGGGTTCATCATTGTTAGGATGGGCCTAACCATGGTTGAATAATATCCTCAAACAGCATCTCACAGTTAACCATTACCTCTCAACATCAGTGATATTTCTCTTCTGCATCAGCTCAAAACATTCACGCAAGGATGAGAGCATTAAAGTAATATGCGTGATAATCCAAATTTTGGGGTGCCAATCCAATATTTTTTGGTTATACTGATCTAATTCGGTTGCGGAAATTCTGTATGAAGTCCCAAGGGCCACCTATGCATAACCATGGCACAAGTGTGGCGGCCAAACGAGCCAAGCGAAATAGATAACTACGAATAAAGATAGTATTTCGAATAATGCAGGCCGAGAAAAAGTTTTAATCCACAATGGTTTGTTTAATTAAATTAATGCACGCCTGCTTGAAAACTCGTCACTCCCCCCCCCCCCCCCCCTAATGGCTGCAGGCCTTAAATTTACCCGTGAAATTGAGAACCAATGTATTAGGAACTGAAAATAAATTGAGTTAATGAAAGCACATAACTTGGATCACAAAATTGAAGCCTCATCTGGCTAGTTATGTTGTAATTAATTGCTCTGAAACTAAATGTGTGGCATTATATTATTCCTGTTGATCTTTTTATGCTATTTTTTGCTTAAACAATTTTTTATCTGACCAATTTCACTTTTCGTCCTCAAAGACGGGATAAACAGGTAACGCCCAGCGGGCATTAAGTTCCCTTAGAGCCTTTCGGATCACTAATCTCCAAGTATGCGGTTCACAGAAGGTGAACAGACAAAACAGTCCCAGACAAAACAGTCCCGGACAAAACAGTCCCAAATAGCAAAATATTCCCAGACAAAACAGTCCCAGACAAAATAGTCCCAAGAAACCAGACAAAACAGTCCCAGACAAAATAGTCCCAAGGCCATTATTATAGCTCTCACACATATGATTTAACAAGCGGATAATTTAATCCCATGTTCGGTTGTGATAGTTTCATATCAAGTCCCACGGGCCGCTGAGGCATGGCCATGGCCATTAAGTATGTTAAAACATACGGGTAATAGCGACTGCTAATTTGTTGTCGGATTATTGAACGAACATTTCAAAGTACATTGGGTATAATGGCATTAGGTACATTTTATTTGGGACTATTTCGTCTGGGACTGTTTTGTCTGGTTTCTTGGGACTATTTTGTCTGGGACTGTTTTGTCTGGGAATATTTTGCAATTTGGGACTGTTTTGTCTGGGACTGTTTTGTCTGGGACTGTTTTGTCCGGACACGTCACAGAATCTGTTTTGGAGACCTAATTACATTTTTGGTGTGAAGGGCGGTGAGCATTAACATCACTTTGAGTGATAATCCCCCCCCCCCTCCCCTCACTTCATCCCCCCAACCCCAATTCCCCCAACCCAATCCCCACCACTGCACATTGTTCAGGCCGTAAGGGCCCTGTGCAGCCAAAGACCCACCTCTCACCTTCCCCCCCCCCCCCCCCCCCCCGCTACGCTCACCTCACGCCCCTTCAATTAAGCTAAAGCTAGTCTCACTAAACCGTGCCTAGCTACTTACGAAGCCAAACGCTCGCTGGTCGTTTGAGAGCAATTCAGCCGACGGTAGTCGGTTATGTAATTGTACCTTTTTATGTAACTGTTATGTAATTGTACTATTTAAGTGCACTGATTTTGATCGGCGAGTGCGGTAACCAAATAAGCAACACAAACTTTGCTTTGAAATTGCATTTGGGAGATATTACATTTGTATCTCGCGGAGCGAATTCTCAACTACAATTACACTTTAAGTTTGAGAATAAAATTGAACAAGGCGGCTCGTTAATGTGTGTTCGCACATGATGTTCCGACCCGAGCTCATCTACATTTTTGACTTAATTGTCAACCAAATGAAGAGATAACAAAAATAGATGTTTGAATTTTAAAAAAATGCTACATTTTAAGTTAATTAAACACACTAAATTCTGCCTCGATGAAATAGCAATCATAGGTTTCATTCATGTGACATCAAAAACTCATCACAATAAGTCGTATGGCACAGAAAAATACATCAAAACTACGAAATTTTTGAGAAAACCCATAGTATCAAAGTCAAAAAATTCTACAGCTTTCAACGGAAGGCATTTAATACGCTAAATTATGCCTAAATTATGTGACGACTAGGATGTTTGTCATTCAAAATTTATCAATAAGACATTACAACAAGTCATTAACTATGAAAACAACTACAAAAACAGGCAAAATCCAAAAATTCGGTAGAAAATTGAGAGAAGGAAGTGTCGAAGCTATTTAAACCATAAGCTTTTTTCTCTGAAAACTTTTTCAACGATCCATTGAACGTCTTCACTAAGCCAATGGGAGCTATCAATATTAGGATAATGTAATACGATTTCAAAAGGAACCAAAATTACTAAAAAAAATCCAAAAATTATAAAAATTATGAAATCTCGTGCACCGAAGTCAAAAAAACCAATAGTTAGAAGACAAAACCGCTATCTAGATAAATTGTTGCTGATATAAAAAAAACGGTTCTGTCATTACCGAGACTGACTTAAAATCCACGAAAATAAGCTTAAGATTGATTTATGTTCAAAAAAAAATAAAAAAAAAATATTTTTAAAGTCTTAACAGCCATTAAACTCAAAAGCTTTCATAGGAATTCAATGAATACGCTCAGCTATGCCACGATGTGAATAAAAGGATGTTTATGATGCCTAGGTAATCAAAAAGACATCACAATATGTCTGATGACTATGAAAAAAAACAACAAATACAGGCAAAAACCAAAATTTCTTTAGAAAAATGGGAGAAGAAAGTGTTGAAGCCATTTAAACCATATTTTTTTCTCAGAAAATTTTATCTATGATCCTTTTGACGTCTTCACTGAAGGAAGATGTAGCCATCAATATTAGGATGACGTGATAAGATTTCAAAATGAACCAATAAAATGAAATGTCCAAAAAATTTTTTAAAAAATTTGAAATCTTGTGGCATTGAAGACGTATAACCAATAGTTATTTGATCAAACCGCCAATGAGATTAACTTATGTTGCAGTGGTAAGAAGGAGTTCAATCCTGTTTTTACTGAGACGAACTTACAGTTCACAAAAATAAGTTTATGATTTACTAATTTTAAAGAACTTTCGAAAATTTATTTTCAAAGTCTTAACAGCCATTAGCTGTCCACTCACAGCACTAGATAGGTTCACTTAATGCTCATTAGCAAATCTATTGCACTTTTAGTCAACAAGTTTATGCCATAGGATTATAAAACTTTAGTAAAACGTCAAAAAATAAATCAAAATTTCATTTGAAAATACCAAATTTGAGATACGAGTCCAAAAAAAACATGAGCGATCCCTTCGAAACAAATTTTTTGTTCATTGGGCTTCATTTGATCGTGAAACAGGTTTGTCATTAACGGAACTTCGATATTAAAAGTGTCTAGTAGTCTCTAGGTGACTTGAAAAAACGAAAAGATTGCAAAATTTTCTAAAAAAAAAAGAGCTCCCAAACCTAATTCGAATTTTTTTTTTATATATTAAACTTCCCTCTAAGACTGAAACTAGTCTTTATTATCTCCTTTCGTCTATTAAAAACCTAAAATTGATTTACTTTTTGGTGTGAAATTTAGTTTTGAATTAAATTTTTCGTAGAAAAAACGTTAATTCGAACGAAAATTACGGTAAAAGTGAACAAAAGTGAACCAAATATCCAGTGTTCACATGAAACTTTAAACCTCGATACCTCCTCGGAAAAAAAACGAAATTAAAAAAATCTTTTTAATTTCGAATTCTACGCGGGACGAGCTTTTTAATGATACCAAGCACATTTCTCTACGATGAACATATCGGTCGGCCAAAATTCACGGAACAAAAAAAACCCATTTGAGTATATAGTTCCTCCCCCCTCAAGAGGGTCGGAACAAATATTGTAACATGATCAAGATATGAATTCACCGTGCGGGAGAATTAAGCCTAGACATTTATGTGAAACCGCTAAGCGAAATAGAAGAAAAAAATATGACATTCGGGAAAAGTGTGGTGAAATACCTTATATGAAAAGAAAAACATTTTACTAAAATTTACTGCAGAAATGAACATAAGGAACAATAACTTATCATTATGTATGACAGACTTGAAGTTAAAGATTTTTCCTGATCATGATTTGATTTCCTCACTTCTCTTTTCCATTTCTTTTTTCGAATAATGACTATTCGAATTGTTTGAAGAGCTAACATCAAGCATCATATTATTTAAAGACGAAAGGTAATTAAGGGAAGTCTTTTCCCTCTTCCATACCTAAACGACTAACCCCCCCCCCCCCCTCCACCCCAACCACCAACCCTACCTACACCATTCCCCGGCTGCACCCAACCCATGCATAAATTTTGTCTCATTTCCGGAAAACTTTGTCTGCGTTCTATAGTTTTAGTTGGCAATTAACATTTGGTTTTTGAAAATAGTTCGTTCTTTTTGTCGATACTTCTGATTTTTGTAATATATAGGTAAGGTGAGTTCAGAATCTGTGTTGATCGACACTGAGCGAATATGTTGAACGAATATTGGAATCGTTTCTGAGCTTTTACTGGTTATACTTTTACATATGATAAATTTTTGCTCGACTGTTTTCTTTTGGAACGTTCTTTCGTTCACTAAAATGATTTGATTTTTTGTTGAAAGAAGCGGCATATTTTTGTAAAGCTTGAAGACATTATGTCAATGAGCACACCCCATACCCACTTCTATTTGTACGATTTACTCAAGCTGCTAAGAGGCAGTTATTCATAGTTGTTAGGACAATTTTTGCCCCTCCCCCATTTTTACCTGCCTCCAGAACCACAGTTTTACTCCCCCTACTAGCTTTCATCCTCAGGCTCTGAAGCTAGCATCTCAGCTTCTCTACGCCTAATTTAGTTAAGACAAACCCAAACTCTTTCTTGTTCGAGAGCAATAACAGTTATGGTAAAAGTAAGTTATTGTTAAGGTAAAAAGAAGGATTTTTTAAGGTAAAGTTTAAGGTAGTGCCACTTTTACTTTAAAATTATTTTTACGTCGAATTTTAGATAAGTGTTCAAGTTAGGCAAAATTGCCTTAACGTTTCTGGTAAATTAATGTTATTTTTCAGGTGAATTTTGCTTAACTTTTTTTGTGCAGTCAGTTATACTATATTTTAATTTTTAGACAACACAAATGATGAATTCCAACGGGGAGTGTGTATGGAGAGCTGTGCCTCCGCCAATGTTGTTCCAGAAAACTTAACTGGGTACAGCCGATGCTACTCTCAATGTACTCGTCAGTTTCTGGCCAAATTCAATCAGTCTACAAAGGGTAATTATATCATATTTGCTTTTATAAGGTGTTAATACAAATTGACAACAGAGAATATAATTGAACTGATGTTGGAATAATTTTTTTAAAAATGAAAATAATGCTTTAAAAAAATTTAATCGAACTATTTATAACCTAATTGGTTGTACTGAATTCCGTTGGTTAAAAAAGTCAAGGCAAATTACTCCACGTCAATTTCTGTTCACTAATTTTTATTATTACCCTTACCCATTTTTATCCCTTTTCTTTATTGTTTGAGCTATGAAATTCAAAAAATATCAAAAACCGTGCCCAAGAGATTTGCTTGGTTTTTACTTTGCTTGGCTATAAAGCCTGATTATTTGCAAAAATTTAAATTGATGTAAGACGCCTCCGTGAAAATTTAACCAAAGGTGATAAACAAGAAAACTGAGTTTTTAAAAGAAGCTCAAGTAGCCGAAAATTTTTAGATTGTTAAGGAACTGTTAATTCTTTAAAACAGAAGGAGGAAATCAGACTTGTGAGTTAAGGGGTCTAAGCAGTAAAACGGCCTTCTACTGGATTGGAACCATCTTCTCTTGCTTGCAAGCCTAGTGTGCTGCTAATTACCTAAACTGGTCTGAATATCAAGAAGCTGGTTATCTCAATTAACCCAATCTCTTTTTCTTGCTACTCAAGGCGTTATCTCTCTAGCTAAGTTCACGTTTAGCAGGTAGAACGTGAACAAGCTATGTCAAACTGATTTTATGCACAATTTACTTTAGTTTGTTCTCCCTCTCTCTCTCTCTCTCTCTCAACCTCACAAAAGAAGGAAACAAATGCAAACTCAAAAAATGCAAAACTCTGTAGTGCCAAATAATGCAATGCCAGTTTTTCCGATTTTAGCCAGATTTTTGCGATTTTCTTTTCTATTAGCACAATAAAATCTCAATGACGCCGTCACAGTCACTTAACCTATACATTTTAATCTCAATTCTTTTCTTCTTTCATCTTGAGTTGCGAATATTTTATGCCCTCTCATAAAAAGATCCTTCGAAATTGCCTCAAACATTTATTGTTAGTTTAGGGCTTCAAATAGGCAGATACCGTTAGTTGCATCCATTAGTCAAATTACTCAAAAACGGGATAAACATGTAGCCCCTGGAGGACATTAAGTGGCCGAGCAGCTCTCTTAGAACCTTACTAGTTTTTAGGTCTATCGCATTACCGAAACTGTTTTGAGAAGACATTATCAGGGTGTGGACCGCGGTTTTTATTCTTCTGACCCCCCCCCCCCCGTCAACCTTCGTCCACCCTTCTCCAAGCTGGCAATTTGCACCACCCTCTCGTTCAGCTCCTGCGCTACCCTACCCCATCCTCCCATCGCCTGGCCCCTCACCCTGCACTCCGCTCACACCACCCACTGATGGTGCCGAAGCCAACCGGTTGCCGGTTTTTTTAAAGCAATTGGTTCGACGTTAGTTGTTTATGTTCAATATTTTTGATTCTAAAAGCCTCGAAACCACAGCGAGGCTATCATTTGTCTTAGCGGTTTTTCTTGGACTCAAATAGAAATACGGTTATTCTTCAGTTTCATTTTTGCTGAGTTGTATCACTGAAGATTGAGTGGTTCTTTTATGAAAGTTGGGCATTAACTTTTAGAGAACGTTTACTCAGTGTACTTAGCAACTTCTGAAAAGTTTTGATTCCATGACACTCCCTACCAAAACAAATACCCTCAACTACCCGCAAGCTATGCTCCTTCTCCATAGCCCATCCTTCACCTCTTTTCCGTGGCCGCCCTCCACGATTCCAAAGTTACCTACCCGTCCTCTAAACGATCCCCTTCCCCTCGGCACATAACCTTGCTGCCTTCTGTCTGCCCGAAACCCGCTGTCTCTCAAGCTTCACCCGCGTCAGCTTTGACAGCAACAACTTTACTGAACACACTAAACTTAACCAATAGCTTGTTATTAATTGCTCCAAGCGACCCACCACCAATAAGTTTTGCTCTGAACCGCAACAATATAAAGCCACATATTTCTGATTTTTCGTTGCACGAGTCTGCAATGCGTTTCCAGTATTATACAGGAACTCGCGATATTTGTCATTTATTGTAGCATTGTTTTTTTTAATTGCCCTCGAGAAGCAATTATTATAAAAAAGCGTGCCTTTTCAATGCAAATTTTTTGCTTGACCGTTTTTGCGTTTTCCTTCAGAGTAATCTTCGACGTCTTAAGTGACTTTTTTACGCACTTCTTTTTGATTTCGGACTATTGTTTAAACAAGTCTATTGTTAGCGAGACGATGACAAGGCCCTGATAGCCGAGTGTTTAATACCTCCGTCGAGGTGACGGAAGCGGACTCAGAAGTGTGGGTTCGAACCCGAGCTTAGTCTGCTGTTTTGCACACATGAAAAAAGCCCCCACCACTGTCATTCGAGAGAAATTTTTCCGACATTGTTTGGTTTATGTTTGCTTTTTGACTACGTACTCAGTGCTAAGTAATTTTAGACATGGGACAGTTTTGTAACGATTCATTTCATTTATTTACAGGGCTTACGTGAGAACAATTCTGATTCCTTGATGAATTGATTTGAGATTTTAAACTCAAACTGAAATGCATTGGGGTAACGCCAACTAAAATGATATGATGCTGTGTTGCTTGATTGAAATTATTTGTGGACCTTTATCAAAACAGAAATAGATTTGGACATCATAACTTTTTTGGTTGGGATCGTTTTGGTCTGTAGTTTTTTCTCTCCAAGTCTGTCAGCGATATATTTTCCTTTTTTTAATTTTCTCACTTTCAAATTCAAAATAGCTCTTTCAATTAAGCTAAAGCTAGCCTCACTAAACCGTACCTAGCTACTGACGAAGCCAACCGCTCCCCGGTCGTTTGAGAGCAATTCGCCTGACGTTAGTCGGTTTGAGTTTTCGAAAGTTCGCTTTTGTTACAACTTTATGGGATTTTATTTCAAGTTATTATTTCAAGTGTTGCCATTTCAGGAGTTTCGGCTACAACAGCAGACATCTACTCCAATCTAGACTATGTTGCTAAAAAGAACCATGTACGATCCATACATTCACACCAAATATGGTTATACCTACTCACTGGAACTGCAAATCAATTGATTACAATATTGTGCTTCTTTCAGAACCGACCGTCAGCTCAGCTATAAACTTATTTTGAGGCAACTTTTCCAAGACTTGTTGTTGAATTTGTGATGTAATGTTGACTTAGAATTACGATAATTCATAATAATATTAATCAAATGTGATTCCAAATTTTAAATTTTGTTGATTAATGGGGTTTTGGTGCGATATAAGTGCTTGGTTGGTAAGATAGCTTGAAAATTTGAAATAGTTCTATCTTCTGAATAATTGCTCTGAGGCTAGGACAGCAGATTGAAGGCAAAAAAGTGGGGCGGTAATTCAAAGATGATATTTAAAAATGGGTCCCGCGGGCAGATTAGACATGGTCAAATAAGCTAATCACATGCTTAAGAATGAGTAAAAAGTCTTCCCTTACCAAAGATTCAGTGACAATCAGTACGGATTCAGAACAATTTCAGCGAAGTTGTCAGTGTTAGTGCTGATTCAGAAGGATTTCAGAACCAACTGTGAAGTGATCTCTGAACTTCTGAATCAGAACAAAATTCCGAGAAAATTTTCAGTAGAAGATAATTCGGAATGATTCACTGAATTAGCTAGACTCTGACTCAGCACTGAATTTGTCTTAGAGTTAGTTACGGGTGAAGTTTTCAATTGGAATATATTAAACGGTTTCTGTTCACTTTTTATCAACAGTCCAAAGTTTTAAAAATCTATTACTTTCAATCCACTGGCCTTTCGATTTACTGTGCGGTCCCCAATTGCTCTCTCCGAAAAAAGTGATTCTACTAAATACTTGAGAGTTTTGCTCGAATTCTCATTGTCATACCAGAATGAAATGAAAACATATCATACTCAAAATAACGCACGGAAAGAAAACCTTGTGCAAAAAGTGAGAAGGTGATTGAGAAGTCAATTACTCTTAGTGCCCTCGTTAAAACTCACCATCACAAAACGGTGCAGGCCAAGAAGTTCTGCCAATTTTATGTACGATAACGGGTAAATAGCTTTGAGAAGTTAGAAAATTCCCCTTAACTTACATAATTTGGCTGCGAGAGAGTTGACTGACATTCTGTTATATCTTTTGTCACAGAATAAGTTAGGATTCGCGGTGCGAATGCGTTGTCTTACAAATTGAGTAGTATTTGCTAGTCGAATACACAATTACTTGTGTAGCGTGAATTATGTTTATTGGAAACGCGATGCGGATCCACTGCTAAGACTAACTTAGGATTATGAAGAGCAAAAGCAGAGCAACTTGAATTCAGATTGATTATTGAGATTATGATTGTTAGTAATAAATCGATATGAACAAAATATGAAATAATTTAGTAGACTATCGGGAATATTAGTATAGGTGAATAAATAGCAGTCATAACTTTTAGTTTATAAAACACATGATATAATTATATATATAGAGGGTAAATAATTTAGTACACATAGAGGTTTCGATATATAATTAGGTATCCATATGTATCACATTTCCCTCGTGACAAAAAAAAAATTTTAATGTATTTACAATTTTTTCTTAATATCTGCACAAAACATGAAATTGAATGAGACAACATCAATGAACTTAAGATGTAGAAGTACTACTGATGTTAAATAATGGTGTAAATGTCAAGCAAGTACGCGTCATAATTTAAGCGTGTGAAATGAATACATTGTATTGAATTATTTAAGTGCACAAACAGAAATGAGTGGATTCGCAAGGCGAATACTGAAAGAATTAAAAGCTAACAAATGAAGATGAATTGTAATGAATTCAAAGTAAAATTAACATTATTTGTGGATTAGCAGAGCGGAAACAAGACTAAATAAATGAATGGAGTTTAAAATAGTTTTACTAAGTTTTTGAATTTAAATTTCATTTTCAGCATCCCACACCGACATTTCTCGTTCTTGCTCATATTCGAAATATCGAACTCTGGGATCCGGTGGTGACACATGTCCCAATTGTAAGTCAGGTCTGGGGGGTGACGGGATTCGAGATTGTTCTGCCGTTGGTATGAGGGCTACCACTGAATCGGACTTCGTTGTTTGTTTCTTGTCTTTTTTAGTCTTGCGCTTCTTTGGCTGAGTAGAACTTGTGGAGGCGAGAGAGCTTGTAGGGGAGATGTCAGCATCTGTGAAGCCGTAAAATTGAGGCCGATTGCGCTTGCGGCCTTTTGTTTGGTCGTCCTGTGTTTGTGCGGGAGGTACTTGTGGTGTAGGTGTAGGTGGGGCCGGTACAATTGATATAAGAGGCTGGTTTTGAGTTGAGGCATCTTCTTGTATATCAGCTGTGGGAACAGTAAAGCGTCTTTTAACTGGTTTATTTGGTTTGCGGACTGTTAATGCTCGCGAGACATTTGAATTTACAGAGGATACTACTGATGTAGTATCACGTTGGCGATGTCTGATCTTGATTTCGCCCCTCTTTTGCTTCTTGAGATCATTACTGTGCTTCGCGATTTTGAACTCTGTAGTTTTTTCGTACGGGGCAGGGCGTCTTTGGGCGTATACCCACAAGTTGGTAGATCGTTCTGCTTTAGTCCCAAATTTTGCGAGGTCGCTATCTCGGACTTTCACTGGAGTTCTGCCGGGCTCGTTAATTATCGTCGTTGTTGGTGACGATTTGGTGACGAAGGAGCCAGGTTTCAGCACTTCGTACAAGCCCGCCAGTTGTCGTTTTGCTCTTTTCTTTTGCGGTAATTTGCGAGCCAGTTTGACGTTAAGGGACTGTTCGGTCCTGGGGATAGGGTCTGTGATTTGTGGGTGCGTTATAAAGCGGGACTCTTTAACGTCTGACTCTCGATAGCGTTGTCCTGCGTCTAGGGAGGCCTGGCACATCTTATTCTCTATCTCAGTGTCACTTCTGTTGGCACTTATCCATCCATTTTCGTCGAGCAAATCCTCCGGAGAAACTGTCTCAGCATCTAAATAGTCATTAACAATTTTTTCATAAGTTAGGTTTTTACTTGAGGGAAGTGTGCTAATATTCCGTAAGGGAGTATTTGCAGGGCGACCAAAATGAGCTTCAAAAGGTGTTATCTTTGTTGTTTTCTGTTTAGTTAATCGTATATCAGAGACTATTTGTTTTATTGCTTTAGCTGTAGAAAATGTATCTTTATTTTCGGCTTTCATGCAGGCTAAACGTCTTTTAATTGTTTGGATCATTCGCTCCACCAATCCAATAGCTCTATGATCACCAACCGGAGCGTCGAGAATGTCAATATTATTTTCGTTACAATAATTTGTGACTTGTTTATTTACAAGACAAGTTGCTTGATCTAAGCGTATCGTTCGCGGGATTCCATGAGTATATGCATAATCACGAAGAAATTTTACTACGTTTGCCCCATTAGCATTTTCGAATATTCTAACAGTTGGATATTTTGAATAACGGTCAATACATGTTAAGAAGTAAATATCTTTGTCTTTATCATTAATTATCGGACCCCCAAAATCAATTTGAATTTCTTCATTTGGTTCTTGACAAGCTTTGTGTGGATGCCATTTGGATTTTGGTATAATAGGTTTCAAATTCTTACCAATTTCCGTACACGGGGCGCAATCGGATGTTTTTGCTAAAATTTCCCTATGCATGTAGGGCCACCATGCATATTGGGAGAGAGATATCATCCCCCAACTACCCGGGTGCGTCATATGAATGGATTCAAGCACCGCCTCCTTGATTGAATTCGGGATGGCCACACGTTGGTCAACACACAGACACCCAGATTTTACATGTAGATCCTTCCAGAAGGAGTGGATGTATGCGCTCACTTCTTTACAGCGGGCTTCGTCATCCTGCATCACACAATCGCGGATCTCTTTCAGCACCGCGTCTTTGCTTGTTAGTACCGCTAGGAAGGATTTGGTGAATAGTTGGTTTAAGTTGTTTTCGAATACCTCTTCCCGTGAAAGTTCAATGTCATAGTCCTCTGGTGATGATGATGGTTGGGTGTTGCTGGGTCCGGCTCTAGTAGATGAAATGGGAGTGGATTGGGTGCGAAATGTCACTCTTGGGGTTTGTGGTGAAGTTGATTGGTTGCTTTGTGATGCCTCTTTTGCTGACATGTTGATATGGAGTACTTGTTGTGTGGAACTAGCTATCAAATTGCAATTAGAGTTTTGCGACGGGATTCGCGCTGCGGGTGTAGTATCAGATTGGAGCAGTTGATTTGCACGGCAATTAAAGTTAGAAATGAATTCAGAATTGTAATTGTTTACTTGTACTCGAGGAATGAATGAATTAATTGAGGCATTCGAATTATGCGCGCTAATTTTAGCAGGTTTGCAAGAGTGGACTCGCGTCGGATGTACTTGTTGCTTATAATTACTAGTTATGTGCCGCTTTTGGAAAGGAATTTTATTTGCGTTACAAAATAAAGATGTAATCGCGTCGCGAATACGGGAAATTGTTGCTACCATAAATTCCTCATCATATTGATTGACACTTTTAGCGTTCTGATTTGGTTGTCGCGAAATATAGTCAACTAAGCCCATTCGGGTACCAGGAATATGTTCAATATTAAAATCAAATGGTAACAAACGGTCAATCCATCGTGTTAATCTACTGTTGTAAGATTTATTAGAGCGGTGTATTTTTAAAACGGAAAGAAGTGCTTTATGATCGGTTAGAACTGTGAAGGTTTTCCCAAATAAATAATATTTAAAATTTTCAATGGCCCAAACCACCCCAAGTAATTCGAGTTCATTTACACTATAACGTTCTTCATTGCTATTAAGAAAACGAGATGCGAAAGCTATTGTTTTCCACCCGTCGCAGTTTAATTGTTCGAGTGCCGCGCCTAAACCTTGGCGAGATGCATCGCATTTGATGCGCGTTTCCAGTGTTGGATTAAAATGAGTATTTTCCGTAGCGTTTGCAATAACAGTTTTGATATGTTCAAAATGTGATTGGTGATTCTCATTCCAAATAAATTTTTCGTTTTTCTTTAATAAGGGTCGGAGAGGGTGACATATTTTGGCAAGATTAGGTATGAATTTGCTTAGGTGATGAACACTGCCTAGAAATGATCGTAATTGTTTCAATGTTTTTGGGGCTTTAATTTCCGCAATTGCCGCTGTTTTAGATTCAATAGGTTTGACACCACTTTGTGAAAATGTAAAACCAAGCCAATTTATTTGATGTTTTGCGAAGTGACATTTACTTAAGTTAATTCTAAGATTGTCTGCGTCAAGTTTTTGGAGACATTTATATACGTATTTGAGGTGCGATTCCTGAGTGCCTTTGCTGACTACGATTATGTCATCCAGAAAACAGTATGTGTTAGTCAGCCCAACCAATGTGTAATCCATTGCCTTTTGAAATTCGGCCGGCATATCTGTAAGGCCATAAAATCCCGTTTTAAAGCGATACGTACCCGTTGTTTCGCCGCAAATGATGTTAAAATTACAGTGACGTGCCGTGTCGGGATGTAACTTTAATTGACTATAGGCATATTTTAGATCGATTGTTGAAAAATATACGTTATCTCCCAGATTTGAATTATTAATATGTTGTGAAATTGAATCAATGAGACTATCTATGTTTGGCATTTGATACTTGTTTTTGTGGATTGCTTTGTTTAATATTTTCGAATCAAGAGCTAACTTTACAGATTTGTCCTTTTTGACCGTAATTACAATGGGAGAAATGAAGTTTTTATCCGAACATTCTTGTAATTTTTCAATGTGTCCTTGTTCAGAAAGTTTCTTTAGTTCTGCGGATACTTTGTCCAATAAATTTATAGGGACGCGTCGGCCTTTTTGATGTGATGGGGTGTAATGTTTGTGGAATTTTGAACGAACTGTATGTACTTTAGACTTACCAATTCTGGAGATTAAGTCGGGGTAATCAATAGCAATCTGTTTTTTGATTGGGCAATATTCTTGATCTACCTGATTGATTGTTACTGGATTATTTGATTGATGTATTGAAATTCCATGAGCTGGAAACAGATCTCTACCCAATAGAGAGCGATGTCCGTCCGCCACTACTTGAATTTCAATTGGATTCGCGTACCAATTGCTGCTTTGAATGGAAGTTTGGAGGATGCCCACCGTGTGAATAGGTTCATTTGAAAATGTTTTTAGTTGTTTAGGATTTGCTTCGCGTATCCATTTTGATTTTGGGTTGTACACACGCTGCCCGAATCCACCAAAACTTTTGTTGATGTATTGCCGATAGTTACAGGGAGGTTGGTTGCGTCCACCGAAGTTGTAGAATCCGATGAAGATATGACTGCTACACAGTTGTCTTCATCTGAAGAATAGTTTGACTCCAGATCCGGATCAAAGTTGGCCGAAATTTGATTGACATCTTCATTTTGATCGTCTTTTTCTACGTTATTGACTCGCGGTCTAGGTTTTGGGTACGAATTGGGATCTTTAGGTTTGCGACAAACCTTTGCGAAGTGGTTTTCAATACCGCAGTTATTACATCTTTTTCCCCGAGCGGGACATTTGTTGCGATGGTCGGAGGTCCAGTTAGATCCACAGAAATGACAAGTTGTAGGCTTTTTTCGTGCGGTAGTATTCATATTGGAGAATGGGGTAGCATTTGCGATACGTGTCCGTTGTACTTGATTAACCGTTGACTGTGGTTCAGTTTTGTTTGCGTTCATTTTCAATTGATTGAGTGTACCCATCTCAATATTAATTGCTATTGCCAATGCCTTTTCGGGGTCTACTGTTTCCTTAAGAAGTTCCTTCTGAATGTCTTCATTTTGCATATTCGCGATAAAGACATCCCGGATGATAGTGTCCCCTTTATCTCCTAGGTCACAGTTTTCCGAAAGTTCTTTGAGGTGTCCATAGAATTTCTCAATAGGCTCTCCCTTTTGTTGTTTTCTTGTGAGGAAGAGGTATCTATCGAAGGTTATGTTATGGATTCGAATGAAGGTTGTATTCAGAACGTCCCAAAGGTCCTTCGTTGAGATTGTTTCAAGGTTAATGGTTGAATTTTTTGAGTTGAATACACGGCGCCCCTCCATGCCTAAGCTCAAGTACATCAGAGAGGATGCTTTTCGATCGCATAACTTCCATGGTTTATCACCACAAAGTACGCCGATTGTCATGACACGTTGACATTGGTTTTTCCACGCTGTTTTTGCCTGCTCATTACGGGTACGTCGGTCTCGTTCTGATTGTGCCGTCGGGTTGTCCACTGCATCCTCATATGCTGGTTCAGGAGGCAGGAGCACATGTTCAGGAGGGTCTACCAAGAGGAGGTCCACTTCGATTCCTTCTCTAGCGAGGATTGCGAGCTTCAATTGTATTCTCCAAAACTCCCAGCGAATTGGGGGTTCTAGTGTCGCCTTTTCCCAAAAGGGTTGAATTCCAAGTGGGGATTTGCCGCTGTCCTTTGTCGCTGACTGCGCCATGTTATATCTTTTGTCACAGAATAAGTTAGGATTCGCGGTGCGAATGCGTTGTCTTACAAATTGAGTAGTATTTGCTAGTCGAATACACAATTACTTGTGTAGCGTGAATTATGTTTATTGGAAACGCGATGCGGATCCACTGCTAAGACTAACTTAGGATTATGAAGAGCAAAAGCAGAGCAACTTGAATTCAGATTGATTATTGAGATTATGATTGTTAGTAATAAATCGATATGAACAAAATATGAAATAATTTAGTAGACTATCGGGAATATTAGTATAGGTGAATAAATAGAAGTCATAACTTTTAGTTTATAAAACACATGATATAATTATATATATAGAGGGTAAATAATTTAGTACACATAGAGGTTTCGATATATATTTAGGTATCCATATGTATCACACATTCATACAGCGTATATGTTACACATTTTTAGCGCTTCTAAGCGTAGATCTTATAGATCTTACAGCAATGAAGCATTTCTAAGCGCAGACCTTACATACTCTTTGTGTTTTTACGAGTAGTTATTGCAATATTTCGAGGGACCTCTGTGTACCGATTGAAATCGGCACATTTTTTTCAAACTGGTCTCCTTTTATTAACAAACGAAAACAGTTGAGAAGCAAATTTTCTTCTAGAATTAACAGACCAAAAGTCATCGCTGGTTCAAACAATATGTTCAAACAAGATGTTCATATTAAATAATGATTTGAATATTTTTTGATCCAATTAAACTAACTGCTTTAGAGATTTTTTATCCGCATCTTAGCAGAAAAATCAAACAAAATTATTGAAATACCTATATTTTCTCTATCCAAGTCAGACCAAAAATTCTAGGTGATACAAATTTTATTTGCGATGAAAAATCATTCCGGAGGACACCGACACACAACTGCGCTCCAACAAAAAAAATGCACTTTCTGGTTCTGAGGCCGCTTGTAATTTGTAAGAGAAAACATTTTTAAAGAAACTCCAGCAGGTCAATGAGACTCGACAATTAGTTATGGAACCCATGAATCGGCTTAATTCAATCTTGAAGGCTGAGCAGCTATAAGCGATGCTTTTATGTAAGATCAACGATAAATTGAACGATATTCTTTTAGGGATCAACGCTGAGATTTGAACGTTAAAATTTTGCAAGAACAAATATAGCGCTAAATACTCTGAATAAAACCCTAAAAAATACGCTTAGAGAGCTAGAATTAGTTGAGAACTACGTTTTGAAACGCCAAATCTCTATTAACTCTTCGCGTAGAGGCGTTAAAAATAGGTAAGATCAGCCCTTAAAAACTGCAATGTTTTCTTTTAAAATTGTTTAGCATATAATTTACATGAAATTAAAGCATTCACCGCCAATCTGACATTTTGTGCCTTGCTTAGAGCTGGCTGACACCTCGGCTTGTGATATCAATTAGCTGATTCTAACAGAAAGATGTAGTAAGATTTTTGAGGACTGAATTGGCAACAACACATTGACAGCTTGTAAGCTTTCAGATCTTGCATCGTAAAAACATAGACAAAGTTTACAGAATGTATCTAGTCCAGTAGACGAAAATCTGCTCCTGGAGATGAACAGGGACAGTGCCTCTCAGAAAAAAATCAGAGCGTGTTACTGTTGGGACCTTGCGTTAAATAAATCAAGATCTTCGTTAGGACAATTCCATGTATTATTATCAGTGAGCCCAAGCAAGGTACAGTCGACTTAGAACACGAAGCATACTTTGCATGAAACTGGCATCACTTTCCTTCAGAATGCGATAAAGATTCAAATTAAAACATGTTTACAATTTTTATGTGCATTGAAAAATCATTAGGGAGAACTACAGCACACAAAGCAAATCAAACAAAACAAATGCACTTCGTGGTTCTGAAACAACTTGTAATTTGTAAAAAAAAACTTTTTGTTTCTAAGAAACTCGCACAGGTCGATGCGACTCGACAATTAGTTATGGAACCCATGGCTAGTTTCAACCTTGAAGGCTGAGCAGCTATACGCGATGCTTTTATGTAAGATGAACTATAATTTGAACGCTAACAAATATAGCGCTAAATTATGCTCTGAATAGAACCCTAATTTAAGCAAGATCAAATTTCAGAATTTATGGTAGAATCATATGCGATAACAACATTAAAATGAAGACTAATTTTTGTAAGGTAAACGCTAAAATTTATATAGTAAGACTTTTGAGGACTGGAGTGGCAATAATACAAGAAATTGGCAGCTTGTAAACTTCAGATCTCGCTTCATAAAAACATAGATAAAATTTTTCAAACGGTTCTAGTTCAGTAGACGAAAACTTGCTTCTGGAGTTGAACAGTGGGGGCATTGCTTCTCAGAAAAAAAAAACAGAACGTGTTCCTGGTCAGATTTCGCGTTTATTAAATCCAGATCTTCGTTCATGTCAAATCATTATTTTATTAACAATGAGCCCAAGTAAGGTACAGTCGACTTAGAACACTTAGAACTTAGAACTTTTCACGAAACTTGGATATCTTTATTTCAGAAAACGATAAGGAAAATACAATGAGGCTGAAATGTTGCCTGTTAAAGCTCACACAGAAGTGTTCCCCAGGTTGAGTTGTGCGCTCGAAATCGTCCTGTTCTAGACCATTTCGAGCGCACGCCTGTCCATCTATCGTCGGAATGTGTTTGGTGTGCATGTATAGGGTGGGTCGTGTATTTGAGGAGCGCATCATACGCATGAATTCTCACGTTACGTGGGAGCTCATCTTTTTTGTCACAATTGTCGAATTATATAAGCATGAAAAACAAAATAGTTTTGTACACTATGAACATATTTTGCTTCCAATTCTTTGTAAAGAGAGAGAATGTGTTCACCTTAGATTTTTATCAGTTAATTATTGGATGCATTTCCACTTTAACTTAGTTTCTAACAGTGTAAAAACAGTGTTTTTATCTGTTAGGTGGAAATGCATCTATCGCCAACATTTGAAATCATGTAAATGAACTTTTCCAGACTTGGGTTTTTTCTACACCTAATGATGTTTATACGACAGCTGTGGCGGTTCTACAAAATGAGCAGGGCCCAAAAATTTGGATTTCTATAATTTTGACCCCAACAAAAGCTAACTAAGCTCCATATTTTTTTCTGCTTGTTTCTTAAAATTTTTATTACATTTTGCATTTAATTATCTGAAACCGCAAAATAACGACAAACTTATGTCCAATTAAGTCATTAGAACTAACGTTTTTTCACGCATAGAGTCATTAATGTATTAAAACTTGGGAGGCTATTCGAGTAAAATCCTATTATTACTTTTTTAAAATTAGTAAAACATTAATAAATGTGTGCTACAAACAGAAATGTTCTCTATAGATGACGATTACGTCTACAGGTCAATGATTGAATAAATTATTGGAAAATTAAAGCAATAGCTACTTTTATTGGACAGTTGAATATTAGTAAGCAGATTTACAAGATTAGTGAAGATTTTTAAATATTGCTGGAAAATTCATCTCATCCTATAGCTAAACTAACGAAAATTCTCTCGAAACCTGTGAATTCGTTTCCAGTTTGTTTCGACCACTAAACTGCTAAATGCTATAGCTATTCAGCAAACACTTCACCGATCAAATTCTTCATAAAAATGTTTTCTCTCTGCTGAAAACATATCAACCCCTGTAATTCTTCAGAGCAAAGGGGCATTAATTAGCACACACCATAGAGTGTATATCGAGTTTCCAACAACTGTGAGCGACTCAATATCATCGGATCAAGTGTTTTCGATAGTTTGGTTAATTGATCGTATCATGATTATCGAATACTGCTGTAGAACAAAGGAAGAGAGCACCCTAGTTCAACTGGATGGATACATGATGGCAAGATTTTGGTCATCATCAGTGCCGTGGAGGAAAACGTCACGAAAACGTTACTGTGGAGGAAAACGGCTGTAAACTTCGTGGAAAACGTCACGTGAAACCCAATGAAATATTTTTTTAAGATTTATACAAGAAGAATTGGTATAACTATCAAATGGTGGACTATTCCAATTACGAATGTTCTAGTCAAAGCGAAACACACTGAGGTAGGTGCTGTTTTTGCGTCTTTTTGCGCAATTCGTTGGCCATTCCAGCTCAGGTTGGCCGGCGGCTCTTAGCTCCAGTTACCATATGCTTCATAGAAATTATTCGAAAAACACAGTTCATGAGATGATATGCTGATATCCACAAATTCTTGATTTAAAAAGCAATGAATTTATTTGATTAATTAGGGCTTGCCTTCAGTTCTCAGCTCCTGATTTTAGTTCCCTAAATATGTTAGAACAAAATCTTGGTCGCCCTAGGGACTTAGTGCCCTGACATGACGGCGCTTGCCCCCGAGAGCTGGGCACGAGGCTCACGAGTGAATTTTTTTAAAGTATTTAGAGAACCAAAGGGCACTAAAACGTTGATTTTCATTTAAACTTAAAGTTAAGAGTAAAATTTGGCCTATTAGTGTTGAAATAAAGAAAAGTTTTCTTCTTAAAATTAAAGTTTTCTTCTTAAAAATAAAAAGGAAGAAAAGTTTTCTTCTTAAAAATAAACAGGAGTTGAAATAAACCAAACGCCTCCGTCTCTGAAAGCGAAGCAAGCAACTATTTATAGTGGTTTTATTCAAGTGTCAAAAGTTAGAATTCTAACTAAGTCTATTTTTTGCTTTAAACTTAGTATCTTATATTAGGAATCTAAGTTTAGGGCAAAAAATTAAGCTTGTACTTCTTCAAGTCGAAAATTCAATCGTTCAACTAAGCTCTCTTCCTCGAAATTTTAGCGACCAATGAAATCTCACCCTTGGGTCTCTAATTCTCGTCGATGCCTCCAGTTGCGTATAAGCAAAACTCTGACAAACTAATCTGAGAACAACAAACTGTTTGTTATACGAGGTTTACACTATGTATTTTGTATTGCATGCAGCAGGTTAGTTTCCACTTGTGTTCACAAAGTATTTTTAATTGTTCGTACAACATAAATACTAGATTATCAATCCCGTGCATGGTGTGAGCTGCTTAAGTTAAAAAAGCAAATTAAAAGTCTGAGAAAGAGCTCTCACTTAACCATAGCTTCAGGTAGACTATAGCCTGACCACTCTGGTGAAGTGCTGGTATCACGTGAAAATTTCAGACGCAAAATTGACCATACACACTAAAAAAGAGCCTTCATGCTCACTAACTGAACAGTCTGAGATATGGGGAATAATAGAAAACAGGACAGCTTAGAACAGGCTACTGTTAATGCAGACAAAAAACTTAATGCTGCTCCGCTGCGATAATGCAGAAAAAAAGTTTGTATTTATTTGCTGCTGACAATTCAAGGAAACTAAAGAGAATTTAGCATATGGAAATCTTATGAACCAATCGAAAATATTTGCTTTTTAAATAACATTATCATTTTCACTTGAAAAGACTTTTATAGAAATTTATGTAACGCTGTTATGATTTTACTTACGTTAAAATGATAGGAAGCAACAGATTGCGGCTGGTATCTGAATAAACCGGGTCAAGATCTCAGCGGTTATTATCAGCGCACTTCTTACACAATTTTCAGCAAAAGCAAATTTCAAGATAAGCGTCCAGATCTTGGAACTTGCAAGATAAACTTTATTTGCAAGAATTTTGCAAGATCTTAAAAGATAACGGCTGGAGTTCGACTAGGGAGATAAAATGAGCCCAAATTACAGGTATTCTATTCATGGCTCATATGGTGGCAGGTGGTACCCTGCACCCCAGCTGGACTCAGTTGAAGCCAGTTGAGGACATTGGTCTCTACTGTGAGCATATCTTCAGATTAGACATTCTGCAGGCTTGTGAAGCTGGTGTCTTCTTCCTCAAACAATTCTCACTTCAGTTGGAAGTCAATTCTAATGAAAAAAATTGGATCAAAGGTATCTCTTTGCTATTGTACCGTCCCCTCAAACACAAAAATTTAGCCCTCCTCCACCCCCCCCCATATTGCGGTATTATTCGTAATGCGGAGAGGTCTTCAGATTGTGGGGTTCCACAAATCCCCAAATTTAGAAATTTAGTCCTCCTCCCCCTCCCCATATTGTGGTAGTATTCGTGATTGGGCTTCAGGTTGCTGTTGGGTTCCCGCATGAAGTCTGTGACCAAGCCAAGTATTAACCAGCTCAGGTTTGTGTTGCAGACAGGGGGTTCAGACCGACAGGCTAAACAAAATCTTAACGCAAGCAAAGAGCACAGATGATTACATAACTTCAATTAGTTAATGAGTGAAAGTAAAAGTTATTTGCAAAAAAACTAGTTAAAGAAAGCAGTTGTGAATAATTCACATTTTGGGTGGCAGGACTGCTTGTATTAACGAGACCGGTTAGATTGAGGAAATATAACATTTGTCAGTCATTAGCACTATGAACGTGGAGAACAATTATCCGGATATAAATGTACAAGCCAAACTGATCGAACGCTAGCATACATAAATACTTTTTATCGATTTAGAATCAAAGCTGTTTGTTGATTAAAACTGTTAAAAATCTATCATGTAAAAAAGTTATCACTTCCCAAAGACATTCATTCCAACCGACCTGAAATCACAGACTTTTCAAGTTAATCAAACGTGTCCAGATAAAACAAAATAGTCCCAGACAAAACGGTCCCAAATTGCAAAATTTTTCCAGACAAAACAGTCCCAGACAAAATAGTTCAATAAAAGCAGACAAATTAGTCCCAGATAAAATAGTCCCGAATAAAAATTGAAACAATTGTAAATATTTTCTACAAATAATTGACAGGCTTCTGAATGCATTGAGTTAAGCTTCTGAATGTTGGCAAAAACTTGGCAAAAATAATGTTCTAATCAACTTAATTTCGGTTCATTGAAATAAAATCATATGAATAACTTAAGGGGTTTCTTTGTTAATTGGCGTGCATATATTTGACTCTATGTTTAGTCGGGACTATTTTGTCTGGGAATGATTTGCTGCGTTCTTGGGACTACTTTGTCCGGTAAAGTTTTGTCAGGGACTGTTTTTGTCTGTTTGCCTTATCAGAGACTCTACTCTGAAATCTGTCCTTCCCTCAAAACAACCAGATTGGTTTCAACTTTGTTCCCTCCACTTCAAAGTTCCGAGAGATTCCCAATTCGCAAGTTCATTAAGGAAACATTCGACTTGCGTCAATAATTTTTTCTCGTGACGGCTCCGACACTGGTTTTTAAAAAAGTATATTTTTATTTTTTTCTGTATTTGACGCTTTTTTGTAAACGTAGGACATATTATGATAAAAAGTCTCAAAGGCAGCGTTAAGAAGAATGTACAAACCCAATTATTGATTTCAACTTATAGCTAATGATTTTCATAACCTTTAAATTAATTGTTTTCGAGAAAAAAAACAAACTTTTTTTTAACTTTGCTCTTTTTCTGCTTGCTTGCTAATCTTATTAATGAGTTGTCACATATCACTTTATTGGGGTTCAAAAAACGTGGAATCAAGCATTTTTTTTCGTAGGGCAAAGATTATGTTTTCTTGCAAAACTTTTTTGAGTTTTTTTCTGCAATTCTTGTTATTTTGTAGTCGTATACAAATTTTTAAATAACGACAGGTCCCAGTTTCTGATCTAATAGAGTTATAAATGATGGTGTTACAAACGTATTTAATCATTTCAGTTCATATCTAGTGGTTTTCATTACTTTGGAACCAATTGTTTTCAAAAATTGTGAGCGTAAATTTTAAGAAAGACGCTTTTGTTGTTTTTGTGAATTTTTTGCCGAGTCTCATAAAGGACTGGTCTCATATAATTTCTAGTGTTGAACAACGAAACAGTCATTTTATGACTGTTTTATCTGACGCTATTTATTTTTTCTTTTAAATTTCCTACAAATAGAAATCGATTTGGATGTTATTAAAGTTTGTTGTTATTTGATTTTGTTGTTTGTCTTACTCCGTATTCTTAATAATGGCAAATCCCCACGGCCCTCTGAGGCGGTTTTTTTTGTGAAATCTACTGAGTTGAATTTTTTTAATAGCCCCGATGCGATAGCGGCTAATATTGGGAACATCGTGGTTTCTTTTTAATAGCCGCGAAACGATAGCGGCTATTATTGGGGGCGTCGTGGCTTTATTTAGTTGGTCGTCGAGTCATTGATGACTCATAGAATTGACTTTTTCAATGATTGCAGTAACGTCTACTGTTTTCCTGTAAAAAATTGTGTACGTGACGTCATTTCTACTTCCAGTTCAATTGCATGACCTACTCACTCAAAAAATTGACTTCTGAGCTCACTTGTGGAACTCTAATATTAACGAACATTTACTAGTTAAAGATCAATAGTGTGCATCTAACTGGTGCCAAAGTTATATGCCTTATTTCGTGAGTATTAGTCTTGAGTTTCTGATTACGAATATCAATTTTGAAAAAACTCTTGTAGTGCTTTTTCCTTATAGACCGTGTGTGTCATAAAATTGACAGTCTGAATCTGACCCAAAAATTCTAGTGGCCTTTTAGAGGACTGATGGTTGATCTGTCTATCTTTTTTCTTTGGTTCTTATTAGCCGACTTTTATAGGACTTTTCTTGGTTTTTTCTTATTTCGTTGTCAAGATTTTTGTTACGACCATATGACGCCACAATCACTTTCTGTTCATTCGTTCATACAATTTCAACTGAAACGTGTGCGTGTCGTCATTTGTTGCTCTTATTAGGGCAAGTTTTTTGTTCATTGGCGCGATTAAGTTTTTGGTCACACGTGACTTACCTCACTCTCAAAATGACTTTCTCACTTTGAAATTGAATTTTATTTACTTGAACTGAAAGAGATAAAATCAAGTGATTGTGTCGCTCAAAATGAAAATTTTTTAAGAGCAGCTGATAGAGGTGGCAAGAACTTATACAGATTCTTACTCAAAATCTAACTTATCAGCCTTCAATCAAGGGACTATTTTTGTGGTCTGTCTTTTTTACTGTTTTTTTAAGACTGCAGATCTACGAAGCCATTGCGGCTTTTTTCCGTCAATCTGACGGCTGTGATTTAGTTCGTCGTCTCCCTCGATGATTCTTACAACCTGACTTCTTGGAATTGACTTTTTCAATGACTTCAGTGACTTCTACTGCTTTGCTGTTAAAATTTGTGTGCGTGACGCGTCGTTTCTGCTTTTAGGTCGATTGCGTGACTTACCTCACTAAAAAAATTACTTCTGAATTCACTTATGCAGTTTTAAATTTGATGAATATTTCCTAGTTAAAGACCAATTGTGTGCATCTAAGTGGTGCCAAAGTTTTTTGCCCTAATTCTTGAGTATTAGTCTTGAGTTTGTGATTTCGAATATCAATTTTGAAAAAGCTATTTTAGGGCTTTTTTCTGATAGATCGTATGTGTAATAAAATTGACAGTCCGATTTTAACCTAAGAAGTCTTGTGATCCATTAAAGGACTGCTGGTCGATCTGTCTATCCTATTCCTGTAGTTGTTTCAATTCATGGAAGGCCACAAGCGTCTATCGCGGCTATTTTCCGGCATTCTGCCGGCTATGTTTCATAGACCAGTTATTTTTGAAAAATAATTGATTTTTTGAAAGTTTTCTATCCCTTCCTCATTTGGTAGACATTTAAGCCGAAAATGTGGATGAGCGGGTTCAGAACATTATGTGCGAAAACACACGTTACTGAGCCTCCTCGATGATTTTTAAATATGAATATTTATATCCAAAAAATGAACTAGGCATTTATATTTAATTTTTAAGTGTAATTTTTATTAATCACTTGCAACTTAATATAGTTATTTTCATCAATTTTTGATATTTAAATCAATTTACATATCCAAAAGAACTATTCAATTATATTTATTAGGTGTGTTGGATGCATGTTTGAGTGTTATAATGAGTAACTACTCGAGCAATCTTTTGGAAACGAAGAGATGTGTGAACAAAGCTGCCATTGATTTTGCCAAGAAGGACAAGACCATAGGTAAAGACTGTTGCCAGTTTCGAATTCAAAGTCTAAATCAACCCAATTCTTATGAAGAAGTCGGTACTGCATCATCAAATCTAGCCACAGGCTCAAGGTGCAAACTTTATGCCCCTACCTTTAGTTAATATGGGGCTAATTTGTGGCTCATTGGACAAAGTCTTTGCATAATTTAAAAACAGTATAAATTTTCCTTATTGCCATGTGCCACTCTGTAAGGTCTTTTTTACATGTTTTAAGATAACGTTTTGTAGCTCTAATTAAAAAGGTAAATAAGCTTGGTCAATTTACGCTTGAATAATGCAATGTCTGAACATCCGCAATGCAAAATGCTCAGTTCAAGACTTTTTTGCGTTTGATTGCTCTCAAAAGAAGGTTGTAGCAATTATATTAGTGCTGTCGATCTTTCTTTATGCAATTTTTCGCTTGACCGATTTGTCGTCTGACCCTTTTGACTTTTCGTCCCCAAAAACGGGATGAACAGGTAGCGCCCAGCGGGCATTAACTACTCTTAGAACCTTTCAGCTCTGTTTCAGCTCAAACTGTTTAGGAGACTTATACTTATGGTGTGACGGGCGGTTCTTAGAGGTTGAAGACATCCCCACTGTTGACCCCCCACCATCGCCCCCACCCCCCACCACGCTGTTGCCCCCCACACCACTGTTTCTTACCACCCCAAATCCCTCCCCCCTCCCTCCCCATCAACCGCCCGGTGCACCCCCCGGCTACTGACGAACAACCGATCGCTAAATATACGCTATTTTATACTAGTTTTCACAATTTTTTTTCAAGCTTTTTGAAAATTTTTGTCAGTTTTTGAGTTTTCAAGCACTAGGTGTCAAGGAACTTCCTCTAGGTTTTAATATTCAGTTACTGCATAGTTTCTAGTGGTTTTGGAACGGTTCCAACATTTTAAGATTACGAATTTTAGCATTTTGTTGACAAAACGTGCAAACTTGTTCATTTTTTTGACGTTATTTTCTATTGTTCACGTCTTTCCAGACAATGCGGACAGAAAACGTCCCTAAGGATTTGATAAAAAGTTACTCAAAAAAAACTTAACTGCCATGGATTACCTTTAAATTTTTAAATATGACAACATTTTTTTGAAAACCTTGATTTTTTTCATTTTTTTTTAAGTTTTTGTTGGTTTTTAGGTTTCTCCTGCCTCAAGAGCCGATGAACCTCCTCTAGGGTCTGACAATAGGTTACTGTATAGTTTTTAAATGTAATAGAAAGTTTTTTAGGATTTCAGCACCACAAATTTTACCATTTTTTAAAAAAAATCTTGCAATTTTTTTCAATTTTTTGACATTTACTGTTGCCAGTTTCGTAAAGACTGTTACCAGTTTCAAAATCAAAGTCTATATCAACCCAATTCGTATCAAGAAGTCTGTACTGCATCATCAAATCTAGCCAGAGGCTCAAGGTGCAAACTTTATCCCCCTACCTTTGGTTAATATGGGGCTAATTTGTGGCATTTGGCGTCATTCGACAAAGTCTTTGCATAATTTAAAAACAGTATAAATTTTCCTATTGCCATGTGCCACTCTGTAAGGGCCTTTTTACATGTTTTATGATAAACTTTTGTAGCACTAATTCAAAAGCTAATTATGAATGGTCAATTCGCCCACACATTATCTACTATGAGCACTGGCTCATGAAATAGCTTTCAATTTTTTAATATGATAAATTTTAGCTTTTTTTGAAAACCTTGATTTTTTCAAGTTTTTTTTTATAAAGTTTGTGTTGGTTTTTAGGTTTCGTGAACCTCAAGAGCCGAGAAACTTCTTCTAGGGTCTGACAATAGGTTGCCGTATAGTTTTCAAATGTAATGGAATGTTTTTCAAGATTTCAACTCCACAAAATTTTTTCACAAATCTTGCAATTTCTTTTCGTTTGTTTTGACTTTCATTGTCATTATTCAAGTTTTTCAGCCTGACAAAAAAATTCCAGTACGGTTTGATAAAAATTTACTGGAGACTGTTTTTTTGGTAATGGATTAGTTTTCAACTTTTATCACAAATTTAAGCGGTTTTTTATGCAACTTTCAATTTTCTCAAGTTCGACATTTTCTCATTCTTTTAAATTTTCCAGCCTCAAGAACCACATAACTTCCTCTAGAGTTTGATTATAGCTAACTGCACAGCTTATAGATGTAGTGGAATGTTTATCATGATTTTTCATCAGCAATTTTCATAAATATTTACAATTGTATCAAGTTCTTTTAATCTTTTTGAATTTTTTATTTTTTCAGGCACCAGGGTCCTAGGAACTTCTTCCAAAACTTGATAATAATTTTTCTGAAAATTACAGAATGTTCCCCGTTTATGGATCTCTATGAGCCAGTAAAATTACTTAAAACTTGAAATAGGGATACGATACTGGATAGTGTCTTGAGACAATGAAATGGTTTTGAAGATTTTATAATCTTGAATTTTAGCAAGATTATGTTAAACTTTGCGATTGTTTTCAAAATTGTTGAATATTTTTGTCGTTTTCTGAGTTCAGCAATCTTTACTGGCCACCGGAGCTTTTGAACACTTGTAGATAGGATACTTGACATAATTCCATAGACATAAAAAAGTTTTGAACATTATCAATGCGAAAACTTGCAGTTTTTTTTTTAATTTTTCAACATTTTGCCAATTTTTAAAATATCAGTTTTTTATCTGATTTTTTTTTCTAACAAGACTAGAAAACAAAGTTGCAAAGTCGAATCAAGCTAAATTTAGCGTCACTAAAACGTGCCTAGCTAATGACGAAGCCAACCGCTCGTCATTCGATTGAGAGCAATTCGCCCGACGATAGTTCGTTATGTTCTTCCTTGTTTCCCGATAACCTGTTTTTGAAAGCACGACGCTTAAAGACGTTTCGTTTCGTTTTTTCTTAAACCCTCTAAGCTACATGCTTCTGATCATATTCCGAAGCCTCGACATAAAATTTCGGACATCATCATATAATCATATTCAGAGCACCCTGCAAATCATATTCCAAACATTTTCAGATTCCAAGCTCTCTTAATATCATATTCCGGAAAATCTTTTAATCCGAACCCTCTAAAAATCCAGAACCTCTAAGATCAAATTCGAAAGCCTCTTATATTCCGAACCCTCCAAATTATAGTACGACCCAGTTCATATTCCGAAACCCCTAAAGTATCTTTTTCTAATCTTTCTCATTTTGCAAATCCCTGTCAATCTCACAATCAGAACCCTCTCATCTTCATATTCCGAACCATCTCACTTTCGGAACCCTCTCAACGTCTTATTCAGAAACTTCTCAGATAATCATTTTTTGAACATTCCTCAATTCCGAACCCTTTCGATGTCCTATTCCGGAACCTCTAATGTTGCGAAAACTCTCGACATCAATTTCCTACCCTTCTCATAATTTGAACGCTCTCATAATCCGAAGCCTCTAAAATCAAATTGCAAAGCCTCTCATATTCCCAACCCTCTCATAATCATAGTACAAAATTCCTCAAAAACATATTGCAAAAATTTCATCATCAGAATCTTCTCAAAATTCCAAACACTATCAACACAATATTCCGGACACTTTCAAATTCCGAACCCTTGCATGCTGCGAACACCTTCCAAATCATGTTCCTAGTCCTCTTCTAAACCCTCTAATAATCCTAACCCTTTCATCGTCAAATTTTCAACTAATATTCCCATTCCCCTCAGTATCATATTCTGAAACCTCACAAAACCATATTCCGAACAATGTCTTGCTTAGAATCTTCTCATATTTTAAACGCTGTCAACATTATCTTCCGGGCTTTTTCAAATTACGAACCTTTTCATGTTGCAAACCCCCTAAATTTGTTATTACCAGCCCCTAACAATCGAAATCGTCTCATATTCGAAAAACTCTCAATATCGGTTTCTAAACCCTCTCATATTCCCAACCCTCCTAAAATCATATTGCGAAACCTCACAAAGTCAAATTCCGAACAATCTCATAATCATTCCGAACCCTTTCTCGTTTCGAAACCTCTCAACAGCATATTCCAAACTCATTCATATCCCAAACTCTGTCAAATCGAGAACTCAAATTCTCGCATATTCCGCACACCCTCCAAAAAATACTCCTAACGTCTTGACCTCCGAACCATCTCATATTCGAAACCCGTTTAACATCAATTTTTCCAACCCTCTCACTTTGAACCTTCTCAATATTAAAATCTGAACCCTCTCAAATACCCAACCCTCTCAACGCCAACTCTCGAATCCTCCCAACCACAAATTCTGAACCTTCTCTAATTACAAACCCTCTCAGAATTATATTCCGAGATC